>NC_134688.1:184011941-184334441 GCF_050947455.1 Rhinoderma darwinii | reverse complement strand
ATAAATGTGTCAAGCTATTTAGGAGGCTACAGCAGATAATTTTAAAAATATTTCTGGATTTTGTTTTGTTTTGATGTTTTCAGAATTGGTAATTTTCACTGGCAGTACATTTAAAAATATACAAACCTGTGCTCATATTTATATGAATGTCTACTATTCAATAATAAGGGCTATTTAATAAGTATTAAAAACACTTGTTAAATTATTTTCTTTGGTCATCTCTGAGAAGTCAATTTCTCCCTGTTGACATTTCTATTAGAAACTGCTAAAATCCAATCTTCAGCAACTGTGTATATGAAGATGGTGCCCAGTGCATTTAGATATAGTAGGGGTCTAACTTACACTGAATACAGTTTGTGACTCTACTTACCCAGAGCACCACATGTATTCTCAAATAATAGACACAAGACTAATTGTTGGGGACAGAAATACCCACTGAAAAATTAGATGATAACTAATGCACTAAGGAAGACTCTTCCTTGTTGGGGAAGGATGAAAACCATTATTTGTACGTGCACATTCCTCACATATAATGTGACTGACACCATCCTGAACAGTTATAGACACTAATATGCACAAAGTAGATTTTTTTTCGGGCTCTGACATGCTGAAATTAAAGAACCAAAAATGTTGTGATGTGATCAGTGTTCTCCTCTTATAAAGGACATCTGACCAAATGTGGAATGACCGTTTTCCCAACTTCTTGTATGATGCAATTTTCAGTATACTTTGCTATATGTAAGATGTACTGTATTGTGTGAATTGTTTTTTAAGTTGACATATAATATTTATATAAATTTAACAATGTACTATCTATTGATGAATGTAGGTGTAGACGCCGGTGGCTTTCACCCCCAAGCATCATTTGGGCAATGATACTTTACAAAAACATACAAAAATCATATAATCATAAAAAACATATTATTGGCTGAGCATTCTGATCACACCATCTTTTCTGATGTTAAAACATGCAAAAAAATAATCTTTATCAGAGTATAATTAGTCATTCTAAAAGCCATTTCTTCTCTAATAAGCATCAAACTGCGGTGCTTAGGGCTCACCAGTGGAATTGATTCTGGGGGCCCACCCACAGCTACATGGATATATTAGGCTAGGTTCACATCTGCGTCACATATATGCTAAAAAATAACTGAAAAAATAGCAACACTATGGTTGTAGCATTCAGTCACTATGTGGTGGTAATATGTGGTCACAGTGTGGGGGAAATCTTTGTCTCTTGTATAATGGTATAATTTGTCATATTGGCCTTGGCATTCTGGTTATGTTAAGTAACAGTATGGTGATATTTGGTCTTAGTATCGTGGTATTAGATGGAAACTTTCGGACCGTATAATTTAGAGGTATATTATGATACATAAACATTTTTTAGAGTTATATTGTCTTTAAGACTAGGAATGCATCCAAACAACATGTAAAGAAAAAGGGAGTGTCTGGGGGGTATTCCAGGTACAAATAATCCCCCTGGGGCCCATAGGATTCTAGTTACACCCCTGAGTGCAAAAGCAGTAAAATATTAAATAAACCAGACATATTTAATAATGCCGCAACCATGATGACCTGTAGAACAATCTTATAATTTTACTTATACCAAATGTTGCATACTGTCAAAAGAAGCCAAATGGAAATAGTGGATTTCCAATCCCCCCAAATTTTTTTAAGGATGTTAATCAATCAATCAATCAATCAATCATATGTACAACCCAAAAGGTGCAATTGAAAATAACAAGTGTGTTTCACTGAATAATATCACACACCATGTCTACATACTACCACCACAAAGTGACTGAATAATACCAGCATACTGTTACTGTATAAAAACGCCACACCGTGACCACATATTACCACCATATAGTGTCTGAATAATGCTACCATACTATTACAGAATAATACCGCCACACCATGACCACATATTACCACCATATAGTGACTAAATAATAGCACTGTACTGTTACTGAATAATTCCTTCACATCATAAACACATATTTACCACCACATAGTGACTGCATAATACCACCATACTGATACTGAATAAAACACTTTACAAAAGACCACTATTACCACCATACAGTGACCATATAGTGTTAGCTAACAGTTCTACACAGGCGTTCTGCGGCCCGTATAAGTGATTACAGTACAGTTACATCCAGGTGACTCACAGGTAATGTCTTCTCTAACTGGAGTTCACTTTCCTTTTATTACTCATCTAGCCCAGACGACCATGATGACTTCTTCCAGCCACAACTCGTCTCTGCAGAATTAGCAGCACAGACATCATTGACTCCTTAAAATTTTTCAGCATCCTTTCGACCTATTCCCAACCCTCTACCCAAACTCGCCATCTATAGTGAACCAGATGGTAATAATGCCCATTTTGGTACCCCACACAATAATAGTAACCCCCTTTTGTGCTACTCACATAAATAATGTCCCCAAACAGTAATAGTTCCCCCATACTGTAGTAATATACCCCTTTGAGCCCCCATATATAGTAGTTAGGTCCCCCATATAGTAATTGTGCCCCAACACACTAGTTATGCGCCCCTTTATAGTAGTTTGGAGCTTCCATTCAGTAGTTAGGCACACCAAATAGATGTTAGGCACCCACACAGTAGTTACATCCTCTATAAAGTAGTTAGGTCCTCCCTATAGAAATTAGACCCCCATACAGTAATTTGGTCCCCCAAATACTAGTTAGGCCCCATACAATAGTTAGGTCCCCATATAATAGTTAGGTCCCCATAAAGTAGTTAGGTCCCCCATGCAGTAGTTAGGCCCCCATATATTAGTAAGACCACAAATAGAAGTTAGTCCCCACATATAGTAGTTAGGCCCCCATATAGTAGTTAGACCCATAGTTAAGTTAGACACCCACTAAATGCTTGGTCTTCGGTCTGCTGCCCGGCGTCATCACGCCGCTTTCGTCGGAATGTTAAGCTGACATACTCCCAACTTCTAGTAGGTGATGGGTCTAAAACAGCCTTTTACTTACCAGAGTAAGTGGTGGGGCACGGAGCCATTTACTCTCTGCTCAGGCACTCACCCTTTGCTCCTGGCAGGCAAGCTGTGTGTCGAGATGCTGCTGAATCGATCAGCTGTACCCTTACACTTTTCTGCCCACCCTGTGTCCTGAGCAGAGGCCCAGTGGGGCATTCACCGTCTCCACTGGGCTAGCCTCAGCCTGTGTACTGTGCACTAAAATGCTCACAATAAGGGCAAACAAAATTATTACACTGGACATGTTACTTTTGTTGCTGGTGAACTTGTGGGGAGAGCAAACCAATACAGTGAAAGTTATATAGTGTCCACTTTGTGGTATCATAGTTTTCTTTTCCTCTACTGAATTGTAGACATATTGAGAAAGATCTACTAATCAAAATTCAGAAGAATTTCAAGACAAATTGAACCAAAAGAGGACACAAGTAAATCTGATGTGACAAATTATTATGTGTTTTCAATGCTTTTTAGTCAGTTTTTAATAGTATTGAGAAAAAGGGGTGTAGCTAACAGAGGTCATAAAAAGAATCAAATTTTTTAATGTTGTGCAAATTTTTTGGTCGCATAATATAAGAATGTACTGTATATCAGCCATAAAGGGGCACAGGGAAGAGAAAGGTGCCTAACATTGCACCATACACTCCACATAAATTCCAGGTATGCCATTGTGCCATTTTTTCTGACATAAATGTATGCACCCTATAACAGTGTTAATATATCTCCTTTACTCTAATTTATGGATTATGTGAAAATGTAAAATAAAAATGACCCAAACAATACCACTACTAATACCTCTACTACTACTACTACTCTAAAAATACTACTACTACTACTACTACTACTACTACTACTACTACTACTACTACTACTACTACTACTACTACTACTACTACTACTTCCAGCATATTTAACTACTGTTGATGGTAAGAGTAGGTGGGGTACGACATTTTAAATTTAAACAACTTTATAGCAACTACTATATTATAAATAAGGCCGTAATATTATGTTATTGTAAAAATTATTTTACAAGTATAAACTATCCTATAATAACAGGGCAAAATTATAGGCACTTCAATGCCCTGTGTTTTGGGACCAACAGAGGAATTTAAAGCCTGTGGGCTTTGGCATCAGATTACCAGTCCACCAATATAGCGTGGAAAGTTATGCACTAGGCATCACCTTCTTCAAGGGCTAGGATAATATTCAAAAAATCATACGATGCAAGTATTACAAATGGACACTGTTAAATCACTTTATTCTATTTTCTTTCTTTCTTATTTCTTTTCAACATGGTCTCCACCACAATGGCTGAGAACGCTGATTTCAGGTGTCATTTTGTTGCAGTTTGTGCCGGTTATCATACATGACGAAGTTATTTGGCTGACAGACAGCATGGCAACATTGGAAAATTGAAATTGTTTCCATTAAATAATAACAGTTCTGCCAAATAATATTTTCATTCCACCCTGTGGTTTTTCGGAGGGAATTTTCGTGCATTGCTTTATCACGCCTTACAGAAATTGTTGTTGGGTAAGGCTGCTCAGCGCATGCTTGCTGATTTGTTGATTTATCCTTATTGATTTATGGCATCTACAGTAGTCGAATTACTGTAAAAGTGCCAGTGACATTTGCTTGGTTTCCATTTTGATAGCATAGTTGGTACATGTATACATTGTTTGTTTATACTTCATATATTGCCTTATTTTCTAAAAAAAAATTCTTGAAAGTAGTTTATGGGCATTTGCTATTCATGTCTAGCTTTCTTCTATCACATTTTCCTAGACATTGATGTATATCTCAGTGTTATATTATGTTAGAACTGATTCATTTTTATTATGATTTTTCTTTAACAGTAGTAGGGAAGAGGTATTCTGGGAATATGAAGTGTTTTCTTTCCTTCAAGGCTATGTTTTGTTTGGTTTCTTTTTCTTTTTAGTTTCATAAAAAATAGGTCTTATTGTGAGACTTTGAAAATAGTGGTCGTCATTAACCACTCTAAATAAACATTAAACACATCACGTTTGTGGGCTGCATCATTTGTATGTATATAGGTATATACCTATATATCCATATACATACATATATGTGTGTATATAAATGCATACTGAGATCTTTCTATAACTGTCAGTGTCCCAAAATGATGCCAGAAGAGCCTCTTTGTCATATGTTTGACAAGTTAACACCTGAGTTTGTTTGTTGACAGAAATAAAAAGCTTACCCTAACACACCATTCTGTCCTGCCAAAAACAGTCAAACCCCTTTTCACTTCCCCTGAAAAAAAAAACCAAAAAAAACCCAACCTAATCTGTCAAATGGACAAATTCTTGTTTTGATGGATCCCTTTTAAATGAACCTGTCACTATTTATTAATGCCTTATCTGCTAACTAATCTAATAGGCACTATGATGCTGATAACTACAGTGTGATTTAAAAAAACAAAAAAAACTTTTATTATTAGCAAAGTTATCAGCATTTTTCTAAATGTGATCATTTGGTTATACTTGCAAAGTGGTAGGTAACTCTTTCTTTCCCTCTGTGCGGTGTAATATTTTCTATATGACACTGTCCAATCAGCATCATACAGTACTCCTCTTCCCAGCCCAGCAACACAGTCTTATCATATAGTATACCACTTCCATTCCCGACTGTGTTTTTAACTGGTGATATCTCTGGTTGTTTCACAGCACTGCAATCCTTGTGTCATATGAAATATTAGAATCTCATCTTTCATATGCCACCAGAAACACTGTTCTAGGTGGTCCACAGCCGGAGATATGGCTGTTTTAAGTAATCCCCCTTCCATCCAGCCTCACTCTCTCACCCTGTGTGAAGCAGTTTCATGCTGATAGGACAGCGTCAGAGGCTGTGAGGTGGCTCCACCTCAGAAAAGACACCCAATTGTCTAGTATAGACTCATTTTCATTACTAAACTATTGACAGATCCACTTTAACAGATCTATCACAAAAAGGATACAGTTGGTATAAACAGTTATACATTTTTTACAAAAAACATACAGTGTACACAGATGTGTCCTTCCTTACCTTTCTGGTGACCAGCTTTGAAAAAAACCTACGGTTTGTGATTCTCTGTTTGCAGTTGTTCATGCTATGTATGTCTATGTGTGGCAGCCTAGTGGATGTGATGTAAATTGCAGTCTGTCGAGGGTTGTACTAGCAGGTTGTGATAATGTATTGAATTTGTATCATGAGAAATTGAAGTCCTTAACAAATTTGAAGAAAGCTATGGTAAAGGTATGTTTTTTACTGTAGACTAAAAAATATATCAGTGTCTGGTAGAGTGCATATATTAATGCAGGTGAAAAACTACAAAAATAAATACTATTCTGTAGAAAATGTAGAAATTTTGTATATTAAATAAATTAAAATTGATTTTCAAAGTAGCTGTGTACAAGCTATGACTAACAGTAACTGAATTTTCCCTGAATATGATTAAGTAAATTTTGTGATCTATTTAGAATTCAACACTTAAAAATCACTTCACAGAAAGGCGAACAACATTTATTTCTCTCGGTCTGTTTTTTCATCAGAAACATTTGCGTGAGGGTGATCTGATGCCCATTGATAACCTTATACTGGTGCATTATGCCAGCTTTTATCTTATGTGGACTATGAAAAGTTACTAGAAATTTGTTAAATTGAACTGAAAGACCCTTTCAATCATTGACCTGCACAACTCACACAGCTACCTGCTTATAAAGAAACATGTTTTGTTTTCCTTTTTTTTTTTACTACTGAAGATGAAGAGCAAATTCAAAGCTTCATCTGCTGTGTAGGACTTTTTTCATATGTCAGACCCTGGAAACAGGGGCAGACTGAGAGTGATTTAGGACTCTGACATTGAAGTTCATGGCCCCTTACCAACTGTTAAAGCAATGATACACTTGATTTGGGTTAATAAATTGCATTTGAGGAGTAATTATTACTTTCATTACATTCTTTTTTGCAGGCCCTGTAATTATTTTTAAGATATGCCCTAACTGACCTCTGGCTGTGCCTGGATAGCATTGTAATTCCCTCCTTTAGTTTAAAGCCTTTAGGGTATGTTCACACGAGGGCGTCCGTAACGGATGAAATTACGGGGATGTTTCAGCCTGAAAACATCCCCGTAATTTCAGCCGTAACGGCATGTGCAGGCGCTTGAACGCCGCGTCCATTACGGACGTAATTGGCGCTGCTATTCATTGGAGTCAATGAATAACGGCTCCAATTACGGCCAAAGAAGTGACAGGTCACTTCTTTGACGCGGGCGTCTATTTACGCACCGTCATTTGACAGCGGCGCGTAAATTACGCCTCATGTGAACAGACAAACGTCTGCCCATTGCTTTCAATGGGCAGATGTTTGTCAGCGCTATTGAGGCGCTATTTTCGGATGTAATTCGGGGCAAAAACGCCCGAATTACGTCCGTAATTAGTGCGTGTGAACATACCCTAAAGGGTATGTTCACACAGAGTATTTTGGTGCTGATTTTGACATAGAAACCTCGTTGGAAACAGCGCCATAAATCGCTCTAAATCGCCTACCACTGATTTCAATGGAAGGCGGAGGCATTTTTTTTTAAAGTGCAGACTCTCAGCTTTAATTTGAGGGTATGCACATCCTAATTTGAGGAAGGGTTTAGGACTTTCAGCTCTTTAATATGTAGCTGCCTCTTTAAAGGGACAAAAGGTAATTGGATTTCAAAAGCTATTTAATGGGCTGCATTGGGCTTTTCCTTCATTAATCCATCATCAATTAAGCAGGTAAAAGGTCTGGAGTTGATTCCAGGTATGGCATTTCGATTTGGAAGCTTTTTCTGTGAACCCACAATATGAGGTCAAAGGAGCTCTCAATGCAAGTGAAACAGACCATCATTAGGCTGATAAAAATGAAGAAATCCATGAGAGAGATAGCACAAATATTAGGAGTGGCCAAAACTATGGTTTGGTACATTCTTGAAAAGAAATAGCGCACTGATGATCTCATGAACTCCAAAAGGCTTGGACATCCACGGAAGACAACAGTGGCGGATGATCGCAGAATCCTTTCCATGATGAAGAAAACCCCATTCACAACATCTACCCAAGTAAAGAACACTCTCCTGGAAGTAGGTGTACCAGTATCTAAGTCTACCATGAAGAGAAGACTTCATGAGAGCAAATACAACAAGATGTAAACCATTAATCAGCCTCAAAAATAGAATGGCCAGATTAGGCTTTGCCAAACAACATGTAAAGAAGCCAGCCCAGTTCTGGAACAGCATGCTTTGGACAGATGAAACTAAGATCAACCTGTACCAGAATGATGGAAGGAAGAAAGTATGGAGAAGGCTTGGAACGGCTCATGATCCAAAGCACACCACATCCTCTGTAAAACATGGTGGAGGCAGTGTGATGGCATGGGCATGCATGGCTGCCAAAGGCACTGGGTCACTAGTGTTTATTGATGATGTGACTGAAGACAGAAGCAGCCGGATGAATTCTGAAGTGTTCAGGGATATACTTTCTGCTCAGATTCAACCAAAGGTTCAAGCAAGGTTGATTGGACGTCGCTTCACCGTACAGATGGATAATGACCCAAAACATACTGTGAAAGCAACCCAGGAGTTTATAAGGCAAAGAAGTGGAATATTCTGCAATGGCCAAGTCAACCACCAAATCTCAACCCGATCGAGCATGCATTTCACTTGCTTAATACAAAACCTAAGGCAGAAAGACCCACAAACAAGCAACAACTGAAGATGGCTGCAGTAAAGACCTGGCAAAGCATCACAAAGGAGGAAACCCAGCGTTAGGTGATGTCCATGGGTTCTAGACTTCAGACAGTCATTGCCTGCAAAGGATTCTCTACAAAGTAATAAAAAATACATTTTATGCATGGCAATGTTAATTTGCCCAATTGCTCGTTGCAATTCCTAAACGTTTCACAGGATATTTTTGTTCATCCCCTTGAATTAAACCTGAAAGTCTTCACTTCAATTGCATCTCAGTTGTTTCATTTCAAATCCAATGTGGTGGCAAATCATGAAGATTGTGTCACTGTCTGGACCTAACTGCATATAAATACAAACTGATTGCCCCATGTAGAATATTAGTGATGCTTGGACTCGTTAACTAGAGAATCAAAATATAATGCAATATTTCCATAGCAATTGCAGAAGTTATACTGTAACAGTGAATAAAGGGAGCTTGAAGCTTTTGTAATATACAGCTAAAGAACACACATTTTTCATGTTGGCTGCTTTAATTTAAAAATGATTCTTCATGATAGAGCAACTTGAATTCTAGGCTTAATAGTCCCTTTTCATGGTTGTTTTTATTTGACTTAAACGTTCAGTAAAAATCATGGACATCAGTTATTATTTTTTGGTTGGCATAATTTGATTAGATTTCTACAATGAGCATTTTGAAACCATGTGTAAATAAGCTCATAATCCAATAACTTTGACGTTTAGATAATTAGGAGACCATTATACAATTAAATAGTTGGGAATATTATTGTTCAACTTATTTCTCAGTGATGTAGAGGATGGGATAAATAGCAATGTTTCTATTTTTACAGATGAAACCAGGATATGTAATGTACTACAGTCTAATGTCCTTTAAGGGGTTATCTGGTTTGGAAAACCCATTGAAAAATGAGCTATTAGGACATTCTAACTTAATAGAGGGGAAGAACTTGGTAGAGGCCTTTATTATTTAGCCATAGTGGAGAGCATCTTTCATTCTGGAACATCCAGCACATCCATGCATTATATGGACACGCCATTGACGTCTTTGATGTGAGAGATCGATAAAGTCCACCCTGGTGTATACCATCAATAACGTAACATGAGTATATAGAGAAAGGGAAGTGTGAAATAAAGGGTGGAGGTGGTTTTTGAAATGTAACTTTTATTAACTATATCTAAGAATATTTCTTGAAATTAAAGTTAAAAATATTTCTGCAAGAGCTGGCATGTAATGCCGGTTGGGACAATGTGGGTTGAAAGGTCCCCTTATGTACAGCCACCCCCCCCCCCATGCAGGATACCCTCTTATATATTGTTAATTTCATTTTATTAATTGTGTAGCCTATTTGGCAGAAATGTGACTATTATCAAGTCCAAATAGTTGGGGCTGAGGGACAGTCCTAATCCAGTATGTTGAAAGCAAAATGTTAATTATGCAAATGCAGTTATTTAAATAAAGGATTAATTGTCCATTTATTTGTATCTATACTTGAATTGACTCTTTGATACTTTTCACTCCCTCCTTAGTCCTAAAATGCAGATACCGATCACAGATCTCAGTGCTGAAGACCTAGCCACTTATTTTAAAGTTAATATTTACAACATCCGGCATGATATTATCTCCCATTCCCTTAGTATCATCGATCCCCTTCCCTTTAGCACTCCCTCTTCTTCACTTTTTAGAATTTGACCCAATAACAGAAGAAGAAGTCACTAAGCTCCTCTCTTCTTCTCTTCCAACTACCTGTCCTAGTGATCCTATCCCCTCACACCTCCTCCAGTCCCTCTCCCCGGCTGTCACTAGTCACCTAACTAAAATATTTAACCTCTCTCTTTCCTCTGGTATCTTTCCCTCCTCTTTTAAACATGCCATTATAACCCATTACTGAAAACAAACAACTCTTGACCCATCCAGCACTGCTAACTACCGACCAGTCTCTCATCTGCCCTTCATCTCCAAACTCCTGGAATGCTTGGTCTACTCTCGCCTTATCCGCTATCTCTCTGCTAACTCCTTTCTAGACCCCTTACAATCTGTTTTCCGCACTCTACACACCACAGAGACTGCCCTTACTAAAGTCTCAAATGATCTCTTAGTGGCTAAATCGGACAGTAAATACTCTCTACTTATTCTTCTGGATCTCTCTGCAGCCTTTGACACTGTAGACCACAAACTCCTACTTAACATGCTCCACTCTATTGGCCTTAAAGACACTGCGCTCTTGGTTTTCCTCCTATCTCTCTGATCGCTCGTTCAGTGTGTCATTTGCTGGTTCTACTTCTTCTCCTCTTCCACTTGCTATCGGGGTTCCTCAGGGATCAGTTCTAGGTCTGCTCCTCTTTTCTCTCTACACAGCCGCTATTGGACAAGCCATCTGCAGATTTGGCTTCCAGTACCATCTCTACGCTGATGACACCCAATTATATGCCTCTTCCCATGACATCACCCCTGCTCTAATACAGAACACCAGTGATTGTCTGTCCGCTGTCTCTAACATCATGTCCTCCCTCTATCTGAAACTGAATGTTTATAAAACTGAGCTCCTTGTGTTCCCACATCTACTAACCTACCTAAACCTGATGTCTCCATCTCAGTTTGTGGCACTACCATAACTCCAAGGCAGCAAGCCTGCTGTCTCTGGGTTATTTTTGACTCCGATCTGACCTTTACTCCTCTCATCACTTACATGCTCCTGTAATTTTCACATCAAAAACGACTCCAGAATCCGCCCTTTTCTTACTGAGGAAACAGCCAAAACTCTCATTGTTACTCTGATTCACTCTTGTCTTGACTACTGTAACTCATTACTAGTCGGTCTTCCCCTCACTAAACTCTCCTGTAAAGGATCTGCCAGGTACTACGTCTGTGTATACTCCCGGGATTAATCAGTCGACACCTGAGGCCAGACCTCTTAGACTGACACCGGCTCCCACCAACCAGGGTGGC
Source organism: Rhinoderma darwinii (assembly GCF_050947455.1). NCBI lineage: Eukaryota > Metazoa > Chordata > Amphibia > Anura > Rhinodermatidae > Rhinoderma > Rhinoderma darwinii. The sequence continues at coordinate 184,322,748 of NC_134688.1, read as the reverse complement.
AGGCTCAGGAGTGGGAGAGCCTATCGCGGCCTGGTCAGTCGGAGTTAGCTCCGCCCCCTGTCCATTTATACCTGCCGTGTTCTCTTCCTCAGTGCTTGTTATTCTTCTTGGATTCCTGGCCCCACTGCTGCCTTGCTCCAGCCTGCTTCTGCCGTGCTTCTGCCTAGCTTCAGTTCCGCTTATCCTGCTTTGCTTTGCCCCTGGCTTGCTTCCTGCTCCGTGCTCTCGTTGGTATACTCCAATACATCCTGATCCTGACTGGCTCATTCACCGCTCCGGTTCCTCGCGGCGTTCCGTGGCCTACTGCCCCTTCCCTTGCGTGTTCCCTGTTTGTACTCCCTTGCACTTAGACAGTGTAGGGACCGCCGCCAAGTTGTACCCCGTCGCCTAGGGCGGGTCGTTGCAAGTAGGCAGGGACAGGGCGGTGGGTAGATTAGGGCTCACTTGTTCCCTTCACCTCCTTCCTGCCATTACATAATAACAAGCCCATACCTAGTCTACCATTTCTCCTACGCTGACGCTATCATGGACCCCCTTGAGACCCTGACCCAGCAGATGCAGGGCCTCTCCCTACAGGTCCAGGCCCTGGCTCAGAGGGTCAACCAGGCTGACGCTGCCTTAGTAGTACCCCTCACCTCACCTCTAGAACCCGACCTCAAGTTACCTGACCGGTTCTCAGGGGACCGTAAGACTTTTCTCTCCTTCCGGGAGAGTTGCAGACTTTATTTCCGCCTAAAACCTCACTCCTCAGGTTCCGAGAACCAGCGGGTGGGTATCATTATATCCCGACTCCAGGAAGGGCCCGAAGAGTGGGCCTTCTCCTTGGCTCCTGACGCCCCTGAACTTTCCTCCGTTGATCGTTTTTTCTCTGCCCTCGGACTCATTTACAACGAGACTGACAGGACTGCCTTAGCCGAGAGTCAGCTGGTGACCTTACGTCAGGGTAGGAGACCGGTTGAGGAATACTGTTCTGATTTTAGAAAGTGGTGCGTAGCTTCTCGGTGGAACGACCCGGCCCTAAGGTGCCAGTTTAGGTTAGGATTATCTGACGCAATGAAGGATCTGCTGGTTAGCTACCCCTCTTCTGACTCCCTAGAGCAGGTTATGGCCCTAGCAGTACGACTTGTCCGACGTCGCAGGGAACGTCAGCTTGAACGTTTCAATGTTTTCCCCTCTGACTTCCCTGCGATTCCCCCCGAGGTCCCGTCTCCTCGCTCTTCCACGGAGGACTCGGAGGTACCTATGCAACTCGGGGCCTCCATGTCCCCTCGACAACGTAGAGAGTTTCGCAGGAAGAATGGTCTCTGCTTCTATTGTGGGGACGACAAGCATCTACTGAACTCCTGTCCCAGGCGCAAGAATAAACAGCCGGAAAACTTCCGCGCCTAAGTGATCATCGGGGTGTCACTTGGGCGCACAGGTATTTCCCGTTAATATGAAAGGCAATAAGATTTTGCTTCCCTTTCAGGTCTCGTTTGCTGGCCGGTCTGACACTGGCAGTGCCTTCGTGGATTCTGGCTCATCTGCTAATATCATGTCTGTGGAATTTGCTATGTCTCTAAAAATGCCTTTTATTGATTTGCCTTATCCTATCCCGGTAGTGGGTATCGACTCCACTCCTCTTGCTAATGGTTATTTTACTCAGCATACTCCTGTTTTTGAACTCCTTGTTGGCTCCATGCATTTGGAGCAGTGCTCTGTACTGGTGATGCAGGGATTATCGTCCGATCTGGTATTAGGTCTTCCCTGGTTGCAGCTGCATAATCCCACGTTTGATTGGAATACTGGGGATCTCACCAAATGGGGTAGTGAATGCCTGATGTCATGTCTTTCGGTTAACTCTATTTCTCCCCGGGAGGAGGTAAACACGCTTCCTGAGTTTGTTCAGGACTTCGCTGATGTGTTTTCTAAGGAGGCCTCCGAGGTGTTGCCCCCTCATAGAGATTACGATTGCGCCATCGATTTGGTGCCTGGTGCCAAGCTTCCTAAGGGTAGGATATTTAATCTTTCATGTCCTGCAGGTGAAGCTATGAGGGAGTATATCCAAGAATGCCTGGCCAAGGGTTTCATTCGCCCCTCGACTTCTCCTGTAGGTGCTGGCTTCTTCTTCGTGGGGAAGAAGGATGGTGGTCTTAGGCAGTGCATTGATTATCGGAACCTGAATAAGGTCACCGTAAGGAACCAGTATCCCCTTCCTTTGATTCCGGATCTTTTTAATCAGGTTCAGGGGGCCCAATGGTTTTCTAAGTTCGATCTACGGGGGGCATATAACCTTATCCACATCAAAGAGGGGGATGAGTGGAAAACTGCGTTCAACACACCCGAAGGTCATTTTGAATACCTGGTCATGCCCTTTGGGTTGTGTAATGCCCCTGCCGTCTTCCAGAATTTTATTAATGAAATTCTGAGAGATTACCTGGGTAATTTTCTTGTAGTGTACCTTGATGACATACTGGTGTTTTCCAAGGACTGGTCCTCCCATGTGGAGCATGTCAGGAAGGTCCTCCAGGTCCTCCGGGAAAATAATCTGTTTGCGAAGACCGAAAAATGTGTGTTTGGGGTACAGGAGATACCATTTTTAGGTCAAATCCTCACTCCTCATGAATTCCGCATGGACCCTGCCAAGGTTCAGGCTGTGGCGGAATGGGTCCAACCTGCCTCCCTGAAGGCGCTACAGTGTTTTTTGGGGTTCGCTAACTATTACAGGAGATTTATTGCCAACTTCTCGGTCGTCGCTAAGTCTCTTACGGACCTTACTCGCAAGGGTGCTGATATCCTCCATTGGCCCCCTGAGGCCGTCCAGGCTTTTGAGACCCTCAAGAAGTGCTTTATCTCGGCCCCCGTGCTGGTTCAGCCCAACCAAAGGGAGCCATTTATTGTGGAGGTTGACGCATCCGAGGTGGGAGTGGGGGCCGTCTTGTCCCAGGGTACCAACTCCCTCACCCATCTCTGCCCCTGTGCTTACTTCTCTAGGAAGTTTTCGCCAACGGAGAGTAACTATGATATTGGCAACCACAAACTTTTAGCCATTAAATGGGCTTTTGAAGAGTGGCGTCACTTCCTGGAGGGGGCCAGACACCAGGTAACGGTCCTTACTGACCACAAGAATCTGGTTTTCCTAGAATCTGCCCGGAGGCTTAATCCTAGACAAGCTCGTTGGGCACTATTCTTTACCAGATTTAATTTCTTGATTACCTATAGGGCTGGGTCCAAAAATATTAAGGCTGATGCACTGTCACGTAGTTTCATGGCCAATCCTCCTCCCGAGAAGGATCCTGCTTGTATTTTACCCCCTGGTATAATCGTTTCTGCCACTGATTCTGATTTAGCTTCTGACATCGCGGCTGATCAAGGTTCAGCTCCCGGGAACCTCCCTGGGGACAAACTGTTTGTCCCCCTGCAATACCGGCTAAGGGTACTCAGGGAAAACCATGACTCCGCACTATCTGGTCATCCTGGCATCTTGGGTACCAAACACCTCATTACCAGAAACTATTGGTGGCCTGGGTTGCCTAAAGACGTTAGGGCTTACGTCGCCGCTTGTGAGGTTTGTGCTAGGTCCAAGACCCCTAGGTCCCGACCTGCGGGCTTACTACGTTCCTTGCCCATTCCCCAGAGACCTTGGACCCATATCTCCATGGACTTTATCACCGATTTGCCTCCATCTCAGGGCAAGTTGGTGGTGTGGGTGGTAGTAGACCGCTTCAGCAAGATGTGCCACTTTGTGCCCCTTAAGAAACTACCTAACGCCAAGACGTTAGCTTCTTTGTTTGTTAAACACATTCTGCGTCTCCATGGGGCCCCAGTCAATATAGTTTCTGACAGAGGGGTACAATTTGTTTCCTTATTTTGGAGAGCTTTTTGTAAAAAGTTGGAGATTGATCTGTCCTTCTCCTCCGCCTTCCATCCCGAAACTAATGGCCAAACGGAAAGGACTAACCAATCCCTGGAACAATATTTAAGGTGTTTCATCTCTGACTGTCAATTTGATTGGGTCTCATTCCTTCCCCTCGCCGAATTTTCCCTGAATAACCGGGTCAGTAACTCGTCAGGGGTCTCCCCGTTTTTCTGTAATTTCGGGTTTAACCCAAGGTTCTCCTCCGTTTCTCCTGGTTGTTCCAATAATCCCGAGGTAGAGGACGTTCATCGGGAACTGTGCACAGTCTGGGCCCAGGTTCAGAAGAACCTAGAGGCGTCCCAGAGCGTACAAAAGATTCAGGCTGATAGTAGACGTTCTGCTAACCCCCGGTTTGTCGTCGGGGATCTGGTCTGGTTGTCGTCCAGGAACTTGCGCCTTAAGGTCCCGTCCAGGAAGTTTGCTCCCCGATTTATTGGACCTTATAAGGTCATTGAAGTCCTCAACCCTGTATCCTTCCGTCTGGAGCTGCCCCCATCCTTTCGTATACATGACGTCTTCCATGCCTCCCTCCTTAAACGCTGCTCCCCGTCCTGGTCCCCCTCGAGGAAACCTCCTGTTCCCGTTCTCACCCCTGAGGGGGTGGAATTCGAGGTGGCCAAGATTATGGACAGTAGGATGATCCAGGGCTCCCTCCAGTACCTGGTCCATTGCAGAGGATAGGGGCCGGAGGAGAGGACTTGGGTACCTGCTCGAGATGTTCACGCTGGGGTATTGATCAGGAGGTTCCACCTTCTCTTCCCCACTAAACCGGGTCCTCTTAGTAAGGGTCCAGTGGCCCCTCAAAAAATGGGGAGTACTGTAAAGGATCTGCCAGGTACTACGTCTGTGTATACTCCCGGGATTAATCAGTCGACACCTGAGGCCAGACCTCTTAGACTGACACCGGCTCCCACCAACCAGGGTGGCAGGCTCAGGAGTGGGAGAGCCTATCGCGGCCTGGTCAGTCGGAGTTAGCTCCGCCCCCTGTCCATTTATACCTGCCGTGTTCTCTTCCTCAGTGCTTGTTATTCTTCTTGGATTCCTGGCCCCACTGCTGCCTTGCTCCAGCCTGCTTCTGCCGTGCTTCTGCCTAGCTTCAGTTCCGCTTATCCTGCTTTGCTTTGCCCCTGGCTTGCTTCCTGCTCCGTGCTCTCGTTGGTATACTCCACTACATCCTGATCCTGACTGGCTCATTCACCGCTCCGTTTCCTCGCGGCGTTCCGCGGCCTACTGCCCCTTCCCTTGCGTGTTCCCTGTTTGTACTCCCTTGCACTTAGACAGCGTAGGGACCGCCGCCAAGTTGTACCCCGTCGCCTAGGGCGGGTCGTTGCAAGTAGGCAGGGACAGGGCGGTGGGTAGATTAGGGCTCACTTGTTCCCTTCACCTCCTTCCTGCCATTACATCTCCCCTCTCTAATCTATCCTCAATGCAGCAGCCAGGCTCATCATTGTGACCAACCACTACATCAACGCCTCTACCCTGTGCCAATCACTACACTGGTTGCCCATCCCCATCAGAATTAAATTCAAATTTAATACTCTCACCCACAAAGCTCTCCACTGTGCTGCACCTCCTTACATCTCCTCCCTCATCGCTGTCTACCACTACTCGCGCTCTACGTTCTTCCAGTGACCTTAGAATAAAATCCTCCATAATTCGAACCTCCCACTCCCGTCTCCAAGATATTTCTCGTGCTGCACCAGTTCTCTGGAATGCGCTACCACAGACAATCAGATTAATTCCCAATAACCACAGTTTTAAATTAGCCCTGAAAACACATCTTTTTAGACAGGCCTATAACATTCCCTAATCTGACTCTTTTCCTTGGCCCCATTAGTCATCAGAATAAGATTCCTTCACACTCCTTCACTTCATGTCCGTAATACATGGATACTGGCTGGTGACTGGCTCATGCAGCTTTATGTGTACCACCCCATGTGTATAAAAGATGGCTGGACTATTGTACTGAACAAACACTGTTACACTTTGTGTTTCCCTTATTTCCTTATAGATTGTAAACTCTTGCAAGCAGGGTCCCCAATCCTCCTGTCCGAATTGTAAATTAGCTTTATCACTATGTAATGTCTGATATTGTCTGTTCATGTTCCCTCTAAATTGTAAAGTGCTGCATAATCTGTTGGCGCAATATAAATAAAGATTATTATTATTACTCTAGCTGTCTTCCGGGCACAGTGGATAATCCCCAGTTTTGTATCTCCAGCATCTCCGTATTGCGCAGGACCTAGTCTGTCCCTACAATTGATCTACCCTTGCCCTATTGCCGGATTTGACAACCAGACATACGTTTCGCTGACGTGAGTCAGCTTCTTCTAGGGGCCTCTAAAGAAACTGACTGACGTCAGCGAAACGTAAGATTTGATTTTCTGATTCATAACAGATCATTGCTAACTTGCAACACTCTAGGTTTTAATATAGACTTTGTAACCAGTGGCACTGTCAAAACAATGTATTTCTTGGTTATACCTAAAAGAATCAAAGGTGTTTGAAGAAAAGGAGCACAGCTTGACTCGATACTGAAATTATTTTTCAAAGGCACCCCATCCTTTGTCCATTATATGCACACTTTAATCCGTAACTCAGTATATGAAACTAACTGCTATTTCTGGAAATTTAAGTTTCATATTGTGAATAACAGGCAAAGAGAATAATTAGAAGCAGAATTTATTTTACAATTCTTTTGTTTCTATTATAGAATTTATTTTACAATTCTTTTGTTTCTATTATATTCAAACTGTCTTTAAGTTAAAAAATTAATTCCTAATGTTCGCGGCTTCTTCTCCATGGTCTGATTTAATAATGAGGTCTTCATACACTTATCTAATTGAGTGCAAAAAGGGGCCATTTTTTTGTATCACCTATTGGATTCTATTGTTTGGTCCAACAGTAGGGATGCTCCAGATTGATAGATCAAATCTATGCACCAGTACAAGTATAATGTAGCTATAATGTAACAATTTAGGTACTAATTTTGCTACAACTTTTTGAGTGCTGCCTGTTTTTTTAAAAATATATATATACATGGTCACTCCATTACAGATAGAATACCAGCTGCCTGCTTCTTCCCTAAATAGTTCTTGCATAATTTGGAGGTGTGCTTTGGGTCATTGTCCTGTTGTAGGATGAAATTGGCTCCAATCAAGCGCTGTCCACAGGGTATGGCATGGCGTTGCAAAATGGAGTGATAGCCTTCCTTATTCAAAATCCCTTTTACCTTGTACAAATCTCCCACTTTACCAGCACCAAAGCAACCCCAGACCATCACATTACCTCCACCATGCTTGACAGATGGCGTCAGGCACTCTTCCAGCATCTTTTCAGTTGTTCTGCATCTCACAAATGTTCTTCTGTGTGATCCAAACACCTCAAACGTTGATTCGTCTGTCCATAACACTTTTTTCCAATCTTCCTCTGTCCAATGTCTGTGTGCTTTTGTCCATATTAATCTTTTCCTTTTATTAGCCAGTCTCAGATATAGCTTTTTCTTTGCCACTCTGCCCTGAAGGCCAGCATCCCGGAGTCGCCTCTTCACTGTAGACGTTGACACTGGCGATTTGCGGGTACTATTTAATGAAGCTGCCAGTTGAGGACCTGTGAGGCGTCTATTTCTCAAACTAGAGACTCTAATGTACTTGTCTTGTTGCTCAGTTGTGCAGCGGGGCCTCCCACTTCTCTTTCTACTCTGGTTAGAGCCTGTGTGTGCTGTCCTCTGAAGGGAGTAGTACACACCGTTGTCGGAAATCTTCAGTTTCTTGGCAACTTCTTACATGGAATAGCCTTCATTTCTAAGAACAAGAATAGACTGTCGAGTTTCACATGAAAGCTCTCTTTTTCTAGCCATTTTGAGAGTTTAATCGAACCCACAAATGTAATCCTCCAGATTCTCAACTAGCTCAAAGGAAGGTCAGTTTTATAGCTCCTCTAAACAACAAAACTGTTTACAGCGGTGCTAACATAATTGCACAAGGGTTTTCAAGTGTTTTCTAATCATCCATTAGCCTTCTAACACAGTTAGCAAACACAATGTACCATTAGAACACTGGAGTGATGGTTGCTGGAAATGGGCCTCTATATACCTATGTAGATATTGCATTAAAAACCAGACGTTTGCAGCTAGAATAATCATTTAGCACATTAACAATGTATAGAGTGTATTTCTGATTAATTTTATTTTATTTTCATTGAAAAAAACTGTGCTTTTCTTTCAAAAATAAGGAAATTTCTAAGTGACCCTAAACTTTTGAACGGTAGTGTATATATATATGTTGTTATTTGAATATGTACATTCCTCTTTCAGTCTAATAAACAGTGCAAAAATAATATGCGTTAAACAATTTTAAGCGTAATTGAAACACACAGTATTTTTCTTTTTTCAGAAAAGGAAATGGGAAATTATTTTAATTTACAAAATAAGAGCACTTCAGCTCTTAAGATCTAATTTGCTGAAACAGTTTTGCGTGAAGTGAAACAAAGGATGCTTCTAAATGACTAGAGTGTGCTGTTTATATATTTATGCTAAATTGTTGCCCCTCCTTTTCCTTTTGCTGATGGAAATATGTAAAAAGTACAAATTAGAAGGACAAAAATGAGAAACATTATTATATCAGTAATGATAGGACAAAAAATAAGTGGCTTTCAAAAATGGACAGCCATTTTAATAAACATTTTTTTCTTATTTTTTTATTTTGAAAGTTATCATTTGTTACTAAAGTCATCAAAGTGATCAATTATTCTCTAAATAGTCCTTAACAAGTCTTAATGAAGACTTTTTCAAGTGTTATACAGCTTCCTTTCCAGTGTCAATGTTTGGTTTTCCCTAGATCTGCTGATTACCAAGTTTCTTATTCCAGGTATGTTTAATCCCACCATCGAACCCCATATATAAACCTTTGCTTGGACTTCCTGATTGCCAGATTATTGTGCTTTGTCTCTAGTCTAGCTGTGTGCTGCCTTACTCTCAAACTATTAATGTTTATATGTATACCGAACTTGGACTTGGCTTCAGCCAACCTGCTTCCAGAACTTGACACTGGTGTGGTCAACCATCAACCTACAGAAGTGCTGGTGGGGTGCATATTGATGACATCATCAGCACTTCTGACCCCATTTCTCCATATATGATAGTCATTGTTATCTAATGCGTAACAGAGGAAATAAAGGTTGCCTTATACTCCTAATAGCATGGCATTTGGGAACCAGCAGGAGATATTTAATCCCTGGCTAAGTTTCATTGAGTGAACTAGCCAATTGGTGAACAGAGAATATATTTGTATATTATATTTATTAAAGGGGTTGTCTCATGATGACAACCTCTGTCCATATGCTCTATTAGGCATATTGGCCTTAAAGAGGGGTCCCACTCTGTAAGAAGAATGGAGTGCCACTGGTAAACTCAGGCTATCCACACATTAAATAAATGGCACTAGAAATATCTGGCTAGAGAATGGTTCCCCCAGTGATAACAGTTCTTCGCCAGGGGATAGAGAAGCCAAGGTGATCATGAGCAAATCTATTTAATGATATATTATATGTTAGATACTAGGTTAATTTGACTATTATGAGTGTAATAAATCTCTCAATATTCAGTTGTATATTTCACATGCTGTGTGTTTTTAACTTTATGTGTACAAATCTATTTTCTATTCTGAACTTTCTTGCTGCTATGGCTTTCAATAAAGAAATAAGATTGTACTATTGTGCTGAGAACGGCTGTGGGAGATCCAGAGCAATAATGCCAGGAGAGCTACTATCACAGCTTAATGAATGCCATCTACAAGCAATCTTCAATAAATTGATTAAGATTTATGATTCCTGCTACAAAGCTTATGCAGTGCAGAACTGTACTAAACTCTTCTATTGCAGCAAATAGTAAAATAAATGAAGAGCTCCCAGCATTGTGCAGCACAGAATAAAGACAGCATAACATAGCTCCACTTTTTTATTTCTATTTTCTGTTTATATTTTGAACATGCAAAAGATTAAACGTGGTTTAGGTTTGAGAACTTTGGACTTTTATTGCATCTTACCAAACTAAATGCCATTCTGCGATTATCTTATGTATACATTATATGTCAAATATATATCTCAAATCGAATGTACAATGTACAATTCCCATCAGCATAGTTTTTTTATGGAGACACAAATATATATCCACACAGTTGTAAAGATAATGTATTATATAACATGAATAGATGGTCAGTTGTTTGCTAAAATTCTAGTTGTATAAATTACTCCTTATGCAATACTTAGGATGTATTCACTCACAAAATTTTGGAAAAACAATAATATGTGAACTCAGCTTTTGCTTTAAAAGCAGCAGGACATTTGTTATGAAAAAGCATTGTTTAGAAATAATTTCCAGAACTCAATAGCTTAGGATAAAGTTTTTGTTCCAAACTGAAAGTGCTCTGAAGAATAATTAAAGGTTAAAAGGTAGATGCTTACTGGTTCGGTTGTTGGACTACTTCAGATTCGAGGACTACTTTAATGAAAGTGTTTTTTAAAATAAAATGGTTAATGAGGGTTATGTGGTGGGGTTTTATTTAAATTTTTACAGAAACAAGAGAATATGCATTTCTGGGGATTTTTTCCACTCCTTATATCAAGTAAATCTAGTTCGGATAGTAATTTGTTATAACTTACATCTTACTTTCTAGGTAGATTCTCTGCTTTGAATAGTCTATCTATAGAAGTATTGAGGACCACATTGATATCCCTTCCTATAAATACTGGCAAATATCCTCTGTCTTGGATAAACTCATTCACCTGGAGCAATACACTAGAGGTCTGCAGTGTAGTGATGGACCTGCACTGGGGCGGCCACAGGCTGGTATTATCAGGATGGGAAAGCTCAAAAACTGTGGGCCTTCCCACCCTGGTAATGCTAGCCTGCTGCTGCTGTGTTGTATCTGGCTGGTTATAAAAAATGGGGGATACCCAACCCTCGTTATCCATTTAAAAAAAAAAAAAAAGCTATCATCGAAGGAGTCCTCGCATCCGCAGTAGTCCAACAACCGAACCTGTAAAAAAACACAAATACAAAATTGTGATAAGTAAAAAGGATTTAATAGCGTAGTAAACTACGCTAATCCATCCTGAGGGATCCCATCAAAAAAACATATACCACATGGTATATGGGAGACGGATACCATTGTATGGCATCTGTCACAGGTATACGTTAAACGTATACCACTTGGAGCTCCTGACATCATTGTCCATATAAGGACAGTGATGTCAGTGGCTTCCTCAGAGTTGGAATGCCCAGGCACTGCGCTAATAGAGACTCTGCCCCAGGACTCCGGCCCTGGGAATGCTCCCGGTGTCACTGTCCATATATGGACAGTGATGTCAGGAGCAGAGCTGGAGTTGCAGGCAGAGCCCGGGACTCTGGCTCTAAGGTTGCCCCTGACATATATGAACAGTGATGCCAGGAGGAGAGAAGGAGTCCTAAGCAGAGCACTTGAAGCAGCTCTATTTCGGGACTCCGGCAATGGGGAAGTCCCCGACATCACTGTCCATATATGGTCAGTGATGTTAGGAGCAGAGCAGGAGTCCCAGGCAGAGCCCGGGACTAAGGCTCTGGTGTTGCCCCTGACAACTCTGTCTATATATGGACAGTGATGTCAGAGGCTTCCACATTACCAGAGAACCGAAACAGTGCTGCTTCAAGCGCTCTACCTGGGACTCCTCTTCTCCTGACATCACTGTGTATATATGGACAGTGACGTCAGGAGCAGAGCAAGAGTCCCAGGCAGAGCGCGCTGTGCCCGGGACTCCAGCTCTGGGGTTGACCCTGATATCACTGCCCATATATGGAAAGTAATGTTAGGAGAGTAGGAGTCCCAGGCAGAGCGCTTGAAGCGGCTCTCTGTCGGGACTCCGGCTCTGGGGTTGCCCCTGGCATCACTGTCCATATATGGGCATTGATGTCAGAGGTTTACCCAGAGCCAGAGTCCCGGAGCCGAGCCTATACTAGTGCTCTGTTTTGGGACTCTGGCTATGGGGAAGCCCCTGACATCACTGTCCATATATGGAGAGTGATGTCAAGAGCAGAGCAGGAGTCCCAGGCAGAGCAATTGAAGTTGCTCTGTTTTGGGTCTCAGGCTATGGGAAAGTTAATAGCGCTCTGCCCGGGACTCCGGCTCTGGGTTTGCCCTTGACATCACTGTCTATATATGGACAGTGATGTTAGAGGCTTCCACAAAGCCAGTGTACCAGAGCAGAGCATCTACAAGCGCTCTGCCCGGGACTTTAGCTCTGCCCCTGACATCACTGTCTATATATGAACAGTGATGTTAGAGGCTTCCACAGAGCTAGTGTACTGGAGCAGAGCCTCTACTAGCCTCTGACAGTTGGATCTTCAATTCGCCACTGGGACTAAAGGAGAGTGAAAAAAAAGTGAAAAAAAGTTGTAAAAAATATAATAAATGTTTCAAGTAATAAAATATAACTGTGAAGGATTTGCCTGACACAGCTTCTGTGTCGACACCCGTGGTTAATCAGCCTGCATCTGTTCCTAGGTCTGCTAGAGTGACTCGATCTGCTACCACTCAGGCTGGTAGGCTCAGGAGTGGGAGAGCCTATCGCAGACTGGCCAGACGGTTATAGCTCCCGCCCTTGGTCTACTTATACCTTCATTTGCTACTTGACCTTTGCCTGTGATTCTCCTTTTTCCTGGCTCTGCTGTTCCTGCTGTTACCATTGACCTCTGCTTCATATTGACCCTTGCTTGACTGACTATTCTCCTGCTCTGCATTTGTTACCATGTACACTCCCGGTTTGACTCGGCTCGTCCACTACTCTGTTGCTCACGGTGTTGCCGTGGGCAACTGCCCCCTCTTCCCTTTGCTTTTGTGTACCCTTGTCTTGTTTGTCTGCCGTGCACATATTGAGCGTAGGGACCGTCGCCCAGTTGTACGCCGTCACCTAAGACAGGCTGTGCAAGTAGGCAGGGACTGAGTGGCGGGTAGATTAAGGCTCACATGTCTGTCTCCCTATCCTGACATTACAATAACACAATGGCCCTTTTTCAACCTATCCAAGCACACCCGGAACTTTAAAAGGAACTCTGCCTACTCCTTCCTTGCCTGAACAATGTTGTGTCTTCCCTATTTTTATCTTGCAAATGTATCCTGTATCCTGAATCCCATATATAGTAACTGTGTCCGGTTATAGTGCCTCATAAAATGTCTCCAAGATGACTTCACCGTCAGTGTCCGGTGCCCGTGCCAAATCGAGTGTCCGAGATGACTTCACCTTTCTGTGTCCGGTGGCCATGCCAAGTCGAGTGCCCGAGACGACTTCACCCTCTGTGTCTGGTACCCTAGCCAAGTCCAGTGACCGAGACGACTGCACTACTCCAGTCCAATGTCCTAGCCAAGTCTAGTGACCGAGATGACTGTACTACTCCTTTCTGGTGTCCTAGCCATGTCCAATGTCCGAGATGACTGCACTACTCATGTCTGGTGTCATAGAAAAGTCCAGTGTCCGAGACAACTGCACTACTCCTGTCCGGTGTCCTAGCCTAGTCCAATGTTTGAGATGACTGCATTACTCCTGTCTGGTGTCCTGGCCATGTTCCATTGTCCTGTGCAGGCCTGTTTCCCCTGACTATCCGCCATATACCCACCTCTGACTATCCAGGCACTTTATCATCACTGACTCCCATAGACTCTGTTGATCAGCTGCTGCTCTGTTACGGTAGAGTGGCCCAGTGGGTCCACATACCAGTTGTTAGAGTCATTACTAATACTGTCTTGATTCTTGAAAATTAATTGTTGCTTTTACAGAAACAAGAGAATATGCATTTCTGGGGATTTTTTCCACTCCTTATATCAATTAAATCTAGTTCGGATAGTAATTTGTTATAACTTACATCTAACTTTCTAGGTAGATTGTCTGCTTTGCTTAGTCTATCTATAGAAATATTGGGGACCACATTGATATCCCTCCCTATAAATACTGGCAAATATTCTCTGTCTTGGATAAACTCATTTACCTGGAGTAATACACTAGAGGAAAAAGCTGGTGGAATTTACATTGTAACAAAGCTCATTCTAAGCCTATCAAATACCTTGTAGACTGCTACAGTATTAGAACCATCACAATCAATCAATGATTGTTAAATATAAATTTCTAGATTTTTATCATTCAGCATGGCTACAACTCTTGCATGTGACGAGAATACAGAATGGAAGCAATCCTTGTTCCATGAAACTGACCTTGTGATTCACCATGTGACTAAACAAAACCAGGAACTGCTTTATGTTCAGCCCTCTATTTTCCACTTTAGGAGACTATATAGTGGGTCCAATGCCCTAATTTAATTAGTTATTTTACCTTTAGCAGCAAAACTCCTCACACCCAGTAATGCAAACACATGAAAATATTTTAGATGTCTTAGAAGCCCACTAAAGTGCCAACTGTAGTTCCCCATAACAGTCAAAGTATTCAAATAGCAATGACAGACAAGTCACTACACCTTCTTATGAGAGCCTGCAGATGAACAATCTAAAAGATCATTCAGTCACAGATGCAATTATGTACTGTCTGTTTCATACTGGTGACGGTTGCAATTGAGAAAAGTTGTGCTCCAAAATTTAGGGCACCAGGCTAAAGACCCAGGGAATGTGCCCTGGATGCCACTAACAATAGTACATTTAAATACAGAAGTAAATGTAACATCTGTCAACGTGAAAATACAGATTTGTCCACCCTTACCTTTGCTTGAATTTGGTTAAGGACTCCATATAATGAAACAAGTTCAATACAATATAATGACATGCTATAAAAGTCCTTAATAGACTGCAAGTCACATTAGAACCACTGGCTGGCCACACATAGACAAATATAGTATAGACATCTCATGACAGAGTATCGCAAAATCATGTGTTCTTTCAAAGCTGATCATCTTGCACCATACATCTTAAGCTGTAGTAAAGACATTTGATAGCATTTAAGATAAGGGTATATTGTAGTTTACTTCATTCAGCATGCTTAGTGTCAAATTCATGCTAGATGTATATACACTATATAAAGAATTCCAAATATTTAGGCATTAATATGGGGTTGGTCCCCCCCCCCCCTTGCGTGAAGAACAGCTTCCACTCTTCTGGAAAGGCTTTCTACAAGAATTTTCAGTGTGTCTGTGCCCATTCATCCAGAAGAGCAATTGTGCGGTCAGATACTGATGTTGGACTAGAGGGTCTGGCTACCAATCTCTGTTCTGGTTCACTCCAAAGGTGTTTGATGGGGTTGAGGTCACTGCACTATGTGGACCAGTCAAGTTCTTCCACATCAAACTCACCCAATCGTGCCTTTATGGACCTTTTTTGTGCACTGAGGCACAATCGTGCTGGTACAGAAAAGGGCCTTCCCCAAACTGCTCCTACAAAGTTGGAAGCATACAATTGTCCTAAATGTTTTAGTATCCTAAAGCATTAAGATTTCTCTTCACTTTAACTAAGTGGCCTAGGCCAACCCCTGAAAAACAACCCCATAGACTTATCCATCCTCCACCAAATTTTACCGTTGGCACAATGCTGTCAGGCAGGTAATGTTTTCCTGGCATTTGCCAAACCCAGATTTGTCCATAAGGTTGCCCGATAGAGAAGTGTGATTCGTCACTCCACAGAACAAGTTTCCACTTCTTCAGGATCCACTGGCGGTGTGCGTTACACCACTCAGTGCAATGATTGGCATTGTGCTTGGTAATGTAAGGATTGCATGCAACCTTTGGCCATGGAAACCCATGCCATGAAGCTCCCAGGGCATAGTTTTTGTGCGAATGTTAATGCCAGAGAAGGTGTTAGAATTACTCTTTACTGAGTTAGCAGTTCGTTGACGACTTTTATGCACTATGCGCCTCGGTACTTAGCAACCCTGCTCTGTAACTTTTGCTGTAACTTCGTGGCTTATTTGCTGTGGTCCCTAAACACTTCCACTTTGTAATATTACCACTCACAGTTGATTGTGGAATATCTAGAAGAGAAAAAATGTCACAAATTTTCTTGTTGCTACATTGGCAGCCTGTAACAGTACCATGCTTGAATTCAGTGAGCTCTTTAGAAGGACCCATTCTTTCCCAAATGTTTGTAAAGCGACTGCATGGCTAAGTGCTGATTTTATACATCTGTGTCAATGAGACTGAATGAAATACCTGAATTCAATAATTAAGAGCTGTGTCCTAATACTTCTTTCCATATAGTGTATTTTAAAGACTATTGGATATCTTTATCAACCATTAAAAATCCAGTAAATATATCCCATTTTCACAATTTCCTGTAAGTAATTTTTTTTCTCCTTTTTC
Organism: Rhinoderma darwinii; assembly: GCF_050947455.1. Classification (NCBI taxonomy): domain Eukaryota; kingdom Metazoa; phylum Chordata; class Amphibia; order Anura; family Rhinodermatidae; genus Rhinoderma; species Rhinoderma darwinii. The sequence goes on along the minus strand of NC_134688.1, from coordinate 184,306,525 downwards.
ATTCAAGATATAAGCCCTAGCTTACCTAATAGGAAGCATCATTGTTTTTCCTTAGTATTTTGGGTATACAATGGTTTATATTTTAGGCACTAAAATACATTACATACAATATAATATTTTTTTGTCTTTGTTGGGTGCATGAATATTTCTTGCACTCTCTAGAAGTGGACATGTAGCGATAATAAGAAATAACAGTTTTTTTAACAGCTAATTAAATAACACATGCAGATACAGTCAAAGCTTATGAAAAGGGAGGGAAAAGAGGGTGTGAAATTAGTTTTGCTTCTGCATGGTCATTAAAATGTCTGTTGTGCCAACTCAGTCATAAGAAAGATATGTAACGTCCCTGATAATATAGAATTAGAAGCAGAATATATCAAACTGATGTACATTTTTCCACATAAAATAAAATAATGTTACGCACCTACACTAATGAGTCTACGCAAATGGGGTTTTCTGTGTAGGTCAAACAGCCATATTTTGTAATATAATAAGAGCATGTTTTAAAAAACAAACAACTACAAAAAAAAATTAAAGCTTTCGGCAGGTTATCCGCATCTTGTACAGTCAGTTAATGGAATTGCAGCTTTACAGGAAATGTATGATCAGAAAATGACATACTATTTAAATCAGGTTTCTATTATTAACATCATTTTTACATTTCTTTTATGTGACTATCTATCTATCTATCTATCTATCTATCTATCTATCTATCTATCTATCTATCTATCTATCTATCTATCTATCTATCTATCTATCTATCTATCTATCTATCTATCTATCTGCAATATTATTCTTGCAGGCAATACAAGAAGGCAGTGTGTTCCTCCAATATGATTTCCATCAGAAAGAATAAGTTGCTATAAAATATAAAAAAAAGACTAATTACATCTAATTAATTAAGCTAAAATGAAATGCATGAGACATTACCTTTGATATCCTAATGACTATCTCATAAGATGCAGCTAATATCCCATGGGAAATAATTTCTAGTAATATTTATTACATGGAAATGCATACCTGTAATCAGAAGTGGTAGAACAACTGTGTAGTAATTGTCCGGTTAATTGTTCAGTAAATAAATCTGAGTCAGAATTGCTCATTTTCAGGACCCTCTCATCTTAGCAAACAATGAAGGTGAGGTTGGTATTTACTTGTACTCTGTTTGCTTAGCATGCACGGATGGGGCAGACTAAAGGTCCTTTTACACGGGCCAATGATGATCGTTCAAACGAGCATTCATATGAACGTTTTCTCCCCATCATTGCCCTGTGTAAACATGGTAACGATCAGCAAATGAACAAGCAAATGCTGATTTTATCGTTTATCTTGTGAAAAGAGCAAATGAGCGTCGATCAACGAGCTGTGCTCGTTTTTTTACGGCTCATATTGGCCAGTGTATAAGGACCCTAAGAGTTGCTTGAAACCCTGTGCAAAAAGTGTCATGTGCCCCATACAACAATTCACTGAACTGCTAGATATAATATACTTATCCACCTCTGCTACATAAAATCATTGACTGTTTTGGATAAGATAAACTAAAAACTAACTTTTATTGAATATTTATTAAAATGACAGATAGCAAAAAGCTTCCTTCCTAAATTCCACTTAAAATAATTGGTTTATTATGTTGGAATCGTTGCTATAGAGGATCAGATCCATGAAAAATATATCTCTTTCTGAACTCACAGTTGTATGATCCAGCAACCTAGTTCCTACCCTACATTTAGCATAGTGCTCAGAATATACATGAGCATATTGTTATATGTCTCAACGCGTTTCGTCTGCGGTATGACCCACACCTCAGGAGACTACTTTTTATATATCAATTAGATATTCAAGATATTAAAAACAATATTTGTAATGTCGGGGTAGGGAGACAGACAGATGAGCCCTAATCTACCAGCCACTCAGTCCCTGCCTACTTGCACGGCCCATCCTAGGCAACGGTGTAAAACTGGGCGACGGTCCCTACGCTCAATATGTGCACGACAGACAAACAGACAAGGGTACACAGAAGCTAAGAGAAATGGGGCAGTTACGCATGGCAACACCGTGAGCAACAGGAGTAGTGAATTAGCCGAGTCAAACCAGGCGTGTACGAGGTACCAAACGCAGAGCAGGAGCGTAGTCAGTAAAGCCAGGGTCAAAATGAAGCAAGGGCAATAATAATAGCAGGAGCAGCAGAGCCAGGCAACAGGAAAGAATCACAGGCAAAGAAAAGTAGGAAATGAAGGTATAAATAGACCGAGGGAGGGAGCTAGAACCGTCTGGCCAGGCTGTGATAGGTTCTCACACTCCTGAGCCTACCAGCCTGAGTGGTAGCAGATCGAGTCACTATATCAGACCTAGGAGCAGGTGCAGACTGATTAACCACGGGCGTCGACACAGTAGCTGTGTCTGGCAGATCCTTTACAGTACCCCCCTTTTATGAGGGGCCATTGGACCCTTTCTAGGTGGACCTGGCTTATTGGGAAACCGAAGATGGAACCTCCTGAGCAATACCCCAGCGTGAACATCTCGGGCGGGTACCCAAGTCCTCTCCTCAGGCCCGTATCCTCTCCAATGGACCAGGTACTGGAGGGAGCCTTGGACCATCCTGCTGTCCACAATCTTGGCCACCTCAAATTCTACCCCTTCAGGGGTGAGAACAGGTACCGGAGGTTTCCTCGAGGTAGCCAAGGGCGGGGAGCAGCCTTTCAGGAGGGAGGCATGAAACACGTCGTGTATTCGAAAAGACGGGGGTAACTCCAGTCGGAAGGAGACAGGGTTAAGGACCTCAATGACCTTAAACGGCCCTATATACCGGGGAGCAAATTTTTTGGACGCTACTTTAAGGCGCACATTTTTTGAAGACAGCCACACCAGATCCCCGACCACAAACAAGAGGTTAGCAGAACGTCTTCTATCTGCATGAGTCTTTTGTATGCTCTTGGATGCCTCTAGGTTCTTCTGAACCTGGGCCCAGACTGTGCACAGTTCCCGGTGAATGACATCTACCTCGGGATTGTTGGAACCACCAGGTGAAACGGAGGAGAACCGTGGATTAAACCCAAAATTACAGAAAAAGGGGGAGACCCCTGACGAGTTACTATCCCGGTTATTAAGGGAAAATTCGGCGAGAGAAATGAAGGAGACCCAATTATATTGACAGTCAGAGATAAAATACCTTAAATATTGTTCTAGAGACTGATTAGTCCTCTCGGTTTGGCCATTAGTTTCAGGATGGAAGGCCGAGGAGAAGGATAGAGCAATCTCCAACTTTTTACAGAAGGCTCTCCAAAACAATGAAACAAATTGTACGCCTCTGTCAGAAACTATATTGACAGGAACCCCATGGAGACGCAGGATGTGTTTGACAAACAAGTTAGCTAACGTCTTAGCATCGGGTAGTTTCTTGAGGGGCACAAAGTGGCACATCTTACTGAAGCGGTCTACTACAACCCACACCACCGACTTGCCTTGAGATGGAGGCAGATCGGTGATAAAATCCATGGTGATATGGGTCCAAGGTCTCTGGGGAATGGACAAAGAACATAGTAGCCCGCTGGTCGGGACCTGGGAGTCTTGGACCTAGCACAAACCTCACAAGCGGCGACGTAGGTCTTAACGTCTTTAGGCAACCCAGGCCACCAATAGTTTCTGGCAATGAGGTGCTTGGTACCCAGGATGCCTGGATGGCCAGATAGTGCAGAGTCATGATTTTCCCTGAGTACCCTTAGCCGGAATTGCAGGGGAACAAACAGCTTGTTCTCAGGAAGGTTCCGAGGGGGAAGAACCTTAATCAGCCTCAATTTTGGAGACTAAGTCAGAATCAACAGAGAAAATGATTATACCTGGGGGCAAAACACAAGCAGGATATTCCTCCGAAGGAGGGCTGGCCATGAAGCTACGCGACAGTGCATCAGCTTTAATATTTTTAGACCCAGCCCTATAGGTGACCAAAAAGTTGAATCTAGTAAAAAACAACGTCCATCTAGCTTGTCTCGGGTTTAGCCTCCGGGCAGATTCTAGGAAAACCAGATTCTTGTGGTCGGTAAGGACCGTTACCTGGTGCCTAGCCCCCTCCAGGAAGTGGCGCCACTCTTCAAATGGCCATTTAATGGCTAAGAGTTCGCGGTTGCCAATGTCATAGTTACTCTCAGTGGGTGAGAACTTCCTGGAGAAGTAGGTACAGGGACGGAGATGTGTGAGGGACCTGGTACCCTGGGACAAGACAGCACCCACTCCCACCTCGGAGGCGTCAACCTCCGCGATGAATGGCTCCATTTGGCTAGGCTGAATCAGCACTGGGGCCGAGATAAAGCACTTCTTAAGGACCTCAAAAGCCTGGACCAACTCCGGAGGCCAATGGAGGAGATGAGCACCTTTGCGAGTAAGATCCGTAAGAGGCTTAGCGATGACCGAGAAGTTAGCAATAAATCTCCTGTAATAATTAGCAAACCCCAGGAAGCACTGTAACGCCTTCAGGGAGGCAGGTTGGACCCATTCACAAACTTTTCGGTTTTAACAAAGAGTTTGTTTTCCCTTAGGGCCTGGAGCACCTTCCTGACATGCTCAATGTGGGAGGACCAGTCCTTGGAAAACACAAGTATGTCATCATGGTACACTACAAGAAATACCTCCAGGTAGTCTCTTAAAATCTAATTTATGAAATTCTACCCTTAGGGAGCTTAACTCCTGGTACCAAATGGATTGTGCAATCGTATTCTCTCTGAGGAGGTACCACTTCAGAGGCCTTTTTAGAAAAAACCTCAGCGAAGTCCTGAATAAACTCAGGTAGAGTGTTCACCTCCTCAGGGAGAGAAATAAAATTAACAGAAAAACATGACGTCATGCATTCATTACCCCATTTGGTAAGATCCCCAGTATTCCAGTTAAACGTGGGATTATGCTTATGCAACCAGGGAAGGCCTAAAACCAAATTGGACGATAATCCCTGCATCACCAGTACAGAGCACTGCTCCAAATGCATGAAGCCAACAATAAGTTCAAAAATAGGGGTATGCGGTGTAAAATAACCATTAGCAAGTGGAGTGGAGTCAATACCCACTACCGGGACAAGTGTAGGGAAATCAATCAATGGCATAGCTAGAAACATAGCAAATTCCACAGACAATATTAGCAGAAGACCCTGAATCCACGAAGGCACTGCCGGTAGCAGACCTACCCTCAAAAGAGACCTGAAAGGGAAGCAAGATCTTATTAGGTTTCATATTTACGGGAAATACCTGTGCGCCCAAGTGACCTCCCCGATGGTCACTTAGGCGCGGAAGTACTTCCGGCTGCTTATTCTTATGCCTAGGACAGTTGTTCACTTGATGCTTGTCATCCCCACAGTAGAAGCAGAGACCATTCTTCCTGCGGAGCTCTCTACGTTGTTGGGGAGACATGGAGGCCCTGAGTTGCATAGGTTCATCCGAGTTCTCCGTGTAAGAACGAAGCAACGGAACCTTGGGAGCCATCATGGGGGAGCCAGAGGAGAAAGCACAAAAATGTTCAAGTCGTCGTTCCCTGAGACGTCGGTCAAGACGTACCGCTAAAGCCATAACCTGATCTAGAGAGTCAGAACAGGGATAGCTAACTAACAGGTCGACAGACCCAATCTAAAGTCAGAACAGTACTCCTCAACGGGTCTCTTACCCTGACGTAAGGTCACCAGCTGACTCTCGGCAAAGGCAGTCTTGTCAGTCTCGTCATATATGAGCCTGAGAGCAGAAAAAAAAAGATCAACAGAGGAAAGTTCACGGGCGTCAGGAGCCAAGGAGAAGGCCCATTCTTAGGGCCCGTCCTGAGCCGGGATATAATTATACCCACTCGCTGGCTCTCAGAACCTGAGGAGTGGGGCCTTAGACGGAAATAGCCTACAACTCTCACGAATGGAGAAAAAAGTCTTCCGGTCACCCGAGAACCGGTCAGGTAACTTGAGGGGGGTTCAAGTGGTGAGGTGGGGGGCACTACCATGGTAGCATCACGCTGGTTGCCCCTCTGAGCCAGGGCTTGGACCTGTAGGACGAGGCCCTGCATTTGCTGAGCCAGGGTCTCAAGGGGGTCCATAGTTGTGTCAGGGACCAAAGTAGAAAAGGTCTATGGGCCTGTGATTATGTAATGTCGGGGTAGGGACACAGACAGGTGAGCCCTAATCTACCCGCCACCCAGTCCCGGCCTACTTGCACGGCCCGTCCTAGGCGACGGCGTACAATTGGGCGACGGTCCCTACGCTCAATATGTGCACGACAGACGAACAGACAAGGGTACACAGAAGCTGAGGGAAATGGGGCAGTTGCCCACGGCAACACCGTGAGCAGTAGGAGTAGTGAACGAGCCGAGTCAAAACAGGAGTGTACGAGGTACCAAACGCAGAGCAGGAGCGTAGTCAGTAAAGCCAGGGTCAAAATGAAGCAAGGTCAATAATAATAGCAGGAGCAGCAGAGTCAGGAAACAGGAAAGAATCACAGGCAAAGACAAGCAGGAAATGAAGGTATAAATAGACCGAGGGCGGGAGCTAGAACTGTCTGGCCAGGCTGTGATAGGTTCTCCCACTCCTGAGCCTACCAGCTTGAGTGGTAGCAGATCGAGTCACTCTATCAGACTTAGGAGCAGGTGCAGACTGATTAAGCACGGGCGTCGAAACAGAAGCTGTGTCTGGCAGATCCTTTACAATATTATTAGACAATACCTATTAGTACGAATGCCGGAGTATTGATATTCAAACTCCGGTGGCCAGGATGAGAGCTGCACGCAGCGGCAAGGACGCCGAGCTCATAAGGGCTTAGCCCAGCCCTCTCGAGTGACACTCGCCAGGAATTCCTCCCACCTCATGGAATCACAGACCCAGCACACGCAGTCATCAGCTCGCGAGAGACTTGGCTGTTGCCCCGTTAACCATCACGGACAGTAGCCTGGAAAGAAAGTTACTCACAGGGCCGGCCTTAGGTTGGATGTCGCCCTGTGTGGGACTCTCTATTGCCGCCCCCTACACAAACCAAAAATTAACCACATATATAGACACGCACATACTGGAACATATATACTGTACATACATAAAGACAGATATTTTGACATACAGGCAAATATACATACATTCATCTGGAATATATACATACAGGTAAATTTATAGACGTACAGACACATATACACACACACACACTGGCAGATAAATACACAGACAGGAACATATACAAATACATAAAAGGCACATATATACAAGCACAAAGACACAATCACCAACAGACCCATATATACCCAGTACAGATAAGGTTGTAGATTTCACATGCAGTCCTATGTAAGACCACAGATAACACACAGTAATAATTCTCTGAGTACAGATAATGTCGTAGATTTCACGTGCAGCCCTATGTAACACCACAGATAACACACAGTAATAACTGTGTACAGATAATGTAATAGACGTTACCTGCAGTCCTATGTAGCACCTCAGATAACACAGTGATAGCTCTCTGAGTATAGATAATGTAGTGGATGTTATCTGCAGTCCTATGTAACACCACAGATAACACAGTGATAACTCTCTGAGTACAGATAACGTATTAGTATTACCTGCAGTCCTATGTAACACAACTGATAACACAGTGATAACTCTCTGAGTACAGATAATGTCATAGATGTTACCTGTAGTCCTATGTAACAGCGCTGATAACACAGTGATAACTCTCTGAGTCCAGATAATTTCATAGATGAAAACTATGCCTACAGACATATATAAACACACACACAGAGGCATATATATATATATATATATATATATATATATATATATATATATATAAAAGGGCTGCAGAGTATACAAGGGCAGCAGAGTATATAGGGACAGCAGAGTATATAAGAGGCAACTGGGTATATAGCGGCAGCAGAGTATATAGGGGCAGCAGGGTATAAAAGGGGCAGCAGGGTATATAAGGCAGCAGGGTATATAGGAGGCAGCAGAGTATATAAGGGGCAGCAGGGTATATAGGGGCAGCAGGGTATATAGGGGCAACAGGGTAAATAAGGGTCAGCAGGGTATATAAGGGTCAACAGGGTATATAGGAGGCAGCAGGGTATATAAGGGACAGCAGGGTATATAAGGGACAGCAGGGTATATAAGGGGCAGCAGGGTATGTAAGGGGCAGCAGGGTATATAAGGGGTATCAGGGTATATAGGAGGCAGCAGGTTATATAAGGGGCAGCAGGATATATAGGGGCAGCAGGATATATAGGGGCAACAGTGTATATAGGGGCAGCAGGGCATATAGGGGGCAGCAGGTTATATAGGAGGCAGCACAGATATCTTCGTTTTAACTCTTCTACTTTAATATTGAACATACACTTTTGCAAAGAGACATAAACGCATGCAAACACATATACACACACACACACACACACACACACACACACACACACACACACACACTGTAACATATACACATACAAACACAGAGACACATACTGTTGTTGTAAAACATGTTTGGCTATTGGAGTGTCCTCCTCCCTTAAGTAATTTCCCACATGTTCCAAGATTCATCTTCGAAACTGGAGTATGGTCTTTGCTACATAGTTGAGATGACAAGGACAACTAGCCATGTATACAATACCGTAGTTTCTACAATTAATAAAATCTCTGTTAGCATATGTTATCCCTGTGGTTACACTACTGAAATTCTTACTAGGATGAATAAAACTTGTAGGCTTTGCATCCTCCACATCTAAATATGCCCCTTTAATATGTTATTTTAGCTTCTAATATGTTATTTTAGCTTGTAGATGGAGAGCTGTCGCTCGCTTTAAATGGACACTAACTTTCAAATAACTTTTGGTAATCTAATAGTGTACTTGACAGATATCAACTTTGTAATTTACTTACTGTAAAAATGTATTTGTTTTATTCATGCAAATTCTATGAAAAGTTACTGCCACTAGGTGTCTCCATTCCTGTGATCTGTTGTCCACCCCATATTGTCAAGCAAAATCCATCCCTAGTTACAGAGCAGAGAAGATGGACTACAGAAAGTGGGGTTGTGCCTCTGCACAGACTGCACATAGAAGTCTACAGAAAGGGGAGAGGGAAGCAGCAGGAGAAAGCAGGGCGAGAAAGACAGACACGCTGCCCATAGAAGTCTAAGGGCAGGGGGGAGCAGGAGCAGAGTGAGTCAGACACATACCTACTGCCCATACAAGTCTCCAAAGTCTATAAAGAGGGGCAAAGTGAGAAAGATACACACAGGCGTGCTGCAGCTTTCTGGTAAGTGTTATATCTCAGAGCAGTGTTAGATTCCCAACAACACTGCCTATTTTTGCTTTATAATCTCCTTCATGTTGCTGCTGCTTCTTTTATATATATATATATATATATATATATATATATATACACATACACACACAATTTTCCAAGGAATAGGCAGCACTCAATATAGGAATCAAGTGAAAAAGTGGTGCTTTATTCATCCATAGAACTATATTAAAGCATCACTTTTTCACTTAATCCCTATATTGAGCGCTGCCTATTCCTTGAAAAATTGAGTGTTGATCAAAGGACTGGAAGTCGAGGTCCTGAGGCTTGCACTTGCTATTATTCCTATCAAATGCATAGTGCTGCTCTCGTTTGTATTTATATGTATAGAAGACATGATAGCCATTAGACTCCAACCAATAGCTCAGGGACCACTGAGAATTAGTGATAGAGCCTGCAGAGGGGAAAACTGCTAAAAACAAAATGCCATATGCAGGTCAAATAATGGCCAGAAATAGCGTTATTCCTCATTTACATACATATAACAGCTTTTTCCGAAAAGTCACCTGAAAAGTTAGGTAGGCTTTACAGTTCTCGATTGTATGAATGCTCAATCTGCGCCTGTTAGTCTGACAATTTAAAATCCATTGCAGGCACATGTTACTCTCTAAACATAACATCAAACTACCACATTATTTTTTTCTCTTCTTGAGGATATCATATCTTTACTTCTCCAACCTTGGATTCTAGGGGATTCAATTGTGAATATTTCTGTTCCTAAATAAACCTTTCTGGATTAATTTCATGAGAGTAACCTTTATATCAGTGCTTTGGTTTTAGCATGTAATTTATTTTTGAAGACATTTTATTGTACAGTACATTCAACTTTACTTATTTCTAATCTAATATTGTCATTGGGCTGCTATGATTCCATGATTCTTAAATAACTATAACCCCTTAACGGTTTTCTTCAGTGCACAGTTTGCCATATGTATGCACGACTGGAGCCGGGAGTTCAAGGGTGAATACCTCTGTGACAGATGTGAGCATGTTTTTCACCTGGAAGCTCACATTAGAGATTTGGAGGAGCAAAATGCAACACTGAGGGTGATAGATAATCTTGAGCGGAGAATGCTGCTCACTGAGCATGCAGTTAGTGGGGTAGAATTGGAGAGTGAAGACATGGGTGAGCAGGATAAGGCAAGTAGTTGGGTTACTGTAGTTAGGGGCAGTAGAAAGGGGTCCTAGAATAAGAAGGCCAATTCTGTTTCTGTTATTCCAGGCAAAATTGCCAAGTTGAGTGATGATGCGAGGGTGTCGGTCTCAGAAATGGCAACCCTAGTGGATACTGATCTCCCTAACAGCTAGGTGAACAGCCCAGCTAGTAGTCGGCGGGATGGTAATGCAGATAAGGCTAGACAATTAGTAGTAGTAGGGGATTCTATAATCAGGAAGACGGATAGAAAAATTTGACGCCAAGACCGCCTCAACCGAATGGTTTGCTGTCTCCCTGGTGCCAGAGTTCGGCATGAGGTGGAACGGATGGATAAATTACTGGGAGGGGCTGGTGATGATCCAACTGTCGTGGTCCATGTAAGTACCAATGACAGAATACATGGTAGGTGGAGGAGCCTTAAACAGGCTCTGTCACCACATTATAAGTGCCCTATCTCCTACATAAGGAGATGGGCGCTGTAATGTAGGTAACAGTAGTGCTTTTTATTTAGAAAAACGATCTATTTTTACCACGTTGTTAGCGATTTTAGCTTTAGGCTAATTACTTTCTTAATGTCCAACAGAGCGTGTTTTTACTTTAGACCAAGTGGGCGTTGTACAGAGGAGTGTATGACGCTGACCAATCAATGACCAATCAGCGTCATTGGTGCTTGGTTTTAACGTTACTTTATTCTTTCATGAGTTATTTACAAGTTTCTGACCACTTATAAAATGTGTTCAAAGTGCTGCCCATTGTATCCAGTGCCAGTGCTGTTAATATATCAATTAATATACTGAATTGGCTGAATGTAGATATGGTCCAAGAAAAGTGAAATAGAATAGATGTGCACAAGGCACGGGACCAGATGGTTTAAACCCTAGAGTTCTTAAAGAGCTTAATCCAGTTATTTCTGTACCCCTCTTCATAATATTAAGAGATTCTCTAGTGACTGGTATAGTGCCAATGGACTGGTGCAGGGCAAATGTAGTGCCTATTTTCAAAAAGGGCTCTAGGTCTTACCCGGGTGATTATAGACCAGTAAGCTTAACGTCAATCGTGGGAAAAATGTTTGAGGGGCTATTGAGGGACTATATACAGGCCAATGTGACAAAAAATAGTAATATAAGTGACAGCCACTCAGTTTTACTAAGGACAGATGTTGTCAAACCAACCTGATTTGTTATTATGAAGAGGTGAGTAGAAGCGTAGACAGAGGGGCCACTGTGGATATAGTGTTTTTGGACTTTGCAAAGGCATTTGACACTGTCCCTCATAGACGTCTAATGGGAAAATGAAGGTCTATAGGTTTACAAAGCACAGTTTGTAATTGGATTGAGAATTGGCTCAAAGACTGTATCCAGAGAATTGTGGTCAATGATTCCTACTCGGAATGGTACCCGGTTTTAAGTGGTGTACCCCAGGTTTCCGTGGGACCACTATTATTCAACTTATTTATTATTGATTAAGAGGATGGGATTAATAGCTATTTCTATTTTTGCAGATGACACCAAGTTATGTAGTATTGTTCAGTCTATGGAAGATGTTCGTAAATTGCAAGCTGATTTGGACACACTAAGTGTTTGGGCCTCCACTTTGGCAAATTAAATTTAATCTAGATAAATGTAAAGTTATGCATCTGGGTAACAACAATCTGCATGTATTATATGTCCTAGAGGGAGCTATATTGGGAGAGTCACTTGTTCACGAAGATCTGGGTTTACTTGTAGATCATAAACTACAGCAGCACAATGTCGTTCAGCTGCTTCAAAGGCCAGCAAGATATTGTCGTGTTTTAAAAGAGGCATGGACTCGCGGGACAGGCATATAATGTTACCACTTTACAAAGCATTAGTGAGGCCTCATCTAGAATATGCAGTTCAGTTCTGTGCTCCAGTTCATAGAAAGGATGCCCCGAAGTTGGAAAAAATACAAAGAAGAGCAACAAAGCTAATAAGTAGCATGGAGAATCTAAGTTATGAGGAAAGATTAAAATAATTAAACCTATTTAGCCTTGAAAAAAGATGACTAAGGGGGGACAAGATTAACTTATATAAATATATTAATGGCACATACAAAAAATATGGTGAAATCCTGTTCCATGTAAAACCCCCTCAAAAAACAAGGGGGCACTACCTCAGTCTGGAGAAAAAAAGGTTCAACCTGCAGAGGCGACAAGCCTTCTTTATTGTGAGAACTGTGAATCTATGGAATAGTCTACCACAGGAGCTGGTCACAGCAGGGACAGTAGATGGCTTTAAAAAAGGCTTAGAAAGTTTCCTAGAACAAAAAATATCCACTCCTATGTCAATGTGTAGAAATGTAGTTTCATCCCTTCTCTTTTCCCATCCCTTGGTTGAACTTGATGGACTTGTGTCTTTTTTCAACCTTACAAACTATGTAACTATGTAACGACGAGTGACAGATATATCCGTCACAAGCAGGAGCAAGTTCCCACATAGTGTGCCCACGAGATCAGCGGCAGGAGCACAGCTGTTGTACACAGTCCGGCTACTTCTGCAACTGCCGGAATCGAAGAGTACCCTGATTCCGGCAGTTTAACCCATTAGATGCCAGTGTCAATAGCGATCGCGGTATCTAATGTGTTTGACAGAGGGAGAGAGTTCACTCTGTCACCCCATCAGCACACCCAGGACTAGGTCGCGGGACGCTGATGGATTTCCATGGTGTGCTTTCAGCAACTGCCTATTAGGCAATTTTACACTGACAGTAAATAATGCTTTGGTATACTGAGTATACCAAAGCATTATATCTGCTATCAGAAGATCGCAAAGTTAAGTCCCCTAGTGGGACAAAAAAAAGAGTAAAACTGTTAAAAAAATGTTCATGAAAAAATAAATAAAAATATTACAGTAAAAATTATATAAACAAATTTTTTTCCCAAACAAAGGGGTTTTATTTAGTAAAAGTATCAAAAAAATAAGACATACAAATATATGGTATCGCAATGACTCGAACAATAAAGTTAACACAATAATTAAACTGCTGGTTGAACCGCGTCCAAAAAAACACAAAAAACAATGGCAAAATTCTTTTTTTTCTTCCATTTCCCCCATAAAAAAATAAAATAAAAGGTAATCAATACGTCCCATCTACCCAAAAATAGTACCAATGAAAACTACACGATGTTCCGCAAAAAACAAGCCTACATATGGCTACATCGACGGAAAAATAAAACCGTTAGGGATCTTGGAATGCGGCGATGCAAAACCAAGTAATTTGCATATTTGTTATCCTCATTATCCAGCCGACCCATAAAATAAAGGTAACGTGTTATTTACGCCGCATAGTGAACGGCGTAAATTTATAACTCGAAAATCAATGCAATGCTGGAATAGCTGTTTATTTTCAAATAGCTCCTAAAATAAACTTAATAAAAGTTAATAAACATATTATATGAATCCAAAAATGGGGAAATTTAAAAATACAACTTGTCCCACAAAAAAACAAGCCCTTATACGACTATGTCGACGGAATAAAAAAAAGTTATGACTCTTGGAATGCGAAAGTGAAAAAACAAAAAATAATCCTTGGTCATTAATGTGTAAAAATTCCTGGTCATTAAGGGGTCAAGCAGAGCTTTTTTTTGGTGGAGTTAAACATAGTTTCAGTTTTAGCAGGCATTTGATGGGATTCCAGTTTTTTTTTTTTTTTTTAACCATACCTCTTAACACATCAGCGGAGATCTTAGGATTGTACTCCCAAATTTCTCCTTCTCTACCTAAGACTGATACTGTGTTCTAAATGCATGTAAACACCTCAAACAAGGCTTCTCCAGAAAATCCTATTGAATGATGTGCTGCTCCTCTTCTTCAAAAACGTTATAAAGAAAATATGTGTTCAAAATGATCATCTGAAGTTGCTTGTTGAAGTGTATGGCCAAACATTGCACAATTCTTTACTAAACGGAACCTAGAGAAAGTAATGAATGTCAAGTGGCCATGAACACCAGGGACTGTCATTATAATTACTTAAAGTAAGCCAACACAATCCTTTGTTCCTGTAACTGTAGAGATCAAGGTCTTGACAAGCCTGCACATTTTATAGCTTCCATTATTACTGAAGCCATTCTGACTCAATAAGATGTCTTCAAATGCAGTTTCTTTGTTTTCCAGTATCTAAATTGACCAACTTGAAGGATTGCTATAAAGGAGTTTAGATGCTTTTGCGGTCTTCATTCATCTTCCAACGCATCAGATCTTTGGCCTCTCCTTTTCCAAAGTTATCTAAGTCACAGTTAGTTGCTTTGGAAAAAGTTGCTCTTTATTTCTTTGTAATGTCTGATTCATAAATAGTCTTCAAATAATTTTCTTGCTAAACGACACCATCGTGTTTGTGTCAAATTTGGAGATGTATATATGTAATGATATACGTTTTTCTCTCGTTTAAAAATATAACATAAGGTCGATAAATAGCTTGAAGTCTTTGCATGAAGAAAATAATCACTCATTCTGAAATGTATGGTGGAATTTTTTTTCCAGCCAGACCATTATGCAGTGTGATATATATTAATGCTGGTGCCTATCAGTGAATGTGACTACAATACAAGGAAAATACAGACAAAAGTTATGCTACATCTCAGAGAATAATGAATAAGCATAGGCTATTATTGATACATGCATAAGTTAGAAATGTATATGTATAGATATGTAAGAGTACAACATGTTTCATTCTAGTGACGTTGCGTCTACAAAATTGTAATATAATGCAGAATTTTCATAGCATATTGAAGGTGAAACAAAAAACAAATGAGCTTTCAAGGTCTCTTTTAAAGGGTCCATTATGATTGAAAGGTAAGTAATATTTTATTTTATTTTCATCCTTTTTAGCCATTGTTTTTGTTTCTTAATCTAGAAATGAAAGTGAATTAGTGAAATGTTCTTTATCATAGAGCTGTATGAACTGCCCTTGGAAAAGCGTACATATGCTTTGTATGCTGCGGTAAGCCAGATGGTGGAGCTATAGTTACTTTTGCACTATTGGTCTGTTAACTAAATATATCTATTGCTTATTAAGCACAATTGTAATAAGCTAAAAAAAACAATGACAGGTCTGACAAAGTAATCATTGTGCTTTTTATAAAATATCAACTACAGCATGCATTATATGTATCAGGCTCCAATTTTTAATTGATTCAAAGTAGTCCAAAAATATAATTTCCATGGCAAGAAAAATTGTTTTGGATTTCATAAATTCAAGTTTGATGCCTTTTACCACAATAAAGTGCTTTTAAATGAGGCATAGATTGTGCATAAAAAAACATAGGGAATGCTAGCAGGAACTGTAGATGCAGGTTCCCTTAAAGAGTGTACTTTTTTCTAATATTTCATAACTTGTAAATTTCTATCACTTCGCTCATTTGATGTTTGTATGCATAATATGACATATGGGATAATGTCATATTTGTTAGGCTCTGTTCACACTTGCATTGTGCTTTCCACTTATAAAATAAAGTACTATGCATAGCCGAATCCGTCACATGATGGAAAATTAAGGGGGTGCACTGCATAATAATATCAGTATTGTAGAACTAGACATGGACGGTACATCCACTTGTTATACTTTGATCTACAGCTGTTAGGCAAAAGTTTATAAACATGAACAAGAGGTTCTTTGTTAACATTGTGATCAAATTGTGTAAGCCCACCTGCCACTTCACTGCGACCTCTTTAAAGTGGATCCCTACTCTATGGGTTGCAGCACCGCATGGTGGCCACTGCCACTGCAACACCGCTCCCACAGAGGGAGCAACCCAGAGGCCCAAAAGCACCCATGCTGCCAGGCCACACCAAGCCTCCTTGGCTTTGAGCCACTTCCCCCACAAGTGCAGCACTACAGCAACAGAAAGCACCCCAACCTGTGAACAGATTGCATAAGCTCACCTTTCTATGCGCTCCTAGTGGCCAACTGAGAGCACAAGAGCAGAAACACTTATGAGGTCATTCCCTAACTAAAATCACCAGGGCCGTATATGTGGAGTGCTAGTGCCAGGCAAAAAAAAAAAAAAAAAATAGGGGGATACACTGCATAATAATATCAGTATTGTAGAAGTAGACATGGACCGCACATCCACAATCGAATTGGTTGGCCTAATTTACACTTGCGTATTTTGGTCAGTATTCTGAATAAAAAGTATAACGGAAAATTAGCATGTATTTACAAACTAATGTTTGAATTTTTTTTTCAAAATACGCCCGTGTTAAAGTGGCCTTACTCTAATTAATATTTTCAGAGATGCTTTTGACTCCAAACAATCAATGTAATGCTTTTTTTTTTTTGCCATATTACAAGATACAGTATTTTCATTTGTCTTCTTTATCCCAGTTATGTTTAAATACTACATCATCCAATTCCTGTGTTAAAAACCATAGGCCATAACATGTTAGATGCATCAAAGCTGAGTTATTCATATACAGTACTGTGCAAATCTTTTAGGCCGTTAGGGAAAAAGAAAGATAGGACTGTTCAATTTCTGCATGCCCAATTTTTTTTTCCATTGGACTACAACCGATCAACTAAATTCTTACCCACATACGGACGTAGCAATACTGAATACGTTGACATGTAACTGTTTCTTTTGTGCAGCATAATAACTCAATTGATTTACCTGTAGTCCTGTGAAATATCACATTGCTGATGGTTCCGTGTTTTCCGTGTTTTCTGGTCCACTGTGGTGACGTGCCATTTCTAATGACATCACAGCACATGCACAGTAGGGGACTAAAAAAAACATTAACACAGGACCATCAAGGAATTTGAAAGGTGGAACATTAGTTAAAACTCACATACAAAAACCATACAGAACTCATTGACAGCGGTAAATCTGCAATATTTTTTCATTGTGCTCTAATTGCATGCTCATTTTTTAAATTGCATCAGATCTTCATAGTACCAACTTCAGTGTTTTCAAAATTTTTCACATATTTTGCACTACCTCCATATTTAGTAGAAATGTTCTTGTTGCAGACATTCTATCATGAGAAACAGATCAAATAAAGCTAGGAATTTCTGTTGTTTCTATAGAAGAAATGGGACACACTCAGTCCCCTTAGGGTATGTTCACATGGCCTAAAATCGGAAGCAGAACGCCTCCAAACATCTGCCCATTAATTTCAATGGGAAAACGGCGTTCTGTTCCGACGGAGCGTTTTTCGCAGCATTTTTTTATGCGTAAAAAAACGGCCACGAAAAAGAAGTGCAGGACACTTCTTGGGACGGTTTTGGAGCTGTTTTCCATAGACTCTAGTGAAAAAAGCTCCAAAAACGGACATAAAAAATGCTGCGAAAATCGCGAGTGGCACAAAAAACTTCTGAAAATCAGGAGCTGTTTTCTCTTGAAAACAGCTCCGTATTTTGAGATGTTTTTGACTCTGCGTGTGAACACACCCCCCTTTAGGACACAGCCTGTTTTGGCCTTCAGGACACAGCCTATTTTTTCAAATCTGACATGTGTCACTTTATGTGGTAATAACTCCGGAATGCTTTTACCTATCCAAGCGATTCTGAGATTGTTTTCTCGTGACATATTGTACTTTATGTTAGTGAAAAAATTTGGTCGATAAATTCAATATTTATTTGTGAAAAACTTCAAATTTTAGCAAAAATTTGCAAAAATTTGCATTTTTCTAAACTTAAATGTATTTGCTTGTGAAACAGATAGTAATACCACACAAAATAGTTACTAGTTACCATTTCCTATATGTCTACTTTATGTTTGCATCATTTTTTTTCACGTACTTTTATTTTTCGAGGACGTTACGAGGCTTAGAACTTTAGCAGCAATTTCTCATATTTTCAATAAAATTTCAAAAGGCTATTTTTACAGGGACCAGTTCAGTTCTGAAGTTGCTTTGAGGGCCTTATATATTAGAAAGTCCCCATAAATCACCCCATTTTGAAAACTGTACCCCTCAAGGTATTCAAAACCACATTCAGAAAATATTTTAACCCTTTAGGCGTTTCACAGGAATTAAGGCAAAGTAGAGGTGAAATTTACAAATTTCATTTTTTTTGCCGAAATTCATTTGTAATAAAAAAAAATCTGTAACACAGAAGGTTTTACCAGAGAAACGCAACTCAATATTTATTGCCCAGATTCTGCAGATTTTAGAAATATCCAACATGTGGCCCTAGTATGGTAATGGACTGAAACACAGGCCTCAGAAGCAAAGGAGCACCTAGTGGATTTCGGGGCCTCCTTTTTTTAGGAATATATTTTAGGCACCATGTCAGGTTTGAGGAGGTCTTGTGGTACCTAAACAGCCGAAACCCCCCCAAAGTGACCCCATTTTGGAAACTACACCCCTCAAGGCATTTTTCTAGGGGTATAGTTAGCATTTTGACCCCACAGTTTTTTTGCAGACTTTAGTGGAATTAGTCTGTGAAGATGAAAATCACCTATTTTTCTGTGGAAACATAGAATTTTTTCATTTTTACAAGGAATAAAGGAGAAAAAGCCGCCCAACATTTGTAAAGCAATTTCTCCCGATTACGGCAATACCCCATATGTGGTCGTAAACTGATGTTTGGACCCACAGCAGGGCTCAGAAGGGAGGGAGCGCCTTTTGGATTTTTTGAAGCAGATTTTGCTGGATTGGTTTTCAGTGCCATGTCGGGTTTGCAACGCCCCGGAGGGACCAAAACAGTGGAAACCCCCCAAAAGTCACCCTATTTTGGAATCTACACACCTCAAGGAATTTTTCTAGGGGTATAGTGAGCATTTTGGCCCCTCAGGATCTTTTTTAGAGCTAGGGTGACCAAAAAACAGCGATTTTGGCGCTTTAAATTCTTTATTTATTACAGCGTTCACCGTGCGCAATAAATTACGTTTTAATTTATTCTGCCGGTCGGTACGATTACGCCGATACCATATGTGTATAGTTTTTTTTAAGTTTTGCAGCGTTTGCACAATAAAATGAAGTTTCTATAAAATAATTTATTTTCTGGGACACGCTATTCTGAGCCGTAACTTTTTTATTTTTTCGTCAAAAAAGCTGTGGGAGGTCTTGTTTTTTGCGGGACGGGTTGTAGTTTTCATTGGTACCATTTTGGGGTAAATGCAACTTTTTGATCACTTTTTATTCTATATCTTGGGAGGGGTGGTGACCAAAAAATAGCGATGCTGACCGTTTTCAGTTTATTTTGTTTGCGGCGTTCACCGTGCGGAAAAATTAACATTATAGTTTCATAGATTGGGTCGTTACGAACGCGGCGATACCAAATATGTGTACTTTTTTTTAACGTTTTCATTTTTTCCCTATAATAAATGACTTATTATAGGAAAACAAAACCTTTTATTTTTACACTTTTATAAAACATTTTTATTAACTTTTTTTTACTTTTTACACTTTATATTTTTGTTTATTAACTTTTTTTTTTACTTTTTACACTTTCTTTTTTTGACCTGCAGCTCTGATCGCTGCTAGAATACATTACACTACCTAGGTAGTGTAATGTATTCCAACTGTCAGTGTGACGTCACAGTCACTCTGACAGTTGGTCTACGAGGATCAGCAGAGGCTGATCCTCATAGGCTGACATACATGGCAGACCTGGGGGCCGTTGTCTGGCCCCCAGGTGCCATCACAAGCATCAGAAGCCCCCACGATTGCATGGGGGCTGCTGATGCGCTACAAACCCGCTACATGCGGAGATCGCAATCGAGCCCCGCATGTAACGGGTTAATTGCCGAAATCAGCGGCGATGAGCCGCTGATCGGCAACACTGGAGAGTGTCAGCTGTCGGGGACAGCTGATCTCCCAAGTTCCCGATGCACACTGTCGCCGACAGTGTGCATCGGGAACGGCACAGTGACTTTCTGTCACTCTGACAGGAAGCCTATCAGGACCAGCCGAAGGTTGCTCCTGATGGGCTTCTGTCCATGGCAGACCCGGAAGCCATTGTTTGGCTTCCGTTTGCCATACTAACTATCGGCAGACCCCGCGATTTCGGACGGGGGTCTGCCGATATGTTAGAAACCCCTAAAATTCGGCGATTGCACCCGATCGCCGAATTTAAGGGGTTAATGCGCCGAAATCAGCGGCAAAGGACCGCTGGCCGGCAAGAGGGGAGTGTCAGCTGTCGGCGACAGCTGACCTCCTGGTTCCCGGTGCACACTGTCGCCGACAGTGTGCACCGGGATTAACTCAGTAACTGTACGTCCTCGTGCGGGAAGTAACTTCCTGCAACGACGTACAGTTACGTCCTGGTGCGGATAGGGGTTAAAGAATCATTGGGAAGCGCTTTTGACAAAGCGACTCCGATCAATTCTGGTTTTAGAGAGCTGTACATTAGACGCTCTAGAAATGTAACCAACGGGTACAAAGAAAAAGTGGAGTAGCCATGGCATCCAATCAGACTCCAACTCTTATTTTTCAGAGGCCCTTTGGAAAATCATAGCAGCCACCTGAATGGTTGTCATGGGCAAGTACTTCACTTTTCATTTGCACCAATTTTGATATATCTTCCCACTGTACTTACTCTCTTAGGCATCTTATAGATCCTTGTACATAAAGTGCCACTTTCTCATCTTAGTGACTATTTTTCAACACCAGAAAGCTGAGGTATATTACCAAATTACTAATTGGGTACACTATTTTAATAAGGGGTACTCTATAACCCTTTAGAGAAGCAAGCATTTTTATGACTTTGGGTTTATTTTTTAGGTGTTTAGTGGTATTCTCTGATCTATTATAAGGTAATGGGTTATTATAAATGAAAGAAGTTTAACTTATACTATAACATTTACTATAACATTTTTAACATAATATCAGGTAGCCACAAATTATTTTTAATAATTCTTTGTCAAACAACTGGTTAACGCTTTGTAAAGAATGTGATGCAAAGTGTGTATATTTTGGGTTTTGTCTCTATTGAGCACTTTGAACTAAAAAAATTTTTTGTATCTTGACATCATTTAGTCCGTACATGTTATTTAAAGGTTTTCAGAACTTGTGTGGGAGGACAATTTGTTTCCTATAAATGGATCAAAGAGCCTTTTTTTTTTTTCACCGACCTAAAGAGTTTTCTGTTGTATTTGCACCTTCAACTAGTTGGGTATAAAATAATAATAATAATTCATATGGCAGAATTCTGCAAATGTTGAGGACAAAGTCTGATATATGTGCAAATAGGTAAAAATAATTACAAAATTACGAAATGTTAAACATGTTGCCCATTATATTGATTTGTAAAAAGGTTTCATCTGGCAAGAAAAGAAGTGGTATTGAGTATACCCCTAGATAAACTTACCCTGGGATGTCGTATCAGCAGTATGGTGTACATTAACTTTTAACCTCAAATTGGTGACTAAATGAGTACATTGGCAATGGTGGATCTAATCTTAATTGCAAATATTATACTGAAAGATTATACTCCAAGGTAAAGACAGTTTTTATACATCTTGTCTAAACCTCTTAGTCTTCTTCTCCTAGTAGACATTAAATCAATCACTGAGAGAGCTGAAAGCAATTCTTTGAGATGAATGATTGAAATTGCACGTAGTTAAAAAGATAGAGAAATTAGGGAAGCCGCTGACAGTTCATGGGATTTACAATGTTTGAACATTATCATCCCTAATTGAGATGTGCAAGCTGATTGATGCAGATCTAAAATTCACAGAAGATTCTCAAACTTGGCATTGGTAAATACATTCATTAATTCACTCTGTTACAGAATACTGAGAATCAATAATCCTTATAATGATACCACATGTTTTATTTATTTGAAGTCTTGAGAATGGAAAATGTTCAAGTAATAAAAGACTGAGACATGCTCTGGGTCAAGAGATGTGTCTCATGTGGCGCTTGAATCTCCCGGGGGGGAAAAAAAAAGTGACACTGTTATACTACTCTGCGGATTACACTGGTTAAAAGATCAAAGAATTCCATCTAATGTATGTCCCTAACATATTGCTAGTAGCTGGATCACTTTCTCTGCAAGTGGTAGTGCAAAAATACAGGCAATTCACATTACTGTTAGTAATTAGAGATGAGCGAACTTATCAAAAGTTCGGTTCGGCTAGTTCGCCGAATTTCACAAAAAAGTTCGGTTCGGACCGAACTAGTTCTGACCGAACCTGTCACTTACGTGCGCCGAGCATGCTACTGTCCAGGGTGCTGATAGAGTTAATGGGCTGCACTAACTCTTTCAGCAACCTTCACAGTACATGCTCGGCGCGCGGAAAACACTATTTATGTAATAAAAAAATAAAAATTATACGTTCGTACTTACTTTCCTCCTGTCCGGCCTCCAGCGATGACGTTTCATCCCTTTCGCCGCTGCAGCCAATCACAGGCTGTAGTGGCGGTCACGCACGTCAGGATGACGCTTCATCCCACGTGACCGCCTCTGCAGCCAATCACAGGCTGCAGCGGCGACATGAATGAAACGTCATCGCTGGAGGCCGGACAGGAGGAAAGTAAGTATGAACGTATTATTATTATTTTTTGGCATGTATGTATGTTGGCATGTATGTATGTATGTTGGCATGTATGTATGTTGTCATGTATGTATGTATGTATATCTGTGCATGTATGTTGGCATGTATGTATATATGTGCATGTTTGTATGTATATTTGCATGTATATATTTGCATGTATGTATGTATGTATGTATGTTTGCATGTATGTATTTTTGCATGTATGTTGTCATGTATGTATGTATGTTGTCATGTATGTATATATGTGCATGTGTGTATGTATATTTGTATGTATGTATGTTTGCATGTATGTGTGTTTGCATGAATGTATGTTTGCATGTATGTATGCATGTTTGTATGTATATTTGCATGTGTGTATATATATATGTATGTATGTTGTCATCTATGCATGTATGTTGTCATGTATGTATATATGTGCATGTATGTTGGCATGTATGTATATATGTGCATGTGTGTATGTATGTATATTTGCATGTATGTATGTTGTCATGTATGTATGTATATATGTGCATGTATGTTTGCATGTATGTTGGCATGTATGTATACATGTGCATGTTTGTATGTATATTTGCATGTATATATGTTTGCATGTGTGTATGTATGTTTGCATGTATGTATGTTTGCATGTATGTATGTTGTCATGTATGTTTGTATGTATGTTGTCATGTATGTATGTATATATGTGCATGTATGTATGTTTGCATGTTTTTATTTTTGCATGTATGTTTGCATGTATGTTTATATATATGTGCATGTATGTAATTATGTTTGCATGTATTTATGTTTGCATGTATATTTGTGCATGCTTGTATATATGTATGTATCTTTGCATGTTTGTTTGTATGTATGTTTTCATGTGTGTGTGTATGCATGTATGTATGATAGTTTGCATGTATATATGTGTGTATGTTTGCATGTATGTATATTTGCATGTATATATGTGCATGCTTGTATATATGTATGTATGTTTGTATATATGTATGTATGTATATTTGTATATATGTATGTATGGCCATGTATGATACTGTCTGCTGGCGCCCTGTATCTAAGTCAACTTCACGGCAGGCTTCTATACATGGTATAACAGTCAGTATCACACATTAAACTGAATCTAAGCCTACGACATGTTTTATTTCATTTTTTTTTTTTTTTTACAGGTTTGGTGTTTGGACTACGTCGGTTTCGAGGACTACTTAGATGACGTTTTTTTTTTCTACAATAAAATGGTTAATGAGGGTTGTGTTGGGGGTGCTTTATTTCAATAAAATATTTTATCTATATCTTTGTCTTTTCAAATTTTATTATTACCACTTTAGTAATGGCCGCTGTCTGAGTGACAACATCCATTACTAAGGCGAGGCTTAGTGTTAGCCGGTGCAGAGGCTAACACTAACCACCATTATTACCCCGGTACCCAAAACCACCAGGGGTGCCGGGAAGAGCCAGGTACGATCCAGTACCCGACCATCTGTTGTGATGGTCGGGCCCTGGGGCGGCCGCAGGCTGGTATTATGAGGCTGGGAAGGGCCAAAAACAGTGGACCTTCCCACCCTTGTAATGCTAGGCTGCTGCTGCTGTGTTGTATCTGGCTGGTTATAAAAGTGGGGGGGGACCCCACGTCATTTTTTTTAAATTATTTATTTATTTACATTTTTTTTTTAAAAAAGACATGGGGTTCCACCCAATTTATCATAACCAGCCACATACAACACAGTGTTATTAGCCTGGGAATGGACAAAACCAGTGGCCCTTCCCACCCATGTAATGCCAGACTGCTGCGGCCTTGTATATGGCTGGTTATTAAAAATGTGGGGGACCCGTCTATTGCTAAATTTGTTAAATTAAAAAAAAAAAACGACGTGGGGGTCCCCCCCATTTTTATAACCAGCCCGATACAACACAGCAGCTGCAGCCTAGCATTACAAGGGTGGGAAGGTCCACTGATTTTGGCCCTTCCCAGCCTCATAATACCAGCCTACGGCCGCCCCAGTACCCGACCATCACAACAGATGGTCGGGTACTGGATCGTACCAAGCTCTTCCCGGCACCCCTGGTGGTGGTGGGTACCGGGGTAATAATGGGTGGTTAGTGCTAGCCTCTGCACCGGCTAACACTAAGTACCGCCTTAATAATGGATGCTGTCAATCAGCCAACTGCCATTATCTAGGCACTAATAAAGTTTGAAAAAAAAACACAAAGACAATTCTTTTTTATTGAAATAAGAAATCCCCAACAAAACCCTCGTTAACCATTTTATTAAAATTTGAAAAAACGCAGATCTACGCAGTAGTCCAACGAATTGAAGATGTAGTCCAATCGGTACATCAAAATCTGCAACAACATAAAAAAACAGTTATCAATGTGAACAATACCAATACTTCTACTCACCTACACACATATATACACGCACACACAAACAAACAACCATACACAGACACACACATATATACACAAACACAACAAGATATACACACACACACACACACACACACACATAAACAGACAAACACACATATACACGAACTCACACATATACAAACAAAAACACACATATCCAAACACACACACACACACAGTTATACACACATACACGAACACATATACACAAACACATATACAAACAAAAACACACATACCCAAACACACATATACACAAACACATATACACAAACACACCCATATATACACACAAACACACACCCATATACACACATATACACATATACAAAAACACACACAAACATCTACACACAAACATATACACAAATACACCCATATATACACAAACATATACACAAAACACATATACACAAACACACCCATATATACACACACATATACACAAACACACATATAAAAACAAAAACAGACAAAGTCACATACCCAAACACACACATACACAAACACGGTTTCTTTTAAATGCTGCTGGGGAACCCGCTCGATCCACTATATAAGGCTGCGCTACAGTGCAGCATTTAAAAGAAACAGGATCCTGACCTGTCCATATAGTTTAAGGCAGCACAGAGTATTTCAGGAGATGAGCGTTCAGATTCAGTGCTGCTGCGAACTCTGCTCTTACCATTACGTAGCTCTCAGTCTGTTACCTCTCTTCCACTCCTGTCCTCCAGAACACCTTCACATGATTGGCAAGTCACCACGTAATGGTAAGAGCAGAGTTCACAGCAGCACAGAGTATTTCAGGAGATGAGCGTGCGGATCTTGTGCGGGGTGGTGACTTGCCAATCATGTGAAGGTGTTATTGAGGACAGGAGTGGAGGAGAGGTAACAGACTGAGCTACGTAATGGTAAGAGCAGAGTTCACAGCAGCACTGAATCTGCACGCTCCTCTCCTGAAATACTCTGTGCTGCTGTGAACTCTGTTCTTACCATTACGGAGCTCAGTCTGTTACATCTCCTCCACTCCTGTCCTCTATAACACGTTCACATGATTGGCAAGTCACCACCACGCACAAGATCTGCACGCTCATCTCCTGAAATACTCTGTGCTGCTGTGAACTCTGCTCTTACCATTACGTGGTGACTTGCCAATCATGTGAAGGTGTTCTTGAGGACAGGAGTGGAGGAGAGATAACAGACTGAGAGCTACGTAATGGTAAGAGCAGAGTTCACAGCAGCACTGAATCTGCACGCTCATCTCCTGAAATACTCTGTGCTGCCTTAAATTCTGTGGACAGGTCAGGATCCTGTTTCTTTTAAATGCTGCACTGTAGCGTAGCCTTATATAGTGGATCGAGCGGGTTCCCTAGCAGCATTTAAAAGAAACAGGATCCTGACCTGTCCACAAAGTTTAAGGCAGCACAGATTATTTCAGGAGATGAGCACGGGCAGCCGTTCGTTTTTCCGAGCCGTGCTCCCATCATGCACACGACCGTAAAAATACCCGTTATTGCGGGTCGTAATTACGACCCGCAATAACGGGCTCATAGACTTCTGTTACCCACGGGTACCTTTCCGTATTCTCACGGGAAGGTGCCCGTGCCGTTAAAAAAATAGAACATGTTCTATTTTTCGGGCCGTGCTGCTATAATTATAATGACAGCACGGTTCGCAAAAGCGGCCGGCTGCCCGTGGCCGGCCGGCCGTGCTCGTAGTTACGAGTCGTAATTACGAGCACGGCCCGTAAAATAAAAAAATAGAACATGTTCTATCTTTTTAACGGCACGGGCACCTTCCCGTGAGAAAACGGGAAGGTACCCGTGGCTAACAGAAGTCTATGGGCCCGCTATTTCGGGTCGTAATTACGACCCGTGATAACGGGTGTTTTTATGGTCGTGTGCATGAGGCCCCGTAATGACGGGTGGCTACATGTGTGCACCCGTCATTACGGCAGCGTTGCTAGGCGACGTCAGTAAGGGTATGTGCACACACACTAATTACGTCCGTAATGGACGGACGTATTTCGGCCGCAAGTACCGGACCGAACACCCTGCAGGGAGCCGGGCTCCTAGCATCATATTTATGTACGATGCTAGGAGTCCCTGCCTCTCCGTGGAACTACTGTCCCGTACTGAAAACATGATTACAGTACGGGACAGTTGTCCTGCAGAGAGGCAGGGACTCCTAGCATCGTACATAACTATGATGCTAGGAGCCCGGCTCCCTGCACTGTGTTCGGTCCGGTACTTGCGGCCGAAATACGTCCGTCATTTACGGACGTAATTAGTGTGTGTGCACATACCCTAAATAGTCACTGTCCAGGGTGTTGAAAGAGTTAACTGATCGGCAGTAACTGTTTCAGTACCCTGGACAGTGACTACCGATCACAGTACCTGTAAAAAAAAAGACGTTCATACTTACCGAGAACTTTCTGCTTCCTCCAGTCCGGTCTCCTGGCCGTTGCCTTGGTGACGCGTCCCTCTCGACATCCGGCCCGACATTCCTTGATGACGATGCAGCCCATGTGAGCGCTGCAGCCAATCACAGGCTGCCGCGGCCTCTGCAGCCAATCACAGGCTGCAGAGGCCTCTGCAGCCAATCACAGGCTGCCGCGTCAGAAAAGGTCGGACTGGAGGAAGAAGAGGGACTCGTCACTAAGACAACGACCGGGTACGTATGAAATGCTTTTTATTTTATTTTTAATCAGCAGCCTCTTTTCTCTATCAGTGATTGATAGAGATAAGTGGCTGCCGATTTGTATAATGTTTTTGACCGGGTTCGGTCAAAACGGGTTCGGCCGAACCCGGTGAAGTTCGGATTCGCTGCGAACCGAACTTTACCGGAAGTTCGGACCGAAACCGGGTTCGGTTGTCCCGGTTCGCTCATCTCTATTAGTAATACTTAAAGGGTAGCTAAACTTCTAAAATACTTTTGACATGTCATAGTGACATGTCAGCAGTTTTGATCAGTGGGGGTCCGAGCATTGAGACCCCCACCTATCGCTAAAATGAAGTGGCAGAAGCGTTCAGGTCAGCACTGTGCCACTTCGTTTCTGATCGGCTTTCCTCGGTAAGCCAAGCAAGCGGTGTACGGACTCATAGACATTCTGTTGAGCCCGTACACCACTCCGAGAAAAGCAGAAGTACGTAAGCCGATCAGAAACTAAATGGAATAGCACTCACCCGAGCACTTCTGCCGCTTCACTTTAACAATCAGTGGGGGTCTCAGTGCTCGGACCCTCACCAATCAAAACTTCTGACATGTCACTATGACCTGTCAAAGTTTTCTAAAAGTCTAATTACCCTTTAAAGCGGTTATCTGGATTAGACAACCCATGTTCATATAAATTATACCCCAAATAAAAGATGATCATGTGGGGGTGCGATCAGCTACAGTATTATCACACAGCAAATGTTATTTCTCATGCAAAATAAAATATTGCAAGGCACTTATTGAAATTAGTGGGTCATCTGTGTTATACATGGACATCGCCCTGGATAATTGAAAGGGATTTTAGCAAGTGACCCACTTTATTACTTTCATATGCCCCAACAAGACATATGCAAAGTGATTGCAAATAATTCCTTTAAATTGTTGCTGAACTTTCACAAAACTTCTGATGAGTGGAGGTCTGGGGGGGGGGGGGATACGCTAGTGCACCTTCGGCTTTGATCGGCTCTCCTCAGTAACCTGTATCCGGGCTCATATAGAAAGTCTTTAAGATATATTGTGGTTAAACAGTCTATAAGCTGATGATAGGCTGCATGAATGTTGGGATTACTTCCACATACAGATTCTTACATTTTTAGATATGTATCTGTGTAATTTGTGTAATTTTACAAATACTAGTTGTAATATGCTGATGGATGATATCTGTATTGCTTTTCCTTCAAGGCCTGCTTTCTCGACATGCCTGCTTGTGAACCTGGAAGTTTACAGAAGTTAGCTGGGATTTTAAAATGTATGGTGTATACTTAGGATAGACCATTAATATTAGATCAGTGGGGAGTCCAGCACTCCACACCCCCGCCTATTAGCTGCTTGAAAGAGGGGCCACGGCGCTTGTACGAGCATTGTAGACTTGTCATTGTTTAAATAGGTTTCATTCCTGTTTGTATATTTACATGTATACCAGTGTTGTGCCATTCAAGCTATGAAAGGATTGGTGTGTGAAATACAAGCAGTAATGAAACCTATGTAAACAATGAAGATGCTGCAGCGCTAGTACGAGCACCGGGGCCCCTTCAAACAGCTGATTGGTGAGTGTACCGAGAATCTGACCCCCACTACACTAATATTGACAGACTATCCTAAGGATAACCCCTTTAACCTCTTAATGACCACTCAATTTACCTTTTCATGGTAGCCATTAAGGGTACTTATGCCATAGCATTGTGAAAAGGCGGCACTGTGACATAAGCCTTCTGTTCTAATGGGCAGGATTGAAGTTACCATCTAAGTGGTTTAAGAGGGGGCTCCCTCTTTCACCCCTTCAGCAGTCCTGCAATGCAATTGTGGGGTGCAAATGGTTTTTATGAAAGCTGGGGGCCTAACAAATGCTCCCAGGTCTGCTCTCAGTAAATACCTAGTAGGCTCTGCCAAAGGCATGATCTAATAGAGTTTTACACTAACAGCAAAATACAATATTAGAAAAGCGATCAAATGATCGCATAGTAAAATCCAATAGTGGGACTAAAAAAAGCTAAAAAATAGTTTAATAAAGTTAATAATAAATAAATGAAAAATCCAGAGTTAAAAAAAATAAATTAAAACACCACTTTTTCCCCTTACAAAATCCTTTATTATTAATATATATATATATATTTTTTTTAAAAAGCTATAAATATAAATACTTATAAATATTTTTTGTGCAAAAATATTAGTAAAACAAAAATAAACTATAATAAACGATATGATTTTGGTATTGCTGTAATCGTATCAACCCGCAAAATATAGTTATTATGTTATTTATAATACACGGTAAATGGTGTAAATATACAATGCAAAAGAGAATGGTAAAAATTCTGGTTTTTTTTCCATTTCCCTACACAAAACCTCAATAAAAGTTTATCAAAAAATAATATATACCCTAATTTGGTGCCATTCAATAATACCACTTGTCCACAAAAAAATAATTCCTTACATCGGCTATGTCTACTGAAAAATATAAAAGTTATGGCGTTTGAAATGTGACAATCAAAACTGTGTCGCCGGGTGTCAGTGGGATGAGAGGGAGCTCCCTCCCTCTCTCCGAAACCACTCAGATGCGGTGCACGCTATTCAGCACCGTATCTGAAGGGTTAAACGGGTGAGATCGATACTAATATCGATCTCACCCGGTCGAGCAGGGACGCCCCCAGCCCTCAGCTACCTCTGGCAGGTGAGAGCAGGGAGATTTGACAGCTCCCTGCTCTGTTTACTTATTCCGATGCAGCAACGTAAAAAGTCTATTGCATCGGAATAAGGCCCGTTAGTGACCGACGTAAAAACACTATGGGCCGGTCACTAATGGGTTAAAATAGTCTGGTCGCTAATGGGTTAAATCTCAGTGGTCATTTTCTTAATTCAATACATTTTTATTAGAATTTTCCAAAAGAACAACAACGACATAAAGATCTCTAAACATGGCGAGATCCGAACAAATGTACAATTAGATACAAAACAAGAGATAAACATTGCCTCTGAATAAAGAGAACATCCATAGATGCTTTTCAAGTTACTTCACTTGAAGTATTTAGACTGCATCCACCTTTCCCATGACTTTAACTTATGATGATGCTTTCGGACATGTGAAATTAATGACGTTTCATGGTGACATTGAATATTTACTCGACGAATAACCTCCGAAATACAAGGAGGAACCGGGGACTTCCAAGACTGAGCTATAGCCATTCTAGTAGCAATTAGAATATGATGTGTAAGCAATCTCAAATCAGGAGAAATATCTTCAAGTGAAATATCAAGAATTGCTAAAGAAGTATCGATATAAATGTAGGAATCTGAGAGCTTCTAAATCAAATCAAACGTATCGATCCATAAAGGTGTAAGAGGGAACCTGTAAGTCCACAACCCCTCCAACAAGCCCTAGAAGTCTCATGAAAAATATGCATCAGTCTAGAAGGTGTAAGGTGAATTTTTTTCATTAATTCCATATGATTCACACATTTAGAATGTTTAGATGCCCAAGTAGATGCATTAATCCACTGCTCAGTTGAAAAGGAAGTCCCCAATTCTCCCTCCCACTTTTTCATATATATTGCCCCCCCCTCCCACCTTAAGAATCAAGTCGTAGCTACATGTCAAACCCTTTTCATGTCCTGGCCAGGCACACACAAATTTATTAAAGGCATTAAAAATAGTTGGCGTCAATGGAAGCTTTACGGACTGAATTAGATGCCTCATCTGAAGGTACTGAAAAAAATACCTAGAAGAGATATTATAGGCTTTTGTAAGGTTCTCAAAAGACTTAAACTGTGGCCCCTCAAAAAAATCTGAAAACCAGATAAGGCCAGCTTCCAACCATGGTTTAATTGCAATGTGAGGTAGAAAGACTGTCATTAACCTGTAACTGAATTTGATTTAGTGAGACATAAATCCAACGTTCTTTACAAACATACATCTTCCAAACTTGCAGGGAGTCAGACATCAACATCAGAGGCATAGGAGGAGGTCTAGCACCCAAAAAGAGTAGCAATCATAAAATGTTTCATTGATAAAGTAGAAAACATTGTATCTTCCAAATGAGACCATAAATTCACATCAGGAGAACACCAACTCGATCACATCTGGTCCATAATAGCCGCTATATTATACCCTTTTAAGTTCGTAACCCCAATTCGCCATATTTACCCTTTTGAAAAAGAAGATGTTTAGCTACCCTCGTTCTCTTATTATTCCATATAAACTTCATAAATAAAGTCTGTAATTGAGATAATAGCGAAGACTATATAAAATAAGGAATTGTCCTATAATAGTACAAGTATTTAGGTAAAAGAAGCATTTTTACTAAATTAATCCTGGCCATCCAAGATAATTGAAACGTATCCAATCTATTACATTCCTGTGTCAAATGCAACATGAGATCCGTATAATTTGTATTCATAACCATGGCCGGGTGAGGAGTCAATATTATCCCCAAATATGGTAGACCCTTATCGGCCCATGTAAAGTTAAAACTAGGAAGGAGCGGTTTTAATATTCGTGGAATATTAATGGGCATCAACAGAGATTTAGATACATTTAATTTGTAATATGACATCTCAGAGTAAAATTTTATAATTTTAGTAATTTCGGACAGGAAGACATTGGGGATTTACAAATGAGCACCACATCATCCGCATAAGGACCAATTTTATGTTCACGACCTCCAGCCTGAATACCCGTAATTTGCGGAGATGTTCTGATCATTTCCGCGAAGGGTTCCATACATAAATAAAAAATGAGAGGAGACAAAGGGCAATTCTGGCGAGTGCCATTGCTTATTAAAAGTGATTTGGACAAGAATCCAGAAGTAAAAACAATAGCGGACGGGGTGGAATAAAAAGAAAGAACTGCCTGCTTTAAAAAGGAATGAAAGCCAAATTTATCTAATACCTCTTACAGAAAGCGCCAATGTACCCGGTCAAATGCCTTTTCCGCCTCTAAAGAGAGGACAACGGTGGGTTCCGAAGAATCATATGCCATCTGAATCAAATCTAGTAATCTTCTTGTGCCATCTCTGGCTTGACGTCCCTTCACAAACCCTACTTGGTCTAGGGAAATCAATGAGGGCAAATAGTCATTGATTCGCATCACTATTAATTTGGAGAAAATCTTTATATCACTATTTAACAATGAAATTGGACGAAAGTTTTCTGGTTTATCCGGTAATTTGCCAGGTTTAGGAAGAGTAATCAAGATTGCCTGAAGAATTTCTGACGGATGTGATTGTTTGGTCACCATCTCATTATAGGTAGAATTCATGTATGGAAGAAGTATTTCTTCAAACACTTTAACATACTCATTAGAACGCCCATCTGGACCCGGAGATTTATTTTGTTTCAACCAATTTATTACCCTTTTTATTTCCATCTCTGAAATGGGCTCATTTAAACTACTTAGTTAAGAGTCCGAAAGCTTTGGAAGAACAATCTCAGACATAAACTCTTTGATTAAATTTGCCGATACTTGTGGCAAAGAAGAGTCATCTTTTAAATTATACAATTTACTATAATATTCCATGAAGCAATCAGCAATCTTTTGAGGATCATATACCTTGTGACCATTGGAAAGAGATAAGTATTGAATTTTGGATTTAGCGATTTGGCATTTCACTCTCCTTGCCAGAAATTTACTAGGCCTATCCCCCTGAGCATAAAAATTTAATTTGAGACGATTTACATTTTTATCATATTGAAATAAATTCAAGGTCTTAAGTTGTTCTCTTAAGTCTGTAAGGATATCTCTTACAACAGTTGTAGGAGTAGATTTCATTAAGGTTTCATTGACCAGAATTGCTGCTAAAAGCAAATCCATCTTTTTATTCCTTTCACGTTTTGCCTTAGCAGCAAGTTGTATAAAAAGCCCATGCACAAAAGCCTTGTGAGTACACCACACCATTTCTGAAGAGGAAGAGGGTGAATTTATTTCAAAGAACTCTTTTAATGCTACCTTTATAGAATCTTTATTAGGCCGAGAATTCAAGAGAAATGTATTCAATTTCCATGGGGCTCTAGGGGGTAAATTATATTTATCCTTTAGGGTTAGGGAAATGGGAGCATGGTCCGACCACGTAATAATACCAATGTCAGTTTTTTCAAAATTCAATAAAATCTCCCTGTCTACCAAGAAAAAATCTATTCTGGAATATACCCTGTGGGGTGCTGAGAAAAAAAGTGAAATCCTTTTCCGATGCATAGCGCCACACATCATGCAAATATTCCTCTGAAGCCAACGACTCCATATCCAAACCCCTGCCAATCTCTGAGTTAGATCTGTCTAATCTGTTATTCATCACTATATTAAAATCTCCACAAATTAACAAGATTTCTTGTTGCATACTTTTAGCTTTAGCTATAACTTTAGTAATAAAAGGAACCTGACGTTTGTTAGGCGCATATATGGAAACAATGGTATACAAAACTGAATCCAATTTACAAACCAAAATTATATACCGCCCAAGAGGATCTATGAGAGAATTAATATGCTCAAATGTTACCGAATTTTTAATTGCAATAGTGACTCATGCTTTTTTCCACATCAGAAGCAGCGGAGATAACATGCGAAAATTTAGAATATTTAAGGAGATGAACATCATTGGCACGCAAATGAGTTTCCTGAATGCACACTATATCACATCTAGAGGTACTCACTTCCTTCCATAACAAGGAACGCTTAAAGGGGGAGTTCAAGCCATGCACATTAAGTGATAAAAACTTAAGACCCATTATAACCTATATGAGAGATTCTCCTATGAATCATTATTCTCTTTAAGATTGAGGCCAAGAAATTAATAAAAACAAAAAGACATGTCAGAAAAAACATATTCCAACTAAATACAGTACCCCAAAAAAAAGAATAAAAAATCAACACATTCATTCCCTCTTTCAGGGAAAAATAGGAGGTAAAGTCAGTTGAACCTGTCATTCCACAGGTAAGTAGGAACAATCAAACAACCTACCACCAAGAATTTCAGAAGAAAATGAAGCTCTTATACATATAACATTATAGAGTGAATTCTCAGTCAATCTCGCATGCTTTGTCTCGATCGTCTGCCCTTCTCTGACCATAACGGAGTAACAATTTCCGGATGGGAATCTCCCCTACGCGGGGGGCTTTGTGAAGGTGAAGGAATTAATCCCCAGTCATGGAGTAAATTTTTGTTGACACATGAACACTTCCATTCCGAGAAACAATGAGCTTCACCTGAAATCCCCATTTATAGATGATACCTTTGTCTCGCAAAATTTTGGTGAAAGGCATAAACTCCCTACGGCTTAACATAGTAGCCGCTGATATATCTGGATAAATCACAATCTCTTTCCGGCAAATCAGGAGAGTTCTTCAGAGCACGAAGAAATTCATCTTTAATATGGAAGAAATGGATACGAGCAATGGAATCCCGTGGAAGATGTGCCGCAATGTGTCTAGGTTTGGGAATACGGTGAATCCTGTCGATAGTCATATCCAATGCAGTTTTTTGAGGTAATACCAATGTTAGTAAATCTGTCAAGTATAAATGAGGTTGATCCGGGGTCACCAATTCTGGTATACCCCTAATTCTAACATTGTTTCTCCGAGATCTATCCTCAAGATCCAAAACTTTATTTGACAGCCTCTGGACCTCTTCCTCCAGAGATGAGTTCGCATCTATCAGCGAATTATGCGACTTAGCAAATGTGTCAATTTTATGCTCAATATGGTCTGTTCTGGAGGATATAGCAAGAATGTCCGTTTTCAGTTCTCTCTGCATGCTCTTGAAATCGGACTGTAAAGAATCTCTCAATGAAGATGACAATTTTTTAATTGTATTCTCTGACACTGGCTGTAAATCAGGATCTTCCCTCACATCGGTATCTAACGATTCTACCCTTGAAGAAGTTGGAGAGGAAGGAGGCAAAGATAAGCGTCTCTGTGCTCCCACCCGCTGAGAAGGAGAATTGGCAAAAAACTGTGTGAGTTTAGTGGGTTTTGATTTCTGATCTTTTTTCTTTCTGTTTCCACCCATGATGTACTGGGCTTGTCAGGCAAGTGAAAGTACTAAATCGATGTCACGGAGCTGTGTCTGAGTGGTATCAGATGAAAATTAACTCTGTAAAAGACTGTAATGACACTTATGAAAATAGATTCAGGAGATAGATATGCCTTGAGCATACACCTCGTGTCTGCTAGAGAAACAAGATGGAGGATCCCTCAAGTTTCAGCCACGTGACCCGCACCAGCTCCAGGTGACTGAGGTACACTCTTATTCTGTACTCCTTCCACAGGTTCACAGAGTCCCTCACCCTCACACGGTGCCAGAATCACTGCAGTAAACTTATCTTTGCAGGCACCGCTAGACAGCCGACATCCAGACAGGATCACAGAGCACAACTCCCCGCTGAGACACGTAATCCTCCATAGCAGATCCGACACCCGCTCCAGTCAGCTTTCACTCCCGTCAAGCCTCCAGAAGGGTAAGAGGTAGTCTGAGTAATCGAGATATGATTAAGTAAAAAAAGCTGAGTTTAAGTGTGCCGTTTTAGGCTTCAAGTCTCCGGAGCTCCTGATCACACATTCCACTCCATTCAGGTCCAAGCCACGCCCCTCTCAGTGGTCATTTTCTATGAAGCATGCTTTCTCTCCCTTACCTTCACCCGAGTATATTCAACTTTTTGCTTACTTAAATGACATTTTAATATTTTCTACTACCACCACCAACACAACCTACTCCACCTTCCTTCCTTTCCCACATGGACATGGCTGTGCAAGCTGTGATTTCTGTGAAAAAAAGAAGGAATAAATAACATGCTTTGTGTGAACAACACAAATGTGGTCTGGTCTTTACAGTGCTCAGGAGTTCATACATGATTGTAGGATCAGACTACACAGGGTTTACTTGGAGTCTGGAAATTTAGGACAGCAGCAACCTGGTGCCCAAAGGTCTGCATGGGAGCTGCATATATGGTGCAATAGGATATTTTAAATAAAAGTGTAGCTAAACGTTCGACAAACTTCTGACATGTCATAGGGACATGTCAGAAATTTGTATTGGTGGGGGTCCGAGCACGGAGACCCCCACCAATCGCTAGAACGAAGCAGCTGAAGAGTTCGTGTGAGCGTTCAGCTGCTTCGTTTCTGTTCGGCTTTTTCCGGAAATAAATGTATTGGTGTACGGACTCAATAGAAAGTTTATGAGCCCGTACTTCGATATATTTATTTCCGCAAAAAGCCGAACAGAAACGAAGCAGCTGAGCACTCACACGAACGCTTCAGCTGATTTGTTCTAGCGATTCGTGGGGGTCTCCGTGCTCGGTCCCCCACCAATACAAACTTTTAACATGTCAGAAGTTTGTCGAACATTTAGCTACACTTTAAGACTGTTTGCAAAGTTGCTTTATTTTCTGATCATTGGAGCAAAAAGATTAACACACATTGGTGCCATATTCTAATGATAGATTATCAATGGAAATTTCAGGAAAAAAAATAAACCTTGATAATATGCAATATAAAGTAAATACATAGTGCTGTTTCATCTATGAGTAATAGCTCTTGAGAGCTAGAAACGCGTCAGAGGGAACGTATGTTTTATGTTTCTTGTCCACTGTTTGCTGTTCAGTCTTCCGCTGGCTATCTATTTTAACCAATAAAGAAGATTTTTTCATATTCCACAAGGAGTGCTGAACCTTTTCCTTCTGGATAGTGCTGTTTGTGACTTATATTTAAGGAACAAAGTTAGCCAATGCCCATGTGACCAGTGTGAAATTGTAAATGCCCCTTTAATTACTCAATGTATTAAATGTAATTGTTAATTAGATTTAGATAAGCTCTCAAAGTATCCCATAATTTCCAAAAATTGCAAGTGTCTCTAGTTTTAGCTAAGATCAATATTTGTGAATCCACAAAAAAAAAAGAACCTCAAAAATGTGGATTCATAAGTGTGGGACAAAACAGAAACTATTGCTATCCAATGGTAACATAAATGCTTATTAATACATGGTAATACATATTAACTAAAAGAAACAACCAAATGACGCAAAGCCATTTGAGATAATATTTTAATATTTTATTTTTACAACACAGGTCACATTATGTGTGTTGTAAGGAAAATAGGAAAATATAGCATTCTATACTGAGAACATGATACAAATTGTCAAAATCTTTAGTGGGAGAGTAATCATGTGAGAAACCTTTGCTGCTTAGGATCGGTACTACTTGCTCTTCTAGGAACTTTTAATTCCCTACTGTACAAAACAATTCTGAAATGTAAAACCTGCTGCACTTATCAGTTTGGAGATCTTGTTTTGACATGTAGTGACCTCTGACCCACATGACCCAAGCATCAACAGTCAGCCCCATGTATCATGGAGAGATTTGTGTGAGCCCACATCAAGGAAATTAGACCATTGTATGTTACAAATGGGGCTGCAGTGACCTGAGTACCGGGGTTAGAGGACCAATCTGCAAATGTGATTGGGTTCTAATGCAAGACAATGATCCAAAACACACAAAAAAAAAGCATCTAGATGGCAAAAAATAACATTTAAGTTTTGGACTAGTCATTCCCTAATTTAAACCAAATAGAAATGTTTTGATAGGACCGTACACTTTGCAAATCATAAATGAAAACCTTTCAATATTTATTAATCCAACTAGATCACCAAAGATGAAAGGGCTGAAGTTTTTTTTAAAAAGTGATATGAAAGACTGATATTAAATTATAGTAATATTTTGATAGAAATTAAACCTGCTTAAAATAAGAAATGGGGCACCAGTTATTAAGTTTATGGGAGATTTACTTATATTATATTGGTAATATATGTGTTGGATAACATTATTTGTTAGATAAATTCAGTAATTACTTGAAAAAAAAAAAGATTATGACTTTACACCGTAGGTTTCTTATGACCGATAAAACATTCTGATAGTGGTCAGAAACCATTCAGGATGATAAGTACAGCATACACTCATAGGGGGACATTTGAAAGTAAAGTATTCTTTTAATATCACTGTACAGTAAAAAAAAAAAAAAGCATAGCAGTACAATACACAAAGTTGTTATTATTATTGATCTTTGTAGATAGTTCATTGTTATTTGTCTTCAGTTTATGTAGTCCATAAGAATTCTTTATTGCAGAACTTGTTCACTTCTTCCTCCATTATAGTTTGTTTGGTAAACAATTTCATTAAAGAAATGCAGTCCAAGGAAATAAAATTCCAGAGTTCAACTGAACATTAGTAAATATTCTTGAATCAGGCACTAGGTAGGAGAGTAAGAGGATACCAAAGAGGTAGACATATAGAGAATTACTGCTTCAAAAATCTAGCCTCCTTGACCATCTCAAATTAAAATGATTCTCACTATACAGACTGTAGAGTTTATTGTGACATTGCAAAGAAAATATCAACCTGACCCGTTTCTACACCAAAAATGCAAAACTGGTTCATCATCAGAGTTTCCCCTTCCCCTAAGCTCTGCCAACTTTTAATAAAAAGCGGCAATGGCAAGTGCCCAAAAGTCAACATTTTCCAGCAGGTAGTTAGTGGGCCGAACCTGCTGAAAAACATTAGGGGGGGGGGGGATTTGTTAAACACTCTACACAAGTTTTACAAGTTTTCTTTTTTTACACAGCCACTGCCACTTTTTAAAAAAGAAGGGCCTGCTTAGTGGGAGGGGGCAAGGCAATCTCGGCCCAATACATTTATTAACTGAACTCATGAAGAACCATTTTAAATATTCTTTCAGGCAGTTTGAATACTTAAAAGTGAATGTCTACTTGCGAACTTTGACTTTCTATATTTTGTACATTAATTCACCAGCATTAAACCCAATCTTCAGTATTAAATGAATACTAATTGGCCAGATATTTAATTTTATTGCTTAAATTTTAAAGCAAAAATATTGTATATTTATTTTTTGTCAGTACATTTACTCATTTTCTCATTAGCAGTCTGTTCATTCTAGCAATTTATGACAATTTACATAAAAGATTACGCTCTTATTATTCAGCTATAAATCAGTTTTAAGAATTGCTTGTAAATACACAATTTTATGTGTTATGGCCAAGTTTCATATGACTGGTCAAAAATAATCTATTAGTCTTTTTTTCACTAAATCAAAAACCTAGTTTATGCATAAAGTGGCGTTATCTTTACATGCAAGACAGAGCACAAATCCTCTTTTCTGTTATCTTTACCTACAAGACAGGCTGAATCTTTATCCATTTACAACTCAACTACTTCTAGTAATTCAGTTGCTTGCATTTTGATAAAGAAATAAATAAAATGTCTTGCTGTTCAAACTTTACTGAATTTACAGGTGACAGAGCAATTTACTATTTATTATCAGATGCCCATATTCAAATTATAACTTACTTTAAATAATTGTAATATGACATTTGTTTCTAAAATTATTTAAAGAGGTAGTCAGCAAATATAAGATTATTTCTGTTGGGTAAGGATGGCCATAGTCTTGAGATTTGTCATGGTAAATCCAGTTGATTTTATCTCGACTCACCGACATGTCTATGGGTTGTGGAATTAAGTCCTCCAATGTCTACTGGGGAAAAGAGAATGGGATTAGTTGAATTTTAACCTGCCTTATGCTTCAACATATGCGCTTCAGATGAGTATAATATCTGCTTATCTCATTCCCTCTATTGAAATAATATGCATGTTTGCATGCCATTCTGAATGTTATGCATATTATACCACTAACAAGCCTATCTATGGTTAGCATTAGTTGAATGCTATAAACCGCAATTATGATGGGTTATGACAAAATAATAGACTCTAAGATTTCATGTACATGGCTATGGGGCTATACGTACATATGCCTCATAAGGTATGTGCTATCAGGTGCCGTTTTTCGGCCTGCAAAATACTCTGTGTTAACAGGGCCTATAAATTGCCATTCTCATATCTCACTAAAGACTTCTAGCCGTAGCATTTTAAAAAAATAAATAAAAAAAAAGGAAACGCAGCAAAAAAAAGCGTCAAAATGCTGTGTGTTGAACTGGCCTTAATGCAACAATTTCCAGATATGACATTGTATTTTTAATTTTTGCTGCAGGACATCCTATACACTTGGGAAAATTTGCTAATACTAATTTGCTAATACGGTCTAAGTTGTAGACAGTGTAAAGTAAAGTTTTTTTTTTACACAGGACGATTATCGTGCAGAAGAGTATTAATATAACGCTCCCTGCCGATAATTGTCCTGTGTAAACAGGGGAATAATCAGCAGATAAACAAGCAAATGCTCGATCATCTGCTGTTCGTATCGTTTTAAAAAAGTTAATTATTATCGTTGTCGTCAGCACATCTTCCTGTGTAAACTGGGAGACACGCTGCCGACATGATAATAATGTGTTGGGACGAGCGATCTGGGTCTCCATCCATAGCTTCGTGTGACAGGAGCAAGCGAGAGCCAATCATTGATGTATCCTTGATCGGCGCTCACTGCACCGGCTGCTTATCGGCCGGTGTAAAAGGGCCTTAAAGAGGCTCTGTCACCAGATTATAAGTGCCCTATCTCCTACATAATCTGATCGGCGCTGGAATGTAGATAACAGCAGTGGTTTTTATTTTGAAAAACGATCATTTTTGAGCAAGTTATGAGCAATTTTAGATTTAGTTTCTTAATGCCCAACTGGGCGTGTTTTTAATTTTGACCAAGTGGGTGTTGTAAAGAATTGTATGTGGCTCACCAATCAGTGACCAATCAGCGTCATACACTTCTCATTGTTCCAGCCCAGCATGATCCACAGCACAGTGTGATTGTGCAGTGAAAGAAGCTGGGCTGGAACAATGAGAAGTGTATGACGCTGATTGGTCACTGATTGGTCAGCCTCATACACTTCTTTACAACACCCACTTGGTCAAAAGTAAAAACACGCCCAGTTGGGCATTAAGAAACTAAATCTAAAATTGCTCATAACTTGCTCAAAAATGATCGTTTTTCAAAATAAAAACCACAGCTGTTATCTACATTACAACGCCGATCAGATTATGTAGGAGATAGGGCTCTTATAATCTGGTGACAGAGCCTCTTTAAGACACTGCCAAAGTTATCAAAGTAGTGCATGCTGTGTGTTAAATTGTATGCATCTTGCT
Source organism: Rhinoderma darwinii (assembly GCF_050947455.1). Classification (NCBI taxonomy): domain Eukaryota; kingdom Metazoa; phylum Chordata; class Amphibia; order Anura; family Rhinodermatidae; genus Rhinoderma; species Rhinoderma darwinii. The sequence goes on along the minus strand of NC_134688.1, from coordinate 184,264,435 downwards.
AGACATGTTAGACACTTTTCTCTTCATTTTACCATTTCTTGGTTGTAAATTTGGAGCACGGTGTTGCATTTTAAGCCACGCCCTTTCCGCAAGATCACACCCCTTTCCCTGCCCCTAGGCATGCCCCCTTGTTGCGCAGGGTGCAAATAGTATCCCCAACTGTTTATTCATTTAAGCCACAATTCTGGAGCATTTTGAATAGTAAATTTGCCCCATAGTTTTTTCCAGAAATTCCTTGCAATGAATAATGTTTTCTTATCAACAAACAGCCCTGTACTACAATTTAAGCCGTGTGTTCTCAATATGTGGTAGATGTGGTGGTCAAATCCAATAATCTATAAAGTATTAAAATGGAGTGAATGATTGTGACGTAGGAAGACAAGTGCAGTCATTATATTTTTCTGCAGTTAAACTTAGACTCTTCTAACTTGTAATAGTAATAGTAGAAGTAAAAGTTGTATAAGTCGAAGAAGCAGTTGATTTATATTGATAGTTTTTGAATAATAGACTATTACAACATACACTGTATTTTTACAACATGGGTAATGTATATGTATCTCTCATTTTCCATAGTTAAGCCTACAGTTATCGATGTGGACATATATGTTAACAGCATTGGACCAGTGTCGTCAATAAACATGGTAAGTTATTTTTATTTTACATATACATTAATGTTAGTTTAGGATGATAAACGAAATTGCTACAGTGTGATAATTTATTTAGTTATGTTTTTGTTGGTTTTATTAAATGCTTGTTGATGTCATGACATTGTAAATATGTACTAAGATGTTTGCACTATATACAGATTTTTTTTAGAAGTAATGGCCAATATACTGTTTAGAATTTCTATCTTGAAGGTGGAGGTTGTTGATTAGACTTGACAACATATTTGTATAAACGTGTTTCGTGTGTGATTTGGGCAATCCTAATGTGGTTTTATTTATAATTTATTTTACTAAATATTATTAATGGAACTGTGATTAGCTACAGTGTTGTGTCTTTTTTGTGTTTAACTAAATCTTTAAGGCAAGGGAAAGGTGTCGCCAACTGGCCACTGTGCTTTGGCCAGGACATTTAGATATATAACTAGGGAAGCAAACTGAATATTTGCCTAAGATAAATGAGAAACCTTGTCAGACCTTTGTAATGACCCATAAGATGTAGCAATACAGTAATAAAGGATCCAAGATATGAATCCCCTATTGTGTTGAGTAGCAACATAATATAAAATGGTTTATTGATGGCATAATATGAAATAACTTCATTCCTTACATCTTGGTGATTTTTCCACTTGGAAAGCCAGCAGACATACTGTAATAAGTGCATCCAAGCTTAACGTGTATTCCCTACATACATCTTGTTAAATATCAAATATCAAAAGGAAAAAAACAAACAACCTATAACATAAGTGTACATCATGGCCAGGAAATGGGAGTATGGAGCGGGCTCACAAGCTGAGCCAGCATCATACTCAGTGGGTGTTGGCTTTTTGTTACAGTCCACACTTCGCTGTAACAGGCGTGATCGGAGATAACTCTGATCCCTGCCTTTAGTCACTTAGATGCCCTGGTCAATAGCGACCACAGCATCTAAGTCATTAGAAAGAGGGGGGGTCCTCTGTCACCCCCATCATGCCGATGGTTGTCTTGGCAGCCTAGGGGGAACCCAGGTCTGCCATCTTTGTGCTCTGCTAGGGTTTAATATGAGCCGGTAAGAATTACAATTCACTGTGATACCTAGTTATTGCAGTATATTGTACCAGCGATTAAAAGATTGCTTGTTTAAGTCCCCTAGTGGAAATACAATTTTTTTTAAATAAAACTTTTAAATAAATATTTTAATAATGTACAAGAAAAATGTTTCAAAGTTTAAAAGCCCCCCTCTTCTCATTTTCCCCTAAAGTAATGTAAATAAATAAAAATAATTAACCACATCTGTAAAAGTCTGAACTATTACAATATAACATTATTTATATAGCAAAAAACACAACCAAAAATAATGCCACAGTGCCCTCTGTAGATAATGCCACAGTGCCCTCTGTAGATACTGCCACACACCCACCTGTAGATAATGCCACAGTGCCCTCTGTAGATACTGCCACACACCCACCTGTAGATAATGCCACAGTGCCCTCTATAGATAATGCCACACCCCCCCCTAGATAATGACAGTGCCCTCTGTAGATAATGGCACAGTGCCCTCTTTAGATACTGCCCCTCGGTAGATAATGCCATACCCCCTAGATAATGCGACAGTACCCTCTGTAGATAATGCCACAGTGCCCTCTGTAGACAGTGCCACACACACACACACACACATGCACACACACACACACACGCACACAAACAAACACACACACACATACACAAAGACACACACACCTCCCTGTAGATAGCTCCATTGGGGCTCCCTCCAAGAGTGGAATCCCCAGCTAAAGCAATGCCGATGCTTAGGCCAGGGATTCCTACGTCACTGCCCATAGAGAGTGATGTCAGGGGATCGTCCCGGACCGGAATGTGATGTCAGGGGCAAACCCAGGGCTGGAGTCCCAGAGCAGAGCACAAGTATAGGCTCTGTATATATGGACAGTGATGTCAGGGGCAACTCCAGAGCCGGAGTCCTGGGCAGAGCGCTAGTAGCACTCTGCCTGGGACTCCAGCTCTGCTCCTGACTTCACTGTCCATATTTAGGCAGTGATGTTAGGGGCAACCCCAGAGCAGGAGTCCCAGAGGCATGATCTAACAGGCATTCACTACAGGCAGACCTGGGGGCCTTTATTAGGCCCCCGGCTGCCATTGGAGACACAGACACTCTGCGATTTTATCGCCGGGTGTCGGTGGGATGAGAGGGAGCTCCCTCCCTCTCTCCAAAACGACTCAGATGCGGCGCTCGAGATCTGAGGGGTTAAACGGGTGAGATCAATACTAATATCGATCTCACCCAGTCGAGCAGAGATTCCGTTTGGAAGTTTGAGGCAGATTTTCCTCTGCATTCACGCCGATTTTCGCTGCGTTTTTTGCCCGCGGTCATTGAGCGCCGTGGGCATAAAACGCCGCGAAATACGCTTTCTATGCCTCCCATTGAAGTCAATGGGAGGTCAGAGGCGGAAACGCCCGAAGATAGGGCATGAAATCAACGGGAGGCATTTTCGGGCCGTTTTTGACACGTTTTTTGGAGCGGTTTCCGTATAAAAAAACTTGTAAAAAAACTCAGTGTGAGCCTAAGCCTCCTATATAACACCCCTGGTGCTTGACCTCTTCGCCAGAGATTAACATCCTGTGGCTCATTTGTTCTTTGTCTGCTCTTAGATCTGTTTGTTTACCTAGGTGTCTGACCCTGGCTTCCCTGACCATTCTCTTGTATTCTGATTTTGTACCTCATTTGATTTATTGTGTTTTGACCTCGGACTGCCTGTGACTTATCTTGTGTTTCACTGCATTGTATTATGTTGCCTCTCTGTTATTACCTAAGCTTGTCTGACTACTCTACCTGTTATATTATTATTATTATATTATATTATAATATTATTATTATTATTATTATTTAATATTATTCTACTCTGGGAAAACAGAATAAATATTTCTGTAAAAGTCAGACAGTCAGTCATTTGATTCTACATGTCAACAATTTAAGAAAAGATTCACTTAAAAACGTGTTAGGCTTCGTTCAGATTTGCGTTGGGGCTCCGTTCATGGGTTCCATCAGAGCTTTCCGTCAGGGGAACCCGTGAACAGAAACCAAACTGAAACAAACGGAAACCATTGATTTCAATGGTGACGGATCCGTTGCAAATGTTTTCCGTTTTTAACCGTTGTGTAAGGGTTCCGTTGTGACTTCAAAATGGCCGCCATGGTCAACACCCAGCTTGAAAAGTTTCCCCCTCCAATATACTAATGTGCCACAAACAGGAAGTTAATATCACCAACCATTCCCATTTAATTTAGGTGTATCCATATAAATGGCCCACCCTGTATAACTCGCTTGCACATAAACAAGTGATTGAAGGCTGTATTTTTAGGTTTTCTTTCGTGTAACGATAGTGATATAAGATTATAGATGAGAAGCTCTCCAGAAACATCTTGGTGACCACTCTCATATATTAAAATATTTATGTACATTATCGTATTTTTGGGACTATTAGACACAGTTTTTCACTTAGGCGTTATTCGCACGAACGTGTATTAGGTCCGTGATACGCGCGAGAAAATCACGTGCGTCACACGGACCTATGTTAGTGAATGGGGCCGTTCAGACAGTCTGTGATTTTCACACAGCGTATGTGCGCTGCCTAAAACTCACGACATGTCCTATACTTGGCCGTTTTTCGCGCATCACACACCCATTGAAGTCAATGGGTGCGTGAAAATCGCGCACGGCACACGGAAGCACTTCTGTATGACGCACGTTATTCGCGCTACAATAGTAAAATAAATGAATGAGGAAAAAAAAAGTACCTCCTGCTTTTAAGTTTGTAAACATAAAAACAGATTGTCATCACGCTGACATATGCACGGAATTCACGCAGGCACGCACCAAATACTCATGCCACACGGAACTTTTGCATGCGCAAAACGCAGCGTTTTTTGCATGCGCCAAACGGACACGTTCGTGTGAATAAGGCCTTAGAATCTGAGCTGTAATCTTCTGCTGAATCTTATCTCCTGAAGGCAAACAGATGCCAAGAGCAGGAGACTGAGCTCCAAGCATCAAGGGTCCTTGCAGTGCAGTGCAGTGTCATGGAAGCAGCAGGTCCTGTCCTGTGTGTAAAGAATCTGAGTTATCTACTCACTGAACAGTCACATTTTACTCACAGACTTGGGTCATCTCACTGTTCAGTGAGCGAATAACACAAACATTAGTACACACAGCACAGTAAATCTATGCAGGTACTGATCTCCAAGGACCTTCTAGCCACGACCCCTCCTATGTACAGAGCAGCAAGAAGAGCAGATTCAACACCATTAACCCCTGCCTCTCCACACCTCTTATGTCTGGTGAGTTCAGGGGAGGATGAGTGCACTATAACTACCAATATCTTGTATTTCTGTGTCTAACATTGATATGGGGCACTGTGGCTGACATTGTGTTGGGGAACTGTGGTATCCTATTGTGTCAATATTACCCAGGAAATGTACAGTTAGGCAAAACCTTTATTTCTCCTATTTTATGCTACAATTTATGGATGCGCCATATTGTCCAGTGTGTCCTATAGTCCGTAAAATAAGGTAAATTATATTAAGAAAATAAAGGGACTAAGCCATTTCTGCTTCTAACTTATTCATTTACTAATAAGTAATTTGGCTATTTATCATTGCAAATTTATATTTTGAAAGATTTTTTTGTCAAATTAGTTTTTATTAAAACATAGAAATTCAACAAAGCATAAGAGATTGATAGGCACGCAGGTCCACAATTTCGCAAGTATTACAGAGATATTGAAACAAGGGGAAACATGAGGGTATGTTCACACGTAGTCAACAAAAACGTCTGAAAATCCAGAGCTGTTTTCAAGGGAAAACAGACCCTGCTTTTCAGACGTTTTTTTACCAACTCGCATTTTTCGCGGCGTTTTTCGCGCCGTTTTCGTGGCGTTTTTTAAGTCCGTTTTTGGAGCTGTTTTCATTGGAGTCTATGAGAAAACAGCTCCAAAAACGTCCAAAGAAGTGTCCTGCACTTCTTTTGACGAGGCTGTATTTTTACGCGTCGTCGTTTGACAGCTGTCAAACGACGACGCGTAAATAACAGGTCGTCTGCACAGTACGTCGGCAAACCCATTCAAATGAATGGGCAGATGTTTGCCGACGTATTGGAGCCGTATTTTCAGACGTAAAACGAGGCATAATACGCCTCGTATACGTCTGAAATTTGGCCGTGTGAACATACCCTAACAATCAAAACAGAGTGTCTGAATATAGTGTAACAAGGAACAGATCATATTTATTACATGATATCTCCATGTAAGAAGATAGAGGCAAGTGTTATATTCAAGATGGATAGCTTATTCAAATATGTGAAATCCCTACAACAACATGGGGACTAGCCAATCAGCAGATAAAAGGCCCATATCCAAAATTTGTATGATTTTTAGTGTAGAATTTTTAGCCAGGGGTCCATATCTGGAGGGATATACAAATCATGAGGATGTAATTTGACCATCTGGGAGTTGTCGGTAAATATTAAAATCCTGCCATGGTTTCCACAATTACAAAAATTTGCCATTAGTGCCTTACTCCCAACTAGAAACTTCCTCCAATCGTGCAATCTGATGGATTTTCTCAAACTATTGTTCCAGAGATGGGGAAGTTGGCGATCTCCACTTCAGGGGTACAAGTAGTTTTAGCAGCAGGTAGTAGAATCGTGTGGAGATTATGCTTTGAAGGGAGCAATTCCGGTGTAGGGAGCCAGAGCAAGATAAGCTTGGGAGAGTGGGAGATAGACCTAGAACAAATTATATTGATATGATGTAGTACATCCCTCCAGAATGGTTTAATTAAGTCACAACTATACTAAATATGGGACATCGTGCCCCGTGCAGAATTACACTTCCAGCAGTTATCGTCTTGGGAGTAACCCATTAATTTAAGCTGGCACAGAGTTTTATACCATCTCGTCAAGCTTTTATATGAATTCTCCTAAATTCTAATGCATCTTGAGAAACCATGTGAGCTGGCTAGAATTCTGGAGGTGTCAACGGGCATAAATTGGATGCCCAGTTCTCTTTCCCATGCTACTATAAAGGAGGGTGTAACCGTGTTATTTTTAGAGAGTAGTAGACCATAAATTTTGGAAATTAGACCCATAGCGAGCCAAGGAGCTAACAATAATGTCTCTAGCCAATTAACATCTCTTAAGGCGGACGAAGTCTGCGCTGTGAATTCTTTACATACGTGCTGGAAGGACAGTTCATGCAGGAAGGATACCCCACTTGTACCAGTCGTGGGCAACAAGGAACCCAATGTAGGCAATTGTGTGATGTTCCTGAGATGTGGGGATATATTGAAGTCTGAGAAGTCTTAGACAAGGAAGGTAATAAAGATGTAAGGTGTTGTTTGCCGCAGGCCGGGAGTAGACTAAGTGGCAAAAGTGGGAATGGGCCTCTGTAAGCATGTGATGATGCCAGAAAATCCTGGAAAACTGCAACGGTTCTGCTGGTAGTCAAGCTACATAGTGGTTGGCGAGGTTTCATTTCCAACCAAAGATGTATGATACCTTCTTTGCCTATTAAATGTCTCTCTAACTGTATGTGAGGGGAGTCAACTGTCTGACGCACCAAAGAGAGCCACCTGGACATGTGATTAGCTCTGTAGTAATTCAAAACATCCGGCAGACCGTAGCCCCCCAACACCCTGTGGTGTCTAAGTTGTTGAAAGGCTATTCTAGGTCATTTACCATTCCAAACTAAATTAGAGATCAAGGAGTTGATTCGGGGTAAAGAAACATCCAGGCAATTTTATGGGTACCGCTAAAAGTGTATATGGTATCTGAGGTAAGATATATGTTTTTACAATATTTTTTCCCCCTAACCAAGAAACGTATGGGATATGATATTGGGACAGCTGGGCTGCTATTTTCTGAAGTACAGGTTTATAGTTATGGAGGTTTATAGTAAGTCATTAGGGTTTGAGGAAATGCGAATACCTAAATATTTAATCATATCCTGGGGCCATTAAAACAGAATCGAAGATTTCAGCGCGGCTATAAGTAGTGGGGAACTAACGTTGAGAACTTCAGATTTTTCACAATTTATCTTAAAGTTGGATATTTTTCCAAATTCTATAAAGATATCTAATAGTTTAGGGAGAGCCTAAGTTGGATTCATATTCAAAACTAAGAGATCATCTGCGAACGCCACTGTAGAATGTTTTTGGGAGCCAACCTGCAATCCCTTAATTTCAGGGAACTGTGAGATGCTCCTGATTAGGGTCTCCATCACCAAGATGAAGGAAATAAGGGGCACCCCTGTCTGGTTGTATTACTTAGTTAAAAAAAACTGAAAAAGCATACCATTAATTTTGAGTCTAGCATGTGAGTCTTTGCTTAGAGAAAAAATTACTCGAATAAAGATGCTTGGGAAACCCAATCTCTCCAACACTGCCTCCATAAAGTGCCAGGAAACCCTATCAAAGGCCTTCTCAGCATCAGTGCTGAGAAGAATCAATGTGGGGCGATGTTGTTTGGTGAAGGCAATCACATTAATTAATCTAGTGGTGTTGAACCTACCGTCTCGGCTTGGAACAAATCCAGTTTGTTCTTGTGAAATAAGTTTGGGGATAATGACTTGTAATCAGTGAACAATAAGTTTCGCCCACCATTTATTTTGAAAGTTTGAGCCACAAGAAATCTTTTCTTGAGCAACAGTAACTGTCATGTGACAGTCTCAGTCCTTATGTATACATTAGAGAGTAACTATAGTTAAAAAAAACTTTGAATATTTTAAAGAGACATATCAGAAGTTTTGATAGGTGGAAATTCTGATGTTAACCTCCCTCTCCCCGTTGCTGAAATAAAGGTGCAAAAGCTCAGGGTGCACCTTTGGCTGTGATCGGAAGTCCTTGTTAGGTTTAAGACGACTCGCAAAGCATCGCTATTGTGAGCCGTCTTTACTCTAACAGGGACTGCCGATCACAGCCGGAAATGCAGGGCGCTCAGCTGAGCACTTCTGCACCTTTGTTTCTGACACAGAAAGTTGTGAGAAGATAGAGTCTGTGTAACTTCAACCTAAGTAGTAATATCCAATTGTTGTAGGTTTGTTTTTTTACCTCTTCATGATCTGGCAGCTTATGACCACATGACTATGATAACTATTACCTTGTTTTAAGTATGCAATCAATTGATTGGCAGGGTTAGATGGGTCCAAAAAAGTACCAAAGGAGTCTCCGGTGGGCCCATGCTCTGACACAATAATGGGCCCCAAAGCTTCAGCAGAATATAACCACATTTGAAGTTGACTTTGGTGCCAACGATTGCCACTAGGACTTATTTTCCATGGGTTGAATCATAACTAACCTATTTTGATCTTACTGATAATATATTCCTATGTGAATTAAGAACTACAATGATTACAATGCAATTAAAAGTTACATGCACATGTTCTATATAGCTATAGGGTGGGCCCACGGAATCATTTGTTTTGGTTGTCTCATACCTGCCCCTGTCATTATTACATTATGCATTTCCAATCTCCAATACAGAAACAGTTCTACTACAAGAGCACTTTGCATTTGTGATGGAACTAAATGGAAACAGGTAGCAGCTCTTTGTCACAGAAATTAACTTGCAAAACTGAGGTTTACTTAGGTTTAAATACTAAGGGGTTAATTAGAAAAAAAATGTATGGCAATAAATTAAATGTGCATTTTCAATTTTATCTTTTTTACTTTTAACTTAGGGGATCATTAATTCCCTGTTGGATGTCCCCTTTGGGGATAATAGCCTTTGTACATTTTAGGAAGCAAGCCAAAGCACTCACACTGTGCACTATGTGCTGTGACTGGGGTACTAGGGGGGGGGGGGTAATAAAACTACTTTTATCTCTAGCTTTGGAACCACAGTTGTGAATGACAGATATATTTAATAATGCCCTGTATGACTGAAGAGTGTGAGCAAAACTTTTGATGTGGTTTTTATTAGGATGTTTTCATTACACCGTGTAAGAACAATCCGGCATGTTTAATAAAGAGAAGCTCCAACTTTGATTAACATTGGCAAATATTAAATGTAAATTGATTTTTCTTCCTACTAGTTTAACCCTTTATAGGCAAGTTATGTATGCCCTGGATTAGAACCCCTGTCTCCTGATAGAATTACACTATATGGTCAAAGTATATGGACAAGCTTCCTAAATATTGACTTCAGGTATTTCAGCCACACCCATTGCAAACAGGTATATAAAATCAACCACACACCTATGAAAACTCCAAGACAAATATTGCTTGTAGCATGGGTTGTATTGAAGAGCTCAGTGACTTTAAGGGTATATTCACACTCTTAATAAAAAACTTCTGAAAATACGGAGCTGTTTTCAAGGGAATTTTTTAAGCAACTTGCGTTTTTTGTGGCGTTTTTTACGGCCGTTTTTGGAGCTGTTTTTCTATGGAGTCAATGAAAAAACGGCTCCAAAAACAGCTCAAGAAGTGACATGCACTTCTTTTTTGCGGGCGTTTTTTTTACGCGGCCGTTTTTCAAACGTAAAAAAATGTTTCGATGTCTGCTTCCAATTTTCCAGACGTTTTTCGGCCATTTACGGCCCGAAAAACGGCTGAAAATATTTTCGGCCATGTGAACATACCCTAAAGATGACACTGTCATAAGATGCCATCTTTTCCACAAGTCAGTTTGTGAAATTTGTGATCTCCAAGATCTGCCCTGGTTAACTATAAGCACCATTATTGTGAAGTACAAGCATTTAGGAGCATGAATAGCTCTGCTACAAAGCGGTAGACCATGTAAACTCACAGAGTGGGCCGCCGAGTGATGAAATGTGTGTTGCATAAAAATTGCCTATCCTGTGTTGCATCACTTACTACAAAGTCCCAAACTGTCTCTGGAAGTGACATCAGCACAAGAACTGTGCATCAGGAGCTTCATAAAATGGGGTTCCATGGACTGGAGTGGTGTAAAGAACTCTGCCACTGGACTCTGGACACTGGAGCAGTGGAAACGTGTTCTATGGAATAATGAATTATGTATCATTGTCTGGAAGTCTGATTGATGAATCTGGGTTTGCCAGGAGAACAGATCCTACCAGATTGCATAGTGCATACTGTAAAATTTGGTGGAAAAGGTATAATGGTCTGGTTCTGTTCTTCAGGGTTTTGGCTAGGCTCCTTATTTTCAATAAAGAGTAATGTTAATGCTACAGTATTGGAGAAGGCACTTTCCTGTTCCAGCATGACTGTGCACAAAGTCAGGTCCATAAAGACAAGGTATGACGAGTTTGGTGTGTAGGAACTCAAATAGTTTGCAAACCTGCATGGTCAGGTGTCTCCGCATTTAAACATACAGTGCTATCAAAGTATGGTAGTGTGCTTTTTAACATTGGATAAGCATACAGAAACACCTTCACGTTGTCAAATGATTTCAAGATAAACATTTTATTTATTTATTTTATTATTCATTTCTAATATTTTAGCATACTTTTTGTTTAGTGTCAAACTAATACATATGATGTGGAGTGTGATTAAACACTTTGTAAGATACTTATTGATCTTCGATATTGAGTGTCTATGTCTGCAATTTGTTATGAGGGTTGTTATTTCAACTACAGAATCTCCATATAACCTTGAATATGTCACTATGATTCAGGTGCCAAATAGGACTGTGAGCTCTTCACAGCAGGCATTCACAACAAGTTATTGTTCTGGCAGGCCTATCTAAAAATCAATACACATCCTGCAACATCTTCAACAACAATGAAAATTGTGATTCGCTACATTGGGCTCAGGAAGAATGAGACACTTTGGTAACATTCCAACATCCATTTTCATTCATTTTTAGACAGTCATCTTGAAAGTTCATTATAACACAGGCTTTCAATAGGAGCAGGCAAGGTATTTCGGAATTTTTAAAAGCTCTTGGAACCTGCAAGGGGGAAGAAAAAAACATTTTATAATGTACTGTACATACCATTAAAATTCTGCTGTTCCCTTTATGACCTTGTAGTATTCAGTGCCAAACAGCTATCTATGTTACCTCTATTTCCTACAGCACTCAAAAAACTCCGGGACGAGTTCATTCTAAAAGATAAGGCAGTGCAGTCCTACGCCGAACTGGTCTCCTTACCTGACTTCTCTTCACTTAACTTTCTGGTATATTTCCAATTAAAGCAGTGCTACGAGTTTACTAGATCTTCCCTACCTGAGCGTACAATGATGTGGCTGGAAGCCTTTCTTCTACTGAGGACTTCTCCTAGGAAAGTGATCTCCTTGTTTTATTGCAAAGCTCCTTGGGTCATCCGATAATACCTGTTTAGCCTACAGCAGGGTTTGGGAACAGTAATTAGATATTTCTGTTTCTGTGGAGGATCTGATCAGGGTTTATTCTTCGAAATGTGTTCGACTTCAAGAGTTGACCTATAAGCTGGTATGTCGATGGCACAAAACAACTTCTGTTCTCCATAAAAGCTATCCTGACAGTAGCCCCTTATGTTGGATATGCCATCAAGCCCTTGGCACTTACCGACATATTTGGTGGGATTGTGCTAAGATTAAGCCATTTTTTACGCAAATTCAATTTCTCCTGTCTCACATATGCCATCACCTTGTCTCTCTAACTCAGAAGGTAATATTTTTCAATCTATGGCCTCCACTCCCTAGTGGTTTCCCCAATATCCTTTACTTCAACGTCTAGGTAGGACAAAAACCCTCATCCCTTTATACTAGGCTTCAACAACTCCCGATCAGTCATTGGCTGTATAAAGTTTCTCAACTAGCAAGAATGGAGGAATTGTCATACTTGGAGTTGCATACCCACCACAAATTTAAGAATCTTTGTCAACCATGATAAGTTTTCTGTAAATCTTATTGGTATCTCTGGGCTGATTCTCCTCCTGCTTTGGAGCTTGTTATACCCTCCACAAGCTCTCCCCAATTTTAGGTTCATCCCGTTTTACATACTTATGCCTCTATTAGCCTGAAGTTTATACCCTGTACTTTACTGAGTTTTGTTTTTCTGTCCTGGAAACGTATCGTTGTACTCTGCTGTTCATAATTTTGTATGATTGATTCAACTCTGATTGATCCAACTATGCTCGAAACTTGTTTTTGTAACCTGTGCTCAAGTCAACCTATCTGTTGTGATTGTATTTTTGAAAAATGTATTAAAAAGATATTTAAAAATAAATTCTGGTGTTTCCTGACACCCTTTGCTGCTGGTCCTCATCGGTCCTATGTATTTACTCGACCTCTTTATTGTAACATCCATGTGGCTGCATTGTCCAGTGGATTTCTCAAGATGTGATACCACTATGGACACAACGCCACTGAAGCCTAGTAAATACATGAAATCACCATGGACCAGTGAAAAAAGGAAGCAAGGATGGGGAGGAATTCCAGGGCTAAATATACCTAGTTTTTTCTTAGAAATGTTAAGAATTTTGAAAACCCCTAGAAAGTGTGGAAAACCCTTTTTAATAATTCATTTAAACTCTAAAGGTACAATTTCAGCCAATTAGTTAAAGAAAAGGAAGAATAGAAGACAATAGATAAAACATTGGGAAAACAAGAAGGAAGATTTATCGAAAAGACTGTAACACAAAGCAAACTATCAGATCTATAGATTGTGCACCCAACTGCCATTTTTACTCTTCTATCCTTTGTATCTTAGACCAATTACTTACATGTAACAAAGAGATATTTTTCCTTTAAAGACACACAAGCAATTTACCTCAACTACTGTGCAAATATCATTCTCCTGTGCATATAAATTGGTTAAAGATCATATCTTCTAGCGGTTTAGATATAAAATAGTCAGCTTGTATAAGCAAGTGGAAAGTCAAAGAAAACAAAGTATTAAAAAAAAATGTTAGGAAAATATCAAGCTACGCTCTGAAAATTAGATGAGCAGAAAAAACTTCTCTTACTTTTGCACTGTACTCTATGTCATTTCTTTTTGCCAAGTATGTCCATTAAAAATATTGAACATAATCATATTTAAAGTTACAGTCTCTTCTTCGACAGCTTTAGATCTTTAAATAGATTTGCCATACATTCCTACATTATGACTGTACCTCATATATCAAAATTGTCTCAGAAAAAAAAAATATTGCCCAAAGTTTATTCTTCCAGAGTAGTTAAGAAAATGAAAGCTCAACTCCTTGTTACTGTGGTCATCATGCCCACTTTTCCATTTAGACCCACTGATTTTTTACAACTGAGTCATGCAGGTTCCCTAGGAATGATAGCAAGCTTAGGACTTATGCACACGACATTAAGGGTTTTTACTGTCCACAAATACGGATCCGACAGCTACGGATAAACATCCGTGGCCGTACGCAATTGCGGAAGCGCCCATAGACTTCTATGGGCGAGTCCGTGCCCCAATTGCAGAGAAGAATAGGACATGTTCTATATTTTGCGGATCATTTCTTTGGTCCGGAGACACAAATATATACAGAAAGGAGTCCGTGACCAATAGAATTGAATGGGTCCGCAATTTCGTCCATAATTACGGATGAAAATTATGGTCGTGTGCATGGGGCATTAGAGTGTTTAGCAACTTTTGTGGTCAATGTTCATCTATCTATAGATTAACTTTAACTTGTAGTGCTATTTTTAACCCCTTAATGACCAGCCTATTTTAGACCTTAATGACCAGGCTATTTTTTAAGTTTTTCCATCGTCGCATTCCAAGAGCTATAACTCTTTTATTTTTGCGTTGACATCGCTGTATAAGGTCTTGTTTTTTGCGGGACAAGTAGTATTTTTTAATAGCTCCATTTTGAGGTACATATTATTTATTGATTAACTTTTATTAACTTTTTTTTGGGGGGGGGATAGAAAAAAATCTAACATTTCGCCACTATTTTTTGCGTCCTAAATCTACGCCGTTTACCGTGTGGTATAAATAACACAATAAGTTTATTCAGCGGGTTGTTACGATTGCAACGATACCAAATTTGTATAGTTTTTGTATGTTTTACTACTTTTACACAGTAAAAACTCTTTTTTTTCAAAATGATTTGTTTTTGTGTCTCCATATTTGAAGAGCCGTAACGTTTTTATTTTTTCGCCGATGCAGATGTATGAGGGCTTTTTTTTTGCGGGAAGACTTGTAGTTTGTATTGGTACCATTTTGGAGTAGATGCGACTTTTTGATCACTTTTTAGTCACATTTTTTTAAAGTCAGGATTCACAGAAAACAGCAATTTTTCCGTCGTTTTTTATTACATTTTTTACGGCGTTCACCATGCGGGTTAAGTAATGTAATAGCTTTATAGTCGGGGTCGTTACGGACGCGGCGATACCCAAATATGTGTAACTTTTTAACTTTATTTGGTTTTTTTAATAGTAAAGCAGTTTGTAAGGGGAAAAAGTGTTTTTTTCCTAAAACATTTTTTTCATTAACTTTATTAAACTTTTTTTTAAACTTTTTTACTAGTCCCACTAGGGGACTTCACTATGCGATTCTCCGATCGCTATTATAATACACTGCAATACTTTTGTATTGCAGTGTATTACTGCCTGCCCGTTTAAAACGGACAGGCATCTGCTAGGTCATGCCTCCGTCATGATCTAGCAGGCAGTCGCTCCAGGCAGACCTGGAGGCCTTTATTAGGCCCCCGGCTGCCATGTGAGACACAGACACTCGGCGATCTTATCGCCGGGTGTCGGTGGGATGAGAGGGAGCTCCCTCCCTCTCTCCAAAACCACTCAGATGCGGTGCTCGCTATTGAGCACCGCATCTGAGGGGTTAAACGGGTGAGATCGATACTAATATCGATCTCATCGGGCAGAGCAGGGACGCTCCCAGCCCTCAGCTACCTCTGGCAGCTGAGAGCAGGGAGATTTGACAGCTCCCTGCTCTGTTTACTTATTCCGATGCCACGACGTAAAAAGTCTATGGCATCGGAATAAGGCCCGTTAGTGACCGACGTAAAAAGACTATGGGCCGGTCACTAACGGGTTAAGCTTCCATGAGTTCTAAGAATGGTGCCTAAAGAAAATTGTGCTGTGATACCGCATGTAAAAAATATGGAAAACCACGCCACAACTGGAACAAAATCACAACCAGTAAAAAAGAAAATTCTACATGCTGTGCAAACTGGGTAGTTTTTATTAAAATTTCTTAAAATCCAATTCACAATGGTGCAACATCAGTAAATTACTGCAGTGGCAATTTTTTTTTTTTATTGATATAGCTTTAAGAGACCTTCATAAATTACCAGTTCAAATGGTAGCAGTGTGACTGTAATGCATCAAACCATATACCATTGATCCATAATCATGATTAAATAGTGTAATAATTGCTTGTTTGCCTGCAAATTTTTCTGATACAACTTCTGGTTATTAGCTATAAACAATAAATGAACATGCATATATATACATACACTGTGTATATACATATATATATATATATATATATATATATATATATATATATATATATATATATATATATATATATATATATATATATATATATATACATCTCAAGAAAGCAACAGCATTCAAAAGAAAGAACAAAAAGCGTGTGCCAGCAAGCAATCCCAATCCAAGGATTAAAAGTCGACTGCGCTATTGATTCCATCGTTAAAACAGAAACCAGCCGAAATGGTGACCAATGGAAACCATTAGCAATGTTTCCGTCACCATTGATATCAATGATAACGGAAACGGAAGCTGTGGTTTCAGTTTGACTTTCCGTTGCGGGGTTCACCCGACGGAAACCTCCGATGGAACCCCGGAATGGAAAGCCAACGCTGATGTGAACAGGCCCTTAGTTAGGCCCCCATTTTTACCACTGTGGGAAAGGTTAGTTGTGTTCACTTGTCAACTGACATCTATGTAGGGAGAGGTAATTAACATACAACTGATACAATTTCCATTCTGGAGAAATTGTGTTTTGGAGATTGCAGCCACTTAATATTAAAATGTAGAAAATATGCAATGATGTGAAATTACAGTAATCACAAAGTACCATTTTAACGGTAAGAAACACATATATGCACTACATATGTTGATTTTTCATTTCTGACTAGAATGTTTATTAGTATTAGGCCTTATGCACACGACTGTAAGAATATGGTGACACAAAAAATAAATAATTTTATCGAAAAGTGATTTTATTGCGCAAATGCCACAAAACATAAAAAAAACTATATACATCTGGTATCGCCGTAATCGTATCGACCCGCAGAATAAAGTAAAATGTCATTTATAGCGCACGGTGAAAAGTGTAAAAAAAAAAAAGACAAAAAGCATTGTCAGAATTTGTTTTTTTGTCACTTTGCTTGCCAAAAAAATCTAATAAAAAGTGATAAAAAAATCACATGTACCCTAAAATGGTACCAATGAAAACTACAGATTGTCCCGCAACAAATAAGTCCTCGCACGGCTCCGGTGAAGAAAAAAAAAGTTCTGGCTCTCAGAATATAGCGACAGAAATTGTGCAGTGTCCAAAAGCTGATAAGATCTGGCGCCATTTATCAGTGAGACATTGGCCACATATCTGCGGATTATTATTTATTTACCAAATTATTATACCCTCCTATTATGTCCTGATGTACTCTGCCCAATTTACACATACCCCCACATCATAAACTGAAATACCAGCAAAACCCCAAACAGAACAGTTACCACTCTGCGCTCCAAAAGCCAAATGGCGCTCCCTCCCTTCTGAGCCCCACAGCGTGCCCAAACACCAGCTTACGTCCACATATATGATATTTTATATCCCGGAGAACCCGCTCAACATTGTATGAGGTATTTGTCTTCAGTGGCACAAACTGGGCACAACATATTGTGCGTTAAAAGGGCATATCAGTGGAAAATTTTAATTTTCACTTTCCACCATCCACTGTGCATTAATGCCTTCGCGTACCACGACTTAATAGCATGTCGTGGTGCGGGGGGTTATATAGGGAGCAGGCTCATGCGCTGCGCCTGTGCCATATTCTGCAGGTGTCCGCTGTGTATTACAACTGACACCCGGGACTAATGGACAGGAACAGCGATCGCGCTGTTACAAGAGCCTGTAAAAATTATATTATACTGCAATACATTAGTACTGCAGTGTATTGTACCAGCGACCTAATGATCGCTAGTTCCAGTCCCCTAAAGGGACTTTTGGGAGGTTTCCATTGTTTTGGTACCTCAGGGGCTTTGCAAATGTGACATGACACCCGAAAACCATTCCAGCTAAATTTGAGCTCCAAAAGCCAAATATTGTTCCTTCCCTTCTGTGTCTTGCCGTGGGTCCAAACAGCAGTTTATTACCACATATGGCATATTGCTGTAATCAGGACAAATTGCTTTCCAAATTTTGGGGTGATTTTTCTCCTTTATTCATTGTAAAAATTAAACAATTCCTGTTTTTTCAGAAAAAAGTAGATTTTCATTTTGACGCCCTAATTCCACTAGATTCAGCAAAAAAACTGTGGGGTCAAAATGCTAACTATACCCCTAGAAACATTCCTTGAGGGGTGTAGTCTACAAAATGGGGTCACTTTTGGGGGGTTTCCACCGTTTTGCTCCCTCCAGGGCGTTGCAAACGCGACATGGTACTGAAAACCAATCCAGCAAAATCTGCGCTTCAAAATCCAAATGGCGCTCCCTCCCTTCTGAGCTCTGCCGTGGGTCCAAACAGCAGTTTAGTACCACATATAGGGTATTGCTGTAATCGGGAGAAGTAGCTTTACAAGTTTTGGGGTGCTTTTTATTCTTTATTCCTTGCAAATATCTTTTTTTTTAATATTTTTTCAGAAAAAAAGTAGATTTTCACTTTCACAGACAAATTCCAATAAATATAGCAGAAGACCTGTGGGGTCAAGATGCTAACTATACCCCTAGAAAAATTCCTTGAGGAGTGCAGTTTCCAAAACCATGTCACTTTTGGGGGATTTCCACTGTTTTGGCACTACAAGACCTCTTCAAACCCGACATGGTGCCTAAAATATATTCTAAAAAAAGGGGTCCACAAAATCCACTAGGTGCTCCTTTGCTTCTGAGGCCAGTATTTCAGTCCATTTTCACACAAGGGCCACATGTGGGATATTTCTAAAAACTGCAGAATCTGGGCAATAAATATTGAGTTGTGTTTCTCTGGTAAAACCTTCTGTGTTAGAACTGAACTGGTCCCTGTAAAAATCGCCTTTTGAAATTTTCTTGAAAATGTGAGAAATTGCTGGTAAAGTACTAAGCCTTGTAACGTCCTAGAAAAATAAAATAATGTTCAAAAAACTATGCAAATATAAAGTAGACATATGGAATATGTGAAATAGTAACTATTTTGTGTGGTATTACTATCTGTTTTACAAGCAGATACATTTAAAATTAGAAAAATCATAATTTTTGAAAATTTTCTCTAAATTTTGGTGTTTTTCACAAATAAGCAATGAATTTATTGACCAAATTTTTCCACTGATATAAAGTACAATATGTCACGAAAAAACATTCTCAGAATCGCTTGGATAGGCAAAAGCATTCCGGAGTTATTACCACATAAAGTAACACATGTCAGATTTGAAAAAATGGGGCTGGTCCTGAAAGCCAAAATGAGTTCGGTCTTGAAAGGGTTAAGAATTTTTGCGCATTCATTCAGAAAAGCATTTGTCAGGTCAGATACTAATGTTGGACGCGAGGGCCTGGATCGCAGTCTCTGTTCTAGTTCATCCCAAAGGTGTTCAATGGAGTTGAGGTCAAGGCTCTGTGTGGGCCAGTCAAGTTCTGCTACACCAAACTCACCCAACCATGTCTTTATGTGCCTTGCTTTGTGCACTGGGGCAGCCATGCTCGAACAGAAAAGGGCTGAACCCCAAACTTTTCCCACAAAGTTTGAAGCATACAATTGTCCAAAATGTCTTGGTATGCTGAAGTATTAAGATTTCCCTGCACTTAAATTAGGGGGCCTAGGCCAAACCCTGAAAAAAAAGCTTTGCGTGGTCTGCCAATTCGTGGCTGAGTTACTGTGGTTCCTAAACACTTCCACTTTAAAATAATACCACTCACAATTGATCGTGAAATACATATCTAGGAGGGGGAAAAAATTCCAAAAACTGACTTGTTGCAATGGTGGTATCCTATTACAGCATCACGCTCAAAATCAGTGAACTCTTTAGAGCGACTCATTCTTTCACAAATGTTTGGCAGACTGCATGGCTAGGTGCTGTATTTTATACATCTCCGGCAATGGGACTGAAAGAAACACCTGCATTGAATGATAAATAAGTGTGTCCCAATACTTTTGTCTATACAGTGTATATGAACCTATAATGTAACTCCATATACCTCTGATTTCATAGGTTTTTTTCCTCACAGATTTATATGTTTTATTTCATTTATATTTTATTTTTCTGGAGCTTAGGTTCCCAATGCACACCATAAGAGCAGACCCAGACTATAACTCTTTTTATAAACAATACAGTTAGTATGACACTTTTGAGCATGAAGCATTTTGCTGACATCAACAGATGACCCCAAAATCTAATTGAATTGTGCTTTGCACCAGTCCAGCAGACTCTTGGCATTGTTCACAATGATCTCAGACTTGGCTGCTCACTCATGTTAATCCAATCCATGAAGTTCCTTATAAACACTGTGATTTAAATACACTTAACCGAGCACAAATTTATATCCCGTCCTGATGCCTTGCTACAATGTATTAGTGTAGGAAAAATATATGATGCTAAAGTTTAGGCTGTTTAGCTCACATGAGAATATCTGAACTTTATACAATTGTATTGGAAGAAATATATTAGAAAGCTGCGTGATTTTTTTTTCTCATACTCTATTTTAATCCACCTGTATGTTTTGTTACTCCTTCCCTATACATTTTAGAATATCAGTGATTTGGCAAGTTACAAAATACATTTTAGTGGAAAGTAAGCCCCAGGAAAAATGTAGGGAGCACATGTCATGGGTGGTAGTAGGAACAAAAGAATTGGAGTTTTAATTAGTTCAGGAGGTAATATGAAATAGGCAGAAGTTAAGAGAAAGAATTCTGAGGTTTTTAAGAAATGTGTTACTCCTTGTTTCCTGGCAAGACTAATGCCCTTGAAGATTTGCCTGGGAGTCTGTCCTTCAATATGGTCCTGGTTGGCTGGAGCAACAGCTTCAGGGCTCCCTGTCTGCCACTGCACCCTCTGTGGAGAAGTCAGGATTTTGGAGTCAGAATCTGTGAAATCCTAGTCTAGACCCGTCCCCCACTGCTAAGAGCCAGCTGTACTTAGAATGCTGAAGAGCCAGGTGGAATCCCTTTTTAGGGGCGGCTCTGGTTGGCAGCGAGGTTGCCTGGAGGAGGACCACTATTCCCCAGTCATTGTGGAAGTGCATCTTTGGGCACAGACTTCTTTCTTGGGTAAGGCTTCTTTCCTAGTGAAGTCAGCACCCCTACCACTGGAGCATGGATGAATACGGCGGAGACTGGAAGTATTCGGTCTTTGGATGTGTCCTGTGCAGCAACCTCACTAGAAGTGACGTCACAGTAAACAATGAAGTATTGGAGGACAGGGATGCCCCCTGGGAGTGGCGGTTTATGTCTAGAGGCCATGCAGTTATTCTTTAAGGGAATGCAGAAGTAGTTGGCAAGAGGGGTGATTGTTGTTGGATGTAGAGTCGACTGTTTGTGCAGGCACTGGGAGTCAGTCTACAACAAAAGCGATAGATTATGTGAATTTGGCGGAAGCCACCAAAGGGGAAGTTTACGTTTGAATTTAGTACCCTTAAGAGGCACATCTGAAGTCTGAAATTGGGCAAAATAATCTAAAGGGATGACTATTTAGAGAATTTGTCTTTGTACTTGCTGGAGAACTTCGCTGGAAAAGTTAAATTTCAAATGAGTTGAACGGGATGAGAGTAAAATGAAAGAGCAGAATTATATGATTTATAGGCTGATCCCTTGTACCTACAGTATTCTAATTGGTTGCAGGCATTTGCCATACTAGTAAGCGTCATGAGGTAAAATGTGCTGGAAAGCTATTGTGCACATTTTTGCTATTTACACTCTATTTGCGAAGCATATGGGGTGTTTGGGTGTGGCTCATGGCAGCTCCTCTTGGGACAGTTCAGTCCTGTTAGGGATCTGCCAGGTACTACGTCTAGGTATACTCCTGGGATTAATCAATCCACACCTGAGGCCAGACCTGTTCGACTAACACCATCTCCCACCAACCAGGGTGGCAGGCTCAGGAGTGGGAGAGCCTATCGCGGCCTGGTCAGTCGGAGTTAGCTCCGCCCCCTGTCCTTTATTACCTGCCGTGTTCTCTTCCTCAGTGCTTGTAATTCTTCTGGATTCCTGGCCCCACTGCTGCTTGCTCCAGCCTGCTTCTGCCGTGCTTCTGCCTTGCTGCAGTTCCGCTTAACCTGCTTTGCTTTGCCCCTGGCTTGCTTCCTTCTCCGTGCTCACTTTGGTATACTCCACTTCATCCTGGTCCTGACTACTCATTCACCGCTCCGTTTCCTCGCGGCGTTCCGTGGCTACTGCCCCTTCCCTTGCGTGTTCCCTGTTTGTTCTCCCGTGCACTTAGACAGCGTAGGGACCGCCGACCAGTTGTACCCCGTCACCTAGGGCGGGTCGTTGCAAGTAGGCAGGGACAGGGCGGTGGGTAGATTAGGGCTCACTTTCCCTTCACCTCCTTCCTGCCATTACATAATTACAAGCCCATACCTAGTCTACCATTTCTCCTACGCTGACGCTATCATGGACCCCCTTGAGACCCTGACCCAGCAGATGCAGGGCCTCTCCCTACAGGTCCAGGCCCTGGCCCAGAGGGTCAACCAGGGTGACGCTGCCTTAGTAGTACCCCTCACCTCACCTCTAGAACCCGACCTCAAGTTACCTGACCGGTTCTCAGGGGACCGTAAGACGTTTCTCTCCTTCCGGGAGAGTTGCAGACTGTATTTCCGCCTAAAACCCCACTCCTCAGGTTCCGAGAACCAGCGGGTGGGTATCATCATATCCCGACTCCAGGAAGGGCCCCAAGAGTGGGCCTTCTCCTTGGCTCCTGACGCCCCTGAACTTTCCTCTGTTGATCGTTTTTTCTCTGCCCTCGGACTCATTTACGACGAGACTGACAGGACTGCTTTAGCCGAGAGTCAGCTGGTGACCTTACGTCAGGGTAGGAGACCGGTTGAGGAATACTGTTCTGATTTTAGAAAGTGGTGCGTAGCTTCTCGGTGGAACGATCCGGCCCTAAGGTGCCAGTTTAGGTTAGGATTATCTGACGCCCTGAAGGATCTGCTCTTTAGCTACCCCTCTTCTGACTCCCTTGACCAGGTTATGGCCCTAGCAGTACGACTTGACCGACGTCTCAGGGAACGTCAGATTGAACGCTTCAATGTGCTCCCCTCTGACTTTTCTGCGATCCCCCCCGAGGTCCCGTCTCCTCGCCCCTCCACGGAGGACTCGGAGGTACCTATGCAACTCGGGGCCTCCATGTCCCCTCGACAACGTAGGGAGTTTCGCAGAATGAATGGTCTCTGCTTCTACTGTGGGGACGACAAGCATCTACTGAACACCTGTCCCAGGCGCAAGAATAAGAAGCCGGAAAACTTCCGCGCCTAAGTGATCATCGGGGAGGTCACTTGGGCGCACAGGTATTTCCCGTTAATGTGAAACGCAATAAAATTTTGCTTCCCTTTCAGGTCTCGTTTGCTGGCCGGTCTGCCACGGGCAGTGCCTTCGTGGATTCTGGCTCATCTGCTAATATCATGTCTGTGGAATTTGCTATGTCTCTAAAGATGCCTTTTATTGATTTACCTTATCCTATCCCTGTAGTAGGTATCGACTCAACTCCCCTTGCTAATGTTTATTTTACTCAGCATACTCCTGTTTTTGAACTCCTGGTTGGCTCCATGCATTTGGAGCAGTGCTCTGTACTGGTGATGCAGGGATTATCGTCTGATCTGGTATTAGGTCTTCCCTGGTTGCAGTTGCATAATCCCACGTTTGATTGGAATACTGGGGAGCTTACCAAATGGGGTAATGAATGTCTTATGTCATGTCTTTCTGTTAACTCTATTTCTCCCCGGGAGGAGGTAAACACGCTTCCTGAGTTTGTTCAGGACTTCGCCGATGTGTTTTCTAAGGAGGCCTCCGAGGTGTTGCCCCCCCATAGAGATTACGATTGTGCCATCGATTTGGTGCCTGGTGCCAAGCTTCCTAAGGGTAGGATATTTAATCTTTCATGTCCTGAACGTGAAGCTATGAGGGTGTATATCCAAGAATGCCTGGCCAAGGGTTTCATTCGCCCCTCGACTTCTCCTGTAGGTGCTGGCTTCTTCTTCGTGGGGAAGAAGGATGGTGGTCTTAGGCCGTGCATTGATTATCGTAACCTGAATAAGGTCACCGTAAGGAACCAGTACCCACTTCCTTTGATTCCGGATCCTTTTAATCAGGTTCAGGGAGCCCAATGGTTTTCTAAGTTCGATCTACGGGGGGCATATAACCTTATCCGCATCAAAGAGGGGGATGAGTGGAAAACTGCGTTCAACACACCCGAGGGTCATTTCGAATACCTGGTCATGCCCTTTGGGTTGTGTAATGCCCCTGCTGTCTTCCAGAATTTTATTAATGAAATCCTGAGAGATTACCTGGGTAATTTTCTTGTTGTGTACCTTGATGACATACTGGTGTTTTCCAAGGACTGGTCCTCCCACGTGGAGCATGTCAGGAAGGTGCTCCAGGTCCTTCGGGAGAATAATCTGTTTGCTAAGACTGAAAAATGTGTCTTTGGGCTACAGGAGATACCATTTTTAGGGCAAATCCTCACTCCTCATGAATTCCGCATGGACCCTGCCAAGGTTCAGGCTGTGGCGGAATGGGTCCAACCTGCCTCCCTTAAGGCGTTACAGTGTTTTTTAGGGTTCGCCAACTATTACAGGAGATTTATTGCCAACTTCTCGGTCGTCGCTAAGCCTCTTACGGACCTTACTCGCAAGGGTGCTGCTGTCCTCCATTGGCCCCCTGAGGCCGTCCAGGCCTTTGAGACCCTCAAGAAGTGCTTTATCTCGGCCCCCGTGCTGATTCAGCCCAACCAAGAGGAGCCATTTATTGTGGAGGTTGACGCATCCGAGGTGGGAGTGGGGGCCGTCTTGTCCCAGGGTACCAGCTCCCTCACCCATCTCCGCCCCTGTGCTTACTTCTCTAGGAAGTTTTCGCCCACGGAGAGTAACTATGATATTGGCAACCGCGAACTTCTAGCCATTAAATGGGCTTTTGAAGAGTGGCGGCACTTCCTGGAGGGGGCCAGACACCAGGTAACGGTCCTTACGGATCACAAGAATCTGGTTTTCCTAGAATCGGCCCGGAGGCTTAATCCTAGACAAGCTCGGTGGGCACTATTCTTTACCAGATTTAATTTCTTGGTTACCTATAGGGCTGGGTCCAAGAATATTAAGGCTGATGCTCTGTCACGTAGTTTCATGGCCAATCCTCCTTCCGAGAAGGATCCTGCTTGTATTTTACCCCCTGGTATAATCGTTTCTGCCACGGATTCTGATTTAGCTTCTGATATCGCGGCTGATCAGGGTGCAGCTCCCGGGAACGTCCCTGGGGACAAACTGTTTGTTCCCCTGCAATACCGGCTAAGGGTACTCAGGGAAAACCATGACTCCGCTCTATCTGGTCATCCTGGCATCTTGGGCACCAAACACCTCATTACCAGAAACTATTGGTGGCCTGGGTTGCCTAAAGACGTTAGGGCTTACGTCTCCGCTTGTGAGGTTTGCGCTAGGTCCAAAACCCCTAGGTCCCGACCTGCGGGCCTACTACGTTCCTTGCCCATTCCCCAGAGACCTTGGACCCATATCTCCATGGATTTTATCACCGATTTGCCTCCATCTCAGGGCAAGTCGGTGGTGTGGGTGGTAGTAGACCGCTTCAGCAAGATGTGCCACTTTGTGCCCCTTAAGAAGCTACCTAACGCCAAGACGTTAGCTTCTTTGTTTGTGAAACACATCCTGCGTCTCCATGGGGCCCCAGTCAATATAGTTTCTGACAGAGGGGTACAATTTGTTTCCTTATTTTGGAGAGCTTTTTGTAAAAAGTTGGAGATTGATCTGTCCTTCTCCTCCGCCTTCCATCCCGAAACTAATGGCCAAACGGAAAGGACTAACCAATCCCTGGAACAATATTTAAGGTGTTTCATCTCTGACTGTCAATTCGATTGGGTCTCATTCCTTCCCCTTGCTGAATTTTCCCTGAATAACCGGGTCAGTAACTCGTCAGGGGTCTCCCCGTTTTTCTGTAATTTCGGGTTTAACCAAGGTTCTCCTCCGTTTCCCCTGGTTGTTCCAATAATCCTGAGGTAGAGGATGTTCATCGGGAACTGTGCACTGTCTGGGCCCAGGTTCAGAAGAACCTAGAGGCGTCCCAGAGCGCACAAAAGATTCAGGCGGATAGTAGACGTTCTGCTAACCCCCGGTTTGTCGTCAGGGATTTGGTCTGGTTGTCGTCCAGAAACTTGCGCCTTAAGGTCCCGTCCAGGAAGTTTGCTCCCCGATTTATTGGACCTTATAAGATCATTGAAGTCCTCAACCCTGTATCCTTCCGTCTGGAGCTGCCCCCATCCTTTCGCATACATGACGTCTTCCATGCCTCCCTCCTTAAACGCTGCTCCCCGTCCTGGTCCCCCTCGAGGAAACCTCCTGTTCCCGTTCTCACCCCTGAGGGGGTGGAATTCGAGGTGGCCAAGATTATGGACAGTAGGATGGTCCAGGGCTCCCTCCAGTACCTGGTCCATTGGAGAGGATACGGGCCGGAGGAGAGGACTTGGGTACCTGCCCGTGATGTTCATGCTGGGGTATTGATCAGGAGGTTCCACCTTCTCTTCCCTACTAAACCGGGTCCTCTTAGTAAGGGTCCGGTGGCCCCTCATAAAAGGGGGAGTACTGTTAGGGATCTGCCAGGTACTACGTCTAGGTATACTCCTGGGATTAATCAATCCACACCTGAGGCCAAACCTGTTCGACTGACACCATCTCCCACCAACCAGGGTGGCAGGCTCAGGAGTGGGAGAGCCTATCGCGGCCTGGTCAGTCGGAGTTAGCTCCGCCCCCTGTCCTTTATTACCTGCCGTGTTCTCTTCCTCAGTGCTTGTAATTCTTCTGGATTCCTGGCCCCACTGCTGCTTGCTCCAGCCTGCTTCTGCCGTGCTTCTGCCTTGCTGCAGTTCCGCTTAACCTGCTTTGCTTTGCCCCTGGCTTGCTTCCTTCTCCGTGCTCACTTTGGTATACTCCACTTCATCCTGGTCCTGACTACTCATTCACCGCTCGGTTTCCTCGCGGCGTTCCGTGGCTACTGCCCCTTCCCTTGCGTGTTCCCTGTTTGTTCTCCTGTGCACTTAGACAGCGTAGGGACCGCCGCCCAGTTGTACCCCGTCGCCTAGGGCGGGTCGTTGCAAGTAGGCAGGGACAGGGCGGTGGGTAGATTAGGGCTCACTTTCCCTTCACCTCCTTCCTGCCATTACAAGTCCATTTAGGAAAAAGCTGGCGGCTACGGGTCAGCAACAGGGTGGTCGGCTGAACCCGATAAGCTATGTTGTGGCAGTTCAATAGATCGTATTGTAAATTCGGCAGCGATTTCTCATAAACACGAGTTTTCTAGGTGAGGGAGAGTGCACAGTCTCTCTGTAGGCTTCAGGAATGGTAAAGGAAAAAATAGATTCAGAAGAGGGGTTACACCGGCAAAGGTGGAAAGGATGCACCCGTTTCCTGCAGTGTACCCAGATATACAAACAGCATTACTTTTAGATATGGGTTTTACAAACTGACAGGCAATTTATTAGGTTGTGCCTCCAGCACGGTCTAACAGGCATACAGTCAAGTATACCTTGGAGACCTGGCTGCCATGGAAAACCATTGGCATGCTGCAATTGCATCGGGTGGAATGGCTGACAGAGGTGCCTTATCCCCTAGATGCCGCAATCGCTATTGACCGTATCTACGAGTTTAAATGGCAAGGATTGCAGGTATATTATGCCCATTTGGCACCGCTAAAATGGACATGCAATTACGACCAAATATGGGAAGGGACCAAGGAAAAAGTTGGTGGTCGTGTATATCGGCTATCCCTTAGTAATTAAATTATTAAATGACGTTAATAATTAGTTAGCAGCAAATTTTTACTGGTATATATAAGGCAGCAAATATAAAACATCTTTCCGGGCATATTTTCTTTTCTGTTGAGTGTTGAGTTGTTATAATAAGAACACTTGGCTTTTATGGTGGGGAAAATGTCAGTCTACAGTCAGTTCTCTGTTGTTGGACCACTTGCTGTGTTAATTCCAAGAGCTGGGAAAGCCTCGGTAACAGTTCAAAGTTGTTGATTTTTTTCAGCGTTGACTTTTAAGCTGCCTATGTATGAATGCACTGCACAAAAGTAAGATTCCTTTATATACTTGAATCTTCATAGGAGTCTGTGCTTTCTTGTCCACACTAACGTCTTTAGATTCTTTTTTTTGGTTAAGGCCTCATTTACACCAACGTGATATACGTCCGTGCGACACGCGTGCTAAATTTCTGCGTTTTTCGCGCATCACGCACCCATTGAAGTCAATGGGTGCGTGAAAACCACGAAGGTCGCACGGAAGCACTTCCATGCGAACTGCGTGATTCGCGCAAGAGCTGTCAATCTCTGAATGTAAACAGAAAAGCACCACGTGCTTTTCTGTTTACAAACATCCAAACGGAGTGTCAGAATATAGAGATGAGCGAACCGAACTTCACCGGGTTCGGCCGAACTCGTTTTGACCGAACCCGGCAAAAAAATTTCCAGTACGTGACGTCAGGAGACAGTCACTGTCCAGGGTGCTGAAAGAGTTTTAAACTGGTTCAGACTTACCGATAACTCCCGGCCTCTTCCTCCAGTCTGACCTCCCGGGATGACAATTCAGTCCAAGTGACAGCTGCAGCCAATCACAGGCCTAGCACAGGCTGCAGCCAATCACAGGCTGCAGCGGTCACATGGACTGCCGCGTCATCCAGGGAGGTGGGGCCGGATGTCAAGAGAGGGACGCGTCACCAAGGCAACGGCCGGGAGACCGGACTGGAGGAAGCAGGAAGTTCTTGGTAAGTATGAACGTCTTTTTTTTATTCACAGGTTGCTGTATATTGTGATCGGAATTCACTGTCGAGGGTGCTGAAAGAGTTACTGCCGATCAGTTAACTCTTTCAGCACCCTGGACAGTGACTGACGTCGACTAGCCTCATCTCTATGATGGCGGCTGCGCGAAAATCACGCAGCCGCGCATTATACACTGATGACACACGGAGCTATCAAGTGACTTTTGCGCACGCAAAACGCTGCATTTTTTTGCGTGCGCAAAATGCACATGCTCGTGTAAATGAGGCCTAAATATGTGGGTTATCGATTCATGATTGTGGTATGGATGGTAAATGTATAACGTTTTTATGAAAATATATTTTTCAATGAAACATGTTAAGTGGCTGACAAATGCAAATAGGAGTGAGGCAATAAAGCATCACAAAGTAGAGTAGAAACATGGTAACTACTAGAGATTTTATAACATAAAAGACATATCCTGTTTCATATACAGGAAAAAGAGTGCCATGTGTATTCTGTCCAATCGATGCAGAAGTGCCGAGCAGTGTGTTTGAGTCATGAAACGCAAATTTTAATTTTGATAAAGAAATAGATGATATACAGTACTAAAACATAAGATATTAAGACAAAAGTAATAATAATTAGTCCATATACTTTTTAAGGCCCCCTGCAAACATAGTGTAATTCCTGTGGAGTTTTAGTCCGAATTTGCAGCGTATTACTGTGGCAACAAAGTGGATATGATTTTACAAATTTCATCCACAAACTGCTAAAAAGACGGCAGCAAGTCAATTTATGTTGCAGAATGGTTGCATAATTGTTGAGTACTTTCCCCATTGAGTTCAATAGGGAAATTAAATTCCACAACAAATAGCAAGTGAGGCGTTCTAATATTAAAATTGAAAAAATGTATACTTACTGCTCCTGACATTCCCATAACAACAGCTCATTCCTCCCCATCTGGTCTGAGTGCTGCTCCGATGTGACCGCTACAGCCAGTCACAGGCTGCAAGGATCTCTATTTAGGGGGCTGGGGTCTGTATTAGTTTAGGGGTCTGTATTTATGGGTCTTTATTTAGGAGCTCTGGGGTCTGTATTAGTTTAGGGGGACTGTATTTAGAGGACTGGGGTCTGTATTATATCAGGGAGCCAGGTCTGTGGTTACTATTAGTTTAGGGGGTCAGGTCTGGTGGCCTGTATTTAGGGGTGTGGTCTAGGGTCTGTATTTAGGGGGTCTGGTCTGGGTTCTGTATTAGTTTAAGGGGTCACGGGTCTGTATTTAGGTGTCCTGGTCTGGGGTCTGTATTAGTTTAGAGGCATATATTTAGGGGTCTGTATGTAGAAGGTCTGGGGTCTGTATTAGTTTAGGGAGTCAGGTCTGGGGTCATTATTAGTTTAGGGAGCCAGGTCTGGTGTCTGCATTAGTTTAGGAGGTCAGGTGTGGGGTGTGTATTTAGGGGTCTGGTCCAAGGTCTGCATTCAGAGGGTCTGGTCTAGGGTCTGTATTTATTTAGGGTGCTTGTTCTGGGGTCTGTATTTATTTAGGGTGCTTGTTCTGGGGTCTGTATTTGTTTAGGGGGCTCTGGTCTGGGGATTGCAATAGTTTAGTAGGTCTGGGGTATGTATGTATTCTAGGGTCCGGTCTGGGGTCTAAATTTATTAGTCTGAGTTAATTTATGGGCCTGGGGTCTGAATTTGCTTAGGTATCTGGTCTGGGGTATGGAAAAATGTAGGGGGTTTGGTGTCTGAATTTCTGTGTTTCTATAGAAGCTGGAAATGGCTGCAGAAGCGAGAGTCAGGAAACTCTGCAGTCATCAGGAGCGTCAGATGGAGAAGAAAAGAGAACGACTCCCATTAGAGAAGATGTCACCTATGATTCACCGCATTTATAGAGGATTTGTCCCCTCTCCTGACATGTCTGTTATAGGAAATCCTTGTATTCCACAAAAAGTCTTTGTGTAGCTCAGGACTAATAGACAACTAGGTGTTACCATTCCCATTTTTCTGAGGATGTGCCCCACACAGTGTGATACTGTCAGGTTATGGTTGGAGGCTGTCAGTATGTAGGGACGCAGCCTTTTGACAACGGGAATCGTAATACCCATTTGTCAATGCTCGGAGAGAAAGGTGGTTTTGCCTATAGACATGGCACGGCAGACCAGCAGTGGAGAAGGGGGACCCAAGTTTGGGGAACAGCCCAGGGCCTATGGTCTACTTAATCTGCCAATGGAAGTAAATGTTGACTTTTTTTTCCTCCTCTAATCTGCTGTCCAAAGCAGCAAATCTGGCAGAAAGTCTGCACCACATAAGACACAATTAGGTATCTAGTTTGAATTTGCTGTGGAACTTTCCGCAGCAAGTCTGACCTGTGTACAGGGGTCCAGAGATTTTCTTTGCAAAATATCCACAGAGGATCACAATCCCAGCCATGTGGATGAGATTTAAACAAATTTCATCCACATGCTGCTGAACATTTTGGCCTTGTTCACACAATGTAGATTTGCTACAGATTTTGCATGTATTTTTTAAGCCAAAACCAGGAAAATAAACCTAAACAGAAGAAATATGTAAAGGAAAGCCTTATAGATCTGCTCTCCTGGAACCAATTCTGTTTTTAGTTTAAAAAATGCATGCAAAATTTGCAGAAAATCTGCCCTGTGTGAACAAAGCCTTTCCAATGGCATCAGAGCATGCTGCGGATGCAGAATATAGAAGTTTAGAAATTTGCAGCAAAACTCGCAGCAAATTTTGCACGTAACATGTACGATTAAGGTTTTTTTCTTACCCTTTTATCTATGCATTTAATTTTCTTTTAGACTCTGTGCAGTACTTAAGGAGACTCTGCTCATACTGGGATTACTCAGCTGTCTCATATACAGCTCATTTTCTAGAAGTAAAACGTTTTTTTAACTCCTGGTTGGAATCTTCGTTGCCCTTCTCGGCCACTGTGTTCAGTGGTCGGGTGCTTCATCGGCACAGCTCCTGCAACTTGTGGCCACGGAGTGGTGACTTCTAAACAATGAGTAGTTTACTTCTATTCAGGTTATTATCCCTGTTATAGCCTATTGCTGTATTTTTGAATTGTGGGCACATAACAATATTGGCGACTTTGATATTAGGCTTGGGTATTCATTGTAAACCTAATCGTCAGTCATTCACAACCCATACATATTCAATACATGCAGCAGCCCTGCCATCTTCCTACACTGCCTGTAGCTGTTTCACATATTCATTTTACAGTTTACCAAACATAACAAACACATGACATCCATATAATTGTTTTTTTTTAAATCAAAATAAGCTGGCCTCTTATGCCTGAGGCCAGTTAATCACAGCCGTCTAAGCTATGCCCTTGTGTTAAGGCTTGCAGGAAGCAAATATAGTGCTATACAAAATGTATTTAGCTGAGGATCTGACACTTCTACGATCACACCTTCTTGCCCTCCCTCTGCTAATTAGGAGGAATATATTAACCCCTGCTGTCTAAGCGGTGTTTCATGTCCTGCGCAGCACCCTTCTGTAATTTAAGGTGGTGGTCAAGGTCCATTCTATATTGATTGTAAGTATCCTGATGCCGTTTGTTTTTGCTACCTGTTTATACTGTCTTTACTAGGAAAGATAACTAGGGAGGACTCAGGAGTTTCAGGGTGGGAACTTCCAGCTGGGCATCACCATATGCTGCAAGAATGGCAATGTGTCAATTCTTCTGCTAAGGAAAAGGATTCCTCCAAACCCTGTTTCCTCTGGAGCGAGTGAGCAAGCTCATCAGATCAATTCGCTCAGAAAATCATGAACTAGAGGTTTGGTATGTTCACCAGGACCTGAATGAAACCATGACCTTGGAATAGAAGACACCCGAGAGGCAGCCTACTATAACCTGCAAGTTCAAAGGGAATCCGTCACTAGTTTATTAATTCCCTATCTCCTAATTAATCTAATATGCGCTATGATGCTGATAATTACAGTGTAATTTTTTTTCTAAAACTTTTATTATTTGCAAAGTTATGAGCATTTTTCTAAATATGCTAATTAGGCTATACTTAACAAATAGGAGGTGAGTCTTTCTTTTCACTCTGGGCGGTGTAATGTTTTCTGTGTACAATCATCATACAGCTTCTCCCCCTTCCCTGCCCAGCAACCTAGCATGATCTTTTAGTATGCAGCTTCTATTCCCGACTGTGTTTTCAACCTCCGGTTGTTTCACAGCTAGAACTGCGATACTGGTGCCATATGAAAGATTAGAATCTCATCTTTCATATGACACCAGAACTACTGTTTTGGTCCACATCCCGACATATAACTGTTTAAAGTGATCCTCCCTCCAGTCTTAGTCTCTCATAGTGCTTGAAGTAGCTTCATGCTAATAGGACAGCGCCAGAAACTGTGAGGTAGCTCCACTTCATGAAAATCGCTGTTAAACGCTGTTGACACCCATTTGTTAAGTATAGGCTCATCTATTTAGAAAAAAGCTCATAACTTTAAAAAGAAAAAAATGTTTTGGGACGCAATTTTCACTAGCATTATGAGCCTATTAGATTAACAAGGAGATTGGGCATTACTAAACTAGTGACAGATCCTCTTTAAGTACCTCTATCTCATATATGAAGAACAGGAGAAAGGGGAATTTCCCCAAGAGTGAATACAGCTATAACCAAAATATCTCAACCCATGGTAGTGCCATCCAATGATAGTGCCAGGTTAGCCGACCCGATGGACCACAAGGCAGAATGTGCCCTAAGAATAAGAGTTTGCGAAGACGTTAAGATCTTGATGCATCTATCTGCCCCACATTCAGATAGGGGTCCATAGAAAGGACCTGTTGACATCATTCAAACCAATATCTCTTTAGGCTTTAGACTAACAGAAGTTAGACTCAGCAAGATCCATGGCCATTTCTACAGCAGGATACAAGGTAGTTGGCCATAGCTATAGGTGAGAGATGAGACATCTTAGAACACCCTATGTGCCTTCTAACAAGGAAGGGTTTTTGGTCTGTGCTTGATAAGCTAAATGAAAATCTCTGAGATAAGAAGGGTAAGTCTGTAAGTTCAAGACTGCATAGTTTTGCCACAACTCAGGGCCATCTTCTTTCGAAGCTACCTCGTCAGCCAAAGATCTATCTTACACTCCTTCCCAGAGCAACTCATGCAAAGGATCGATGAGAAGAGAAAGATCATCCTCAGCACCAGGAGGAGCATATTAATTTCTGATGTCAAGATATACCCATTAGGAGAGAGGCTAGCTTTTTTTTTAATTTTTTATTTTTATATTTATTTCTAAATAGCAAGATTTAGTTCAAGTATAGTGAAACATGTCTACCTTATAGTTTTTAGTTGCCCCAATAGACTGGACTCCACCAACCTACTATCCTTGCCTTCAAGGAAACTTGCAATGCTACAGGCATTGAGAGAATTTACTCTCAAAAATGTAATAGAAAAGGTACCAAAAGAACAGTGGGGATTAGGCGTCTATTCCCAAATCTTCCTATTACCCAAAACCTTTATTTAACAGGAATGGTTTAGAAAGGAGATTGGTGAAACACCTTATAGAGATGTGCAATTATATGGTTACTCTGGACCTTAAAGACGCCTATCTGCATGTCCGGGTGGCCCAAACCCACAGAGAATTCCTATGACTTGTGATCAGACAGGGATCAAGGATCTGCCAGTCCTCCCTTTCAGGATTTTTCACAGCACCCAGGATTCTCTCCAAACTGGTACGAATGATGTCATCGTGTCATATATAGATGGTTGGCTGATTAAGGCAGGGTTAACCATGTTCCTACAGAGATGCAAAAAAATAGTTTTAACCTTTCTAACCTCCCTAGAAAAGATTTTGAAATACCAAGAAATACAAGCTGATTCTCACCAGAGTTGCCAATTCCGGGGTTTTGTAGTAGACTCAGAATTCGACTCATCTCTCTAACTCTTCAAAGGGTGAACTCTTCGACTACCAGATACAAAATCTATTGGAACCCAGAGCACTTTACAAATGACATGTCATGCGAGTCCCTGGCCTAATGTTGGCTGCGATAGACGGAGGCATCTTCAGTCGGAAGTCCTAAAGACACAGAATGACTCCCTAAACCAGACATTCAGGTTATCCCAGCAAACCACGGACTACCTTCTCTGATGAATAGATGTAAAACATGGCAGAAGTGCCCATGTTTCAGGAGAAACAGATCAAGGTCAGCGTTGTCTGAATATCTGCGGATCCCGGACTGAGATCTTCAGGAAGTTGAATCAAATATTTGTGATCACACGTGGCCTAAAGAAAGAGGAGAAAGTCTCCAAATCCACCACATCTGGGTAGCTTAGAGAAGCTCATGTTACAAGAGCAAAGGCTGGTCTCCTCCAGTAGACGTTTGAGCTTAACCAAAGCTACAGCCACTATCTGGGTAGAATGAGCTCAGATGCCAACTGAGAACATCTGCTGGGCCGCATTATGAGACTCACCAAATCCCCGCATCAGTCACTACAAATCTTCTTTTGGACTTATTGTACAGTTTTGTCTTCTGGGTTTTCCCACCTTTAAGGGATCATGCTACATCCCTACATGTATGTGCTGTTGTGAAAGAAAGCTAGAACTTTCTCATGTAATTCCTCTATTCAGTAGTCCAAACAGCAGCAAATAATTGCCCTGCCCAATAAAGTATTTTCGTTCATTTATTTTGGTGGGATCTTTAAAAATCCACAGTGAGGGGGAGGAGCTAAGGTCCTTTGATAGGGTTGTTTCAAGTTAAATGAACCCTTTGTGTCACCAAAAGCATGTGGCAGGAGAATAAATCCCCATACGTATGTGCTGCTGTTTAGACAACACACCACGGATTGCACTTTTGGCATTCCAAAGGTAATATCTGTGTCAAAATCTGCAGTATATTGCCGATTTTTATTGACAATGTCATTGTGGAATTGTCAGTGATTTTCCCACAGCAAAACCTTACTCCTGTCATAGGAAATAATTAAAATGATAGGCCTGATATCTGCAGCTGCTCTACTCCAGTGTCTCCATGAATCTACTTTCTCTCCTGTGTACTGTACAGAGATGATAAAGGGCCAATGTGTGTCTACACAAATAACCAATTACATCAATGTTCAAATCATCCTAAGTGACTAGAATAACAATACTTAGGGCGTAGACATGATGAGAACATGTCTTTAACACCTTTAATGTGCTGTATTTTGTCAAATAGGTTGTTAAATTGGTTACATATTTGACATATTTTAGGTACTGCTATTTCTTTTTATTTTTACGATTTAGAATTTTTGCTTTTTCCCTTCTTTTTAGTTTATATATTCCTCCCCTAAAATGGTCTAAATAAATTCCAGGCATTGTTCAATAAATAGACATCCTTTCCTTCAGCAATTGGCTGCAGTCACATGTCATCAAACAATATGTTATCATGCTGCTAATGTAAACATGAAACCGCAAAGGTCTGCCAGAAAGTATTTTATATTGGTTGGAAGACCTCTTTAGATATGTCGCCCGATTGGAATAAAGGTTCTTCTTTTTTATTCAGAATTTGCGCATTGCTTGTCCATAGGTTGTGTCTTGATTTTCAGCTCAGCCTCATTCAATTAAATGGAGCTAAAATGCAATAACAGACATAGCCCATGGACAAAAGGGGGACTGTTTCTGAAAACAAATACAGACAATTTTTTCTTAACCTGGACAAAACCTTTAAGGGGTCATGCATACGACAGAGGCTTCCTGGTATGGAGTCAATTGGCCTCCACGTGCTACCGTACAGGCTTTCTTCATTGTCTTTTATACAGAGATGTTATCCCCTAGAAGCATTGTTTCTAGGAAAGAATACTTCATATATACAACAGCCGATGAAACATGTAATGTTTTTGTTTTTTTTAAATCCGACAGATAAAACTTCCATACAAATTTGGAGGCACACGTATATACAGCAGAGGCCCATACACCTCTATGGGAGCCCTATTACAACTCTGTACTAAATAGAGCATATGTCAGTGCATCACATCCAGTTGAATTTTTATGATTTAAACTTTCTTCAAGTATTCAAAAGGCAATTGGTCTGTTAAGGTCCATACAAATATTAAGGGATGATCGGGTTTTTACATTGTTGTGCCTTGCTGGAGGTTTAATACATAAATATCCCTGGCAGACTGGCCATAGACAGATAGTCATAGACATAGATAGTCTCTGGAATGAGCTAGGACCCTCTGGATTGTGCTGGGCAGGACTTCATGGACCTTTCCCCACCCTTGCTTTGGAACACTACAGGAGATGTTGGCTGGTAAGCTGAAAGGAGATTGGGACTATTAAGTATGCACACCCCTGCCCCCACTTTGGCTGATCAGCCAGAGGGATTTTCAAAAGAGGACAAAGCACACGTAGGGTTTGTTGGTATTGTTGCGTCTTGGAAGCTGCGGCCAGACCATGGGGTCATGTTAATGACAACTGAAGACAAGAAACTTCTGAGATGAGCAGAGAGTGATGACTGCCTGATGAGGAAACTGTGTTGAGGCCATCTCCTGAGATATAGTTGTTATTTTTGATTATTGATAAAATAGTTGAGCTCTACCTGGATTGTCTGGCTGCTGTATGGAGGACCCTCAAACCATCCCCCATCACAGAGCTATAATACGGCAGTGAGGATGAGCTCTGAGTCTGTTACAACAACACATAATCAATATTATCAATGGGCAATGTACAATTAATACAGTCTACGTATTTGATATTTATGTTTCGTTTCTTTCACATCCCAATATTTGTTCAGACTATGAACGTTAAAGTATAAGGTCAGACATTCATGATGTGCGGTATTTGATCCAACGGTTTTGTGATTCAAACAAAAAATCAACATATCAATACCACATACAAAGAGATAAGTGGAAGGAGGCCTTATGTGCTGTCATTTAAATTCCAAAGGAAACCTTGTACCGTTGTTTTTATTAGATATATGCTGTGAGTGATGTTTTATTTCTTTCTTTTAAAAGAAATAATAGATGTTGAGATGTTTTACTCCCCTCTGTTACTGGTTCTTATCTTCCATGTTATCTGATGAACACATGAAAGAATACAGTCGTTTTTTTTGTTCTGTTTTCTTCGCAGCGATGTGATTTCTAGCTCATTTTACTGGTTTCCAGTTTTTAAAAGAAAACAATTATTTTCATTAAATAGTTTGATTGTGTATTTTGTAGCCCTCTCTCAACCCGTCTAACTGTCCTTTTCTCAGTGTTTACCATGTATTAGCCATCCACATCTGTGGTCGAATTAAAATGATATGGCATGTGTAAAAAACATCTTGTTTACTTATATTCCATCTTTCTTTTCTCTTTGTCACAGCTGTTTCTCCTGCTGTTGCATCCATTTTATTTTGTTTGCTTTTATTTTTTTTAAAGAAAAATAATTCTTCTCTTAGATTTAATTGTAAAATGGCACAAAAACCCATAGTACAGATGGCCTATTGTAAGAAAACAGCTCACATAAAAATAAATGTGTTCTTTATTTTAGTATACAGGCCATTTTATAAGAAAATGTTATCGTGTTTATCTGTTTTGTAAATTAAATTACGCCATACAATTTAATGAAAACGTATGCATCTCACTCCATTCTTTTAAGACTAATGGATTAAACTGTATGTTTAGATGTTGTGGTTACTGTAAAACAATCTTTATGGACACAAACATGAGTTTATTACTAGTATTAGGCTCTGTTCACATATGTTTTACTAGGCACCGTTCAGGCTGCAAAGAGTGTTGAGGTGCCGCAGGATGGGTACCTGTCCTCCAGAGACAGCCAATGAAAATTATTATAATTTTTTTTTATTAATTTCACCTTCTTAACATATATACACAGCGATCAATGAGCGCTGGGTATACCATGGAGGAATAGGGTTCTATGATGATCTTATTTCGGCTAAGTAGAGCCATGTTGTCCAAGTGTTGCACCTGTTAGAGTCCAAGATTAGGCTTTTACACCGAAGCCTGAGTACAACCCTATAGTAAGCAGCTCTTAGTTTAATTTGCTTTATATTTCATTATGAAGAATTTCTTAAGAATACATTGAAAGTTACAAACAACAAACTATACTGTGTTGTACTGTTTTTGGGCAGGCAGTTTGTTACTGTGACCAAAAACTGATGTACAAAGTTGCCACAAGCCATGGATCCTCCCAACGACTACTGTTCCGATGGCTGAAAGCAAAAACAAGATGTGAACAGTCTAATTTGCATAAAATACATCATGTTATTATTTATTTTTTTACATGTTCCTATGCTGTAGACAATTGACTCTTATCTACAGTAGAATAGTGAGTAATTAACCCTAACCTATTCAAATTCAAGAGAACTGTCCTACCGGTCTCTCAGAATTGCACTGTACAATTAGATATGCAAATAATCAAACATTATGTAATTACTATTGTGTTTAACTACTGCAACTAATTTTGATTGATTGGCAAATTATTATTGCTTCATTGCTGTTCTGCTGCAATTAATTATGTTACAAGTAGTTGTTAAACACTTTTCATTTTGTACTTATTTTTGTATTCAGATTGTCAGAGACAGTTTTTTGTTGTTTTTTTTACACTTGCTTTGCTCTTTCTGACATTTTTTAATATGGACAAAATCTTCTTTATAGATTTTTTCTCCTCTATATATAAAGGTAGAAATACATTTTAGCTAGTTTCACATCACATTTGAGGAATATACTGTATTTGGTGAGAACATTTAAAAAGCACCGCCTAATATATACCAAAGTTATTGTATATGCAGTTGCATAGGCCTGTCATTGACTCCCATTGAAAAAAAGTATACAGCGCGGTGTACTTTTCATTTTGCCATTTTAACTGTCACCACGAATCCACATTGGAAAAAAGTCCCATTGATCTGATCTGTGTGTGCTAATGCTCCGCACCTCTACTATGTTGGGAGCTACATGATTGTTAAAAGCTGTATTTGCTGTAAAAGAGAAGGCAGAAGCGATAATTAGTGGTAATAAACCGCTTCTGTCTTCTCTTCAGGGTGTCCGACTGTCGGAGACACAGCCAGTTTTGGCCTAGTGGACACAGCCTATTTTTTCAAATCTGACGTGTCATTCTATGTGGTAATAACTTGGGAATGCTTTTACTTATTCAAGCGATTCTGAGATTGTTTTCTCGTGACATATTGTACTTTATGTTAGTGGTAAAATTTGATCGATAAATTCAATATTTAGTTGTGAAATACACAAAAATTTTAAGAAAATTTGGAAAAATTAGCATTTTTATACATTTAAATGTACTTACTTGTAAGACAGATAGTAATAGCACACAAAATAGTCACTAGTTACCATTTCCCATATGTCTACTTTTTGTTTGCATAATTATTTGAACGTCCTTTTATTTTTCTACGACGTTGCAAGGCTTAGAACTTTAGCAACAATTTCTCACATCTTCAAGAAAATGTCAAAAGGCTATTTTTACAGAGACCAGTTCAGTTCTGAAGTGGTTTTGAGGGCCTTATATATTAGGAAGTCCCTATAAATCACCTAATTTAAAAAAAAACTGCACCCCTCAAAGTATTCAAAACAGCATTAAGAAAGTGTCTTAACCCTTTAGGCCTTTCACAGGAATTAAAGCAAAGTGGAAGTGAAATTTACAAATTTAATTTTTTTGGCCGAAATTCATTTGTAATAAATTTGTCTTTTTGAGCTAAAATTTTGCTATAATTGTTCTCAGTGCCATGTCGCATTTGCAAAGTCCCTGAGGGACAAAATCTAGGAAACCCCCCAAAAGTGACCCCATTTTGGAAACTACACCCCTTATGGAATTTATCTAGGGGTATAGTGAGCATTTTGGCCCCACAGATTTTTTGCAGAATTAATTGGAAACAGGCTATGAAAATGAAAA
This sequence comes from Rhinoderma darwinii, assembly GCF_050947455.1. Taxonomy (NCBI): domain Eukaryota; kingdom Metazoa; phylum Chordata; class Amphibia; order Anura; family Rhinodermatidae; genus Rhinoderma; species Rhinoderma darwinii. Next base: position 184,223,857 of record NC_134688.1, on the reverse strand, counting down.
TCTAATTTTTTTTCCCATAAAATGTAGTTTTAGCTTAGATTTTCTCATTTTCACAAGGGCTAAAGAAGAAAATGCACCCCAATATTGTAAAGCAATTTCTCCTGAGCACGACAATGCCCTATATGTGGACATAAATTGCTGGACTTAGAAGGGAAAGATCATTATTTGGCTTTTGGAGCTCAAATTTTGCTGGAATGGTTTGCGGCACCATACAGGACCAAATCAGTGGAAACCCCCCAAAAGCGATCCCATTTGGGAAACTATGCTCTTGATGGAATTTATTGAGGGATAGAGTGAGCATTTTGACCCTACAGGTTTTTTGCATAATTTAGTGAAATTATGCTGTGAAATTAAACATTTTTTTTTTTTTTTTATAAAACATGGAAATTTTCAATTTCTACAAGGCTTTATGCATCCAAACATTTGAAAATCAATTTCTCACGATTACAATGTCCCGTATGTGGTGATAAACTGCTTTTTGGACACAGGACGGAAGGAGCGACATTTGGCTTTTCAAGCTCAAGTTTTGCTGGAATAGTTTTTGGGTGTCATGTTGCATTTGCAAAGCCCCTGAGGGACCCAAACAGTGGAAACCCCCAAAAGTGACCCCATTTTGGAAACAAAAGCCGTCAAGAAATTTATCAAGGGGTATAGTGAGCATTTAGACCCCACAGGTTTTTGGGTGAACTCAGTGGAATTATGGATATGAAAATGAATATCAACATTGTTTACACTAAAATGTTGAATTTTTTTACTTGCACAAGGGATAAAGGAGAAAAAGCAGCCCAACATTAGTAAAGCAATTTCTCCCGAGTACGGCTATACCCCACATGTGTTCATAAACTGCTGTTTGGTCACACGGCAGGGCGCAGAAAGGCAGGAGCACTATTTGGCATGCAGATTTTGCTGATTTGATTTTTGGGGGCCATGTCGCACTTGAAAAACCCTGAGGTACCAGAGTACATGGAGCGCCCCCAAGAAGTGAACCCATTTTCGAAACTACACCCCTCAAGGCATTTACAATTTGCCTGGACAAATGACAGGGCTTTAGAAGTGAAGAGAACCATGCATATTTGAGGCATGTTTTAGTGATTTTCACAGCATTGACCCACAATTGCAGGACTCTGAGGTCAAATAATAAAACACACCCCCAAGTAGTGACCTCTATCTTGGAAACTACACCGTGTAGGTCATATTAAGGGGTGTAGTGAGCGTTTTGACCCGACGTGCTTTTTCATTAGAAATAAATGCATAGCGGATGGTGCAAAGTAAAAATTATAGTTTTCCACTGATATGCCATTTTAGTGCACAATATATTATGCCCAGTTTGTGCCTCTAAGGACAAATACCTCATAAAATGTTAAGCAGGTTCTTCTGGGTATGGTGATGCCATATATGTGGACGTAAACTGCTGTTTGGGTGCACTGTAGGGTTCAGAAGGAAGGGAGCGCCATTTGGCTTTGGAGCGCAGATTTTGCTTGGTTGTTTTTCTGTTTGGGGTCTTGCTGGTATTTCAGTTTATAAGGTGGGGGCATATCTGTGCGGAGTACATCAGTGCATAATAAGAGTGTAAAATAATGCGGCAAATAAATAATATTTCACAGATGTGGCCGGTGTCACACTGATAAATGGTGCCCAATCTTATCCGCTTTTGGAACACACTACTACTTTATTCTGTGGCTTGATATGATTACGGGGATACCGAATGTATATAGTTTTTTGTTTATATTTGACAGCGAGTGCACAATAAAATCACTTTTTTAAAGAAAATATATATATTTTTTTGTATCACTATATTCTGAGAGCCATAACTTTTTTAATTTTCATCAAAAAAGCTGTGAAAGGTCTTGTTTTTTGCGGGACGGGTTGTAGTTTTTATTGGTACTGATTTGGGGGTAAATGCAACTATTTGATCACTTTTTATTCTATGTTTTGTGAGGGGTGGTGACCAAAAAATACTGATTGTGACATTGTCTTTTATTAATTTTTTTTGTGGTGTTCACCGTGCGAGAAAAATAGTTTTACAGTTTGGAAAGTTACGGACACGTAACCAAATATGTGTACTTTTTTTTAACGTTTTCATTTTTTTTCTATAATAAAAGACTTATTATAGGAAAAAAGGCAGTGTTTTTTTTTTTTTAACTTGAAACAATTTATTTTTACACTTTTATACAACATATTTATTAGTTTTTGTTTTTGTCCCACTATGGGATTTGAAGGCCTGCACTTCCGATCTTTACTCTAATACAATGCACTACAATGCACTACCCACATGCATTAGAGCTGTCAGTTATTCACTGACAGCAAGCCCATTAGGCCCCCTCCGGGCAGGGCCTAATTGACTTCCATACATGGCAGACCAGGAGGCCATTGTTAGGCCTCCGGATGTCATAGCAACGATCGGCAATGCTGCGATGTCGATCGGGTAAAAACCACTAAGATGCCACGATCGCTTTTGATCGCGGCATCTTAGAGGTTAATGGCAGGGATCGGAGCTAGCTGCTTTCCCTGCCATTACAGTACGGTGTCAGCTGTAACATACAGCTGACACCGGACACTGATGCCGCAGGCTCAGCTTCTGAGCATGCGCTATCTTGTTTCTGGCGACGGAAGCCCTTTAGGCCCCGCCTCCGAGCGGGACCTAACAGACTTCCGTATTTAGCAGACAGGAGGCTATTGTTAGACCTCCAATCTGTGGGAGCAGTCTTCGGAACCTCGCAATTACATCAATGGGTTCCGATCTGCTGGTAAAACCCCATAGATGTAGCGCTCGTTTTTGAGCACTGCATTTAAGGGGTTAATGGGCTAGATCGGAGGCTAGCTCCGGTCCCGGCCATGCAGCAGGGTGTCTGCTGCAATATACAGCCAACACCCGCTGGTGATGGTGCGGGCTCAGCTTCTAAAGACCTTGGTGACAGCAATGTACGGATGTACGGATCTTTAACTTGATTCTGATAACTTGCTGCAGTGTGAGATCACACACCAGAAACCATTGAAAAGTCCTTGAAAAGTCAAGATAAGAGATCTAGCCATTGTTTATTTAATGCGTTAAAAGTCAAGGTAAAGACGGCTACATCTGTAATAGTATGTGACATGTCGCCAAGAGATTAACAGCGAGCACCCGATCTGATCCTGGCTAATTGCAGGCGTGGGGGCTGTAAAACCCAGAATCGCATACTGTACCATTATGATGCGTCATTCTTAACTGGTTAAAACTATGCATACAGCCAAAATTTGGGTACAGTACTGCTGGGGTAAAGCACAGATGCAGCCTTAAAATCAAATTTGTCACCTCTCTTTTGCCCATGAAATAACCAAGAAAGTTTACAGGTTCATCTAAATGATTGCTGCTGAAAGAGGTTGTCCAATTTTTTTTTCTAGGAACTGTGCCACTCCTGTCTTTGGTACTCCTCTAACAAAAGCTGGAAGCATAATTAGTGCTACTAAATGTCAAGGACAAGGTCCACTTTATTGGTCATGTCTTTCAATGCCGGATCGGCGTCTTCATAAACATCAGGAATAAATAGCCACAAAATGCGCGCAACAGAGAGAATGTGACATCATTTTGGATTTAATTGACAACCTTTACATCCAATGGAGGAAGAGGGACACATACATTGACAGATTAGAGAAAGACTAATACATTCAAATAGTAAGAAATCAATAGTAAGAAGCAGTATACAGTCATGCTGCATTAAATCTTCATTGTTATGAATTTATTTACATTGTGCTCTTACTTTTTTATTTCCTTGGTATTCAGAACCACTGCCAGTGTTTTCATTTTATTATTATTATTATTATTATTATTATTATTATTATTATTATTATTATTAACCACAATATGAATAGAGAGGATGTAGTAATATTTCCATTTCAGCCTACTCCTAGTGCTCCTGTAGATTAGCTGTTTACAAAATAGACACACATTTTGTTTACAAATTGAATGTATCAGGCTCCAAGCTGTCAATTTGTGTGTAGCTCATTAAAGGTAAATGGTGTCAATTAAAGGGGCTTTCTGGGCGTAAAAAAAAATAAAATAAAAAATAAAAAAACAAATAAAACAGTTTTTCTTTCTTACACAGCCAGTAGAAGCAGTTTGGGTCAAATGTTCTCATTTTTACCTCAATCCCCATTCTTGACAACTGCCATTGTTTACATTTACTGCTTTTACATTTATTGGTTTGGGGCTCGACTGTAGAAACTCCAATTCCTGGCTTGCAACATACCAGGAGCATTCCGCAGGACAAACCCCTCCAACCAACTTTTTGATCCTGTAGCCTATTGGGCTTGCCATGGCATACAGACGCAATTGCTAACTGCATTCAGCTACAAGCTGTATACTATGTTCTGTGCATGAATGTTTATTGCCAGCAGTAGATTTCCCAGCCCCCTGTACGTTACGTCACTGCACCCGTACATTGGGGGAGTGGAATGCACTGAGCTAGCCATAGGACCAATATACGTGATGTCAGCGGAAGAAGAACTACACACTTTGCCAGGCATCCCATGACCCACAGCAGAAGGAAGGAGTTTTGCCAGCATAAGTACTGCATAGTTAATGTTTTCTGCATGGTTAGAACAGGGTTTCGGAAAAAGGGTCTCGGAAAAACCCTTTAGGTCCAAAATGACATCACATTCTCTTTGCTTCGCACATTTTGTTGCTATTAATTAATTGATGACGACATTGAAACACATCGCCAATAAAGTGTTGTTTTTTTTAATTGGACCTAGTCTATGACAGTCAGTTGCACTATTTATGCTTTAAATTTTTGTTTAACCCCTTAATGACCAGCCTATTTTAGACCTTAATGACCAAGCCATTTTTTAAGTTTTTCCATCGTCGCATTCCAAGAGCTATAACCTTTTTATTTTTGCGTCGACATAGCTGTATAAGGTCTTGTTTTTTGCGGGACAAGTTGCATTTTTTAATAGCACCATTTTGGGGGACATATTATTTATTGATTAACTTTTATTAACTTTTATTTGGGGGGAAATAGAAAAAAACCTGAAATTTCACCACACTTTTTCGCGTCTTAAATCTACGCCGTTTACCGTGTGATATAAATAACACAATAACTTTATTCAGCGGGTTGTTACGATTGCAACGATACCAAATTTGTATAGTTTTTGTATGTTTTACTACTTTTACACAGTAAAAATGCTTTTTTTTTCAAAATTATTTGTTTTTGTGTCACTATATTTGAGGAGCCGTAACATTTTTATTTTTTCGCCGATGCAGTTGTGTGAGGGCTTTTTTTTTGCGGGAAGACTTGTAGTTTTTATTGGTACCATTTTGAATAGATGCGACTTTTTGATCACTTTTTAATCACATTTTTTTTAAAGTCAGTATTCACAGAAAACAGCAATTTTTCCATAGTTTTTTATTACATTTTTTACGGCGTTCACCGTGCGGGTTAAATAATGTAATAGATTTATAGTCGGGGTCGTTACGGACGCGGCGATACCAAATATGTATAACTTTTTAACTTTATTTAGTTTTTTTTAATAGTAAAGCATTTTGTAAGGGGAAAAGCTGGGTTTTTCATTTTTTTTTAAAATTTTTTTTAAATTAACTTTATTAAACTTTTTTTTCACTTTTTTACTAGTCCCACTAGGGGACTTTAATATGCTATTCTCCGATCGCATTTATAATACACTGCAATACTTTTGTATTGCAGTGTATTACTGCCTGTCCGTTTAACATGGACAGGCATCTGCTAGGTCATGCCTGCGGCATGATCTAGCAGGCATTCACTCTAGACAGACCTGGGGGCCTTTATAAGACCCCCGGCTGCCATTGGAGACACAGACACTAGGCGATCTTATCGCCGGGTGTCGGTGGGGGAGAGAGGGAGCTCCTTCCCTCTCTCCAAAACCACTCAGATGCGGTGCTCGCTATTGAGCACCGCATCTGAGGGGTTAAACGGGTGAGATCGATACTAATATCGATCTCACCCGGCAGAGCAGGGACGCTCCCAGCCCTCAGCTGCCTCTGGCAGCTGAGAGCAGGGAGATTTGACAGCTCCCTGCTCTGTTAACTTATTCCGATGCCGCAACGTAAAAAGTCTATGGCATCGGAATAAGGCCCGTTAGTGACTGACGTAGAAACACGATGGGCCGGTCACTAACGGGTTAAAGACATGGAAGAAGCTGCAAACTGACAATCTCCCATATGCCTTGATCAGTGTTGTGCCTGCCTCAGTACAACCAGTCCAAGTTAGCGCTTTGCCTGCTGTAGTGTCTTCATGCTACTTTAAGAGGGATTTATTTTATTTTTTTAGCTACGCTATACTCTTGTCTGTGGGATGAATTTTTGTATTACAGAATTCACTTGAATTGGGGGGAATTGCAATAACAGACACAGCTCATGGACGAGGGTGATGCGGTTGTTAAAAAAATATTATGACAAGGTGCAAGAGAGCGAGCTCTAAGCCTTGAAATATTTTTTATTGCCAATGCAAATATTCCTTGGCAACTTTTCTTATCATGCAGTTGCATACAAAGCTGCTGTAATAATCTGATTTATGTGATACCCAGAGAAAAAAAACAGACAGCACAGCGGTAAGGGGGCTGAAGTACTCAGGTGGCCTCAGGTGCCTCTAGATGCCTTTACGGGCCATACGGGACACAGCATAGTGAAGTGGAAGTGACCGCTGGCGTCTCCTGAGATGGAGATGCGGGCCAGCGCTCACAGATCCATGGCTGTGGCCGTCAGGAAGGGAGTAATCCCGACGGTCCGTGCCCATGGGCGTTACATATACAACATCAGAACCAAGCTCAGTACATATATACAACACCAGAACCAAGCTCAGTACATATATGCAAATATATAGAAGAAGGAATAATATATAAGATATACATTTTAATTTTTAACCATATAAAAATGGAATAACAATAAGAGTATCGATAATGCTATTAAGACGTATAGCAAATACACAATTTAGTATTTAGCTTGCCAAATACTCAATTCCGTTCCATAGTGTGTACAGCAGGATTGCTCAGGATCATAGGAGTTACATAGTGGTATTCTGCCTGTCCCTATAGCCTAATGTATTCCTAACTGTTGACAACGTACCGGGCACCCGTTCTAAAAAGAACGACTCCGTTGTCTCTGGAACCTGTCCCTGTAATAAAGTCCGTAAATTCTAACTACAGCTCCTGCTCCTACGCGTTTCACCAGGTTTACTGGCTCGTCAGTACAATTGATACTCTTATTCTTTTTCCATTTTTATATGGTTAAAAATTAAAAGTTCTATCTTATATATTATTCCATCCTCTATATATTTGCTTCTAAGTAGGAGGGTATAACGGGAACCAGCCCGTTGAATTATTACTGGGAATATACAACTCAGTACATATATACAACAGCAGAACCAAGCTCAATACATATATACAACACCAGAACGAAGCTCAGTACATATATACAACACCAGAACCAAGTTCAATATATAAATACAACAGCAGAACCAAGCTCAGTACATATGACAACACTATAATCAAGCTCAATACATATATACAACACCAGAACCAAGCTCAGTACATGTAGACAGCCTCAGAACCAAGCTCAGTACATAAATACAATTCCAGAACCAAGCTCAGTACATAAATACAACACCAGTTCCAAGCTCAGTACATAAATACAACACCAGAACCAAGCCCAGTACATAAATACAGCACCAGAACAAAGCTCAGTATATAAATACAGCATCAGAACCAACCTCAGTATATTAATACATCCCCAGAACCAAGCTCAGTACATATATACAACACCAGAACCAAACTCAGTACATAAATACAGCACCAGAAGACAGCTCAGTACATATAGACAACACCATAACCAAGCTCAATACATATATACAATACCACAACCAAGCTCAATACATATATACAACACCAGAACCAAGCTCAGTACATATATACAACACCAGAACAAAGTGCAGTACATATATACAGCACCAAAACAAAGCTCAGTACATATATACAGCCCCAGAACCAAGCTCAGTACATATATACAGCCTCAGAACCAAGCTCAGTACATAAATACAATTCCAGAACCAAGCTCAGTACATAAATACAACACCAGTTCCAAGCTCAGTACATAAATACAACACCAGAATCAAGCCCAGTACATAAATACAGTACCAGAACCAAGCTCAGTACATAAATACAGCATCAGAACCAAGTTCAGTACATTAATACATCCCCAGAACCAAGCTCAGTACATATATACAACACCAGAACCAAGCTCAATACATAAATACAGCACCAGAAGCACGCTAAATACATAAATACAGCACTAAAACCAAGCTCAGTACTTAAATACAGCATCAGAACCAAGCTCAGTACATATATACACAACACCAGAACCAAACTCAGTACATAAATACAACACCAACACAACATACAGCTCAGTTTAGCGCAACCCCTGCCGTAATAGGTTTGTACGACATAAAACTATAGCTCCCAGCATGGCCCAAACAATGATAAGGATATACTGGGAGTTGCGGTTTCACAAAAAAAAATCATACCACCCATCATCACGCTGCAGATCATACAGTGACTACAGTACTGATTAGAGGCAGAATAAACATTTACATTAAGCGACTCACCGGTGACGATTTCAGATTCTAGTTGTTCTTTTTCTCTTTTCTTCTCCATCCGGTCAAGACCTCTATGATGACTTTTCCCGGCAATGGCCTATTTCTGAAGGTTGCCGCTCAGATGCCTTCAGCTTCTCACTTTTTAAACATTTTTGCACCTATAAAATGAAGATACAATTCTCATGATGTCACACACTACGCCCTAAATATAAATATAATAGTGCCATACACTGCACCTCTAATTATAATAGCGCCATACACTGTGTCCCTGATAATAATAACAACATACACTGTATCCCTGATTATAATAGCACCATACAGTGTCCCACCCAGTGCTCCAAGTAGATAGAGCCCTTATAGAGCCTGTAGATAGTGCCCCACATGAATCCCCTATAGATAGTTCCCCCATAGATAGTGCCCTAAATAGACCCCCCTGTAGATAGTCCCCCACATAGATCCCCCTGTTGATAGTGCCCCATATATAGCCCTCCATGTAGATAGTGCCCTAAATAAAGCCCCCCTGGAGAAAGTTCCCCACATATAGCTCTCCCTGTTGATAGTGCCCTACATATAGCCCCCACTGTAGATAGTTCCCTACATATAGTCCCCTCTATAGTTTGTGCCCAACATATAGCCCTCATCTCCTCTCCTATAGATAATGTTACACACAATATTTAAAGAAAAACAACAACTTTACATGCTCATCTGATCCTGTTCCCGTGCCGTCCTGTGGCAATGCAGGCCTGCTCTCCTGATTATAATAGATAGTGCCTCACATATAGCTCTCCCTGTTGATAGTGCCCTACATATAGCCCGCCTGTATATAGTGCCCCACATATAGACCCCATGTAGATAGTGCCCCACATATAGCCCCCCACTGTAGATAGTTCCCTACATATAGTCCCCTCTATAGTTTGTGCCGAACATATAGCCCTCCCTTCACCTCCTATAGATAATGTGACACACTTTTTAAAGAAAAAAAAAACTTTACATGCTCATCTGATCTCGTTCCCACGCCGTCCTGTGGCAATGCAGGCCTGCTCTCTTCTGAGCATGTCTGCTGGGGCTGAACGATGCAAGCGGCACGATTACGTCATCACACCACTTGCAGCGTTGAAAGGCGCTGGTTGGCAGGGCAGAATGACTTGCCTCGCTAATCAGTGCCGTTCAATAACGGTAGCAGTGCGATGACGTCATCGCGCCGCTAGCGTCGTTGAGAGGCGCTAATTGGCAGGGCAGAATGACTTTCCCGTTAATCAGTGCCTTTCAACAATGGAGGCGGCGCGATGACGCCATCACACCGCTAGCGTCGTTGAAAGGTGCTGATTGGCATGGCAGAATGACTTGCCCCGTCAATCAGCTCCTTTGAACAATGGAAGCGGCGCTCTAGTGTCGTTGAAAAGCGCTGATTGGTGGGGCAAGTCATTCTGCCCTGCCAATCAGCGTTATTGTAAGGCGCTAAATGGTCAGGCACGGAACGTGCTCGGCCATTTAGCGCTTATAAATGTAATTGTATCTGCGTTATATAGATGCAGGTGCAATTAGTGCAGGAGGGCATGGCGGCGGCTGCTTTCAGTAGCGCTGCCGCCCCCTCAGAGAGGCAGCCGTCCGCCACCTGATGCGAGATGCTCATCTCGCCTCATGGACGGTACGACCCTGGGCAAGTCTAGAAACAAGAATTCCCGCATACAAATTATATTGTCTGTCGATCCTGTCTAAATTAGTGGGTTTAGCTGACTTTAGTACATGGCCAGCTTTAGGTCTTGTCCAAACGTAATGAGATTGCTGCAGAAAATTTCTGCAGAAATTCAGTTGAAATTAGCAGAATTTCTGCAGCGTTTTTGACTGCAGAAAATTGTGCATATTTTTCTGTGTTTTTCACAATGCTGAAAAACGCAGCAATTTCTGTCCACTTTCTGCAGCAGGAATTGACATGCTGTGGTAAGAAAAATACGCACCGCAGTTTAATTTCTGCTCAGAATTTTTACGCAGCATGTGGATGAGATTTGTTGAATGTCACTCACTTTGCTTCTACTGTAAAAGTGGCACAATAACCTCAAAATTTCTTTACAAATAACAAACACTGTAACCATGGACAATGGTAATTTTGAAATATATCATATCATTCTTGTATTACTAATTCTCCTCATTGTTAACAGATTTGTATATTTAACCAGATTTCCCTCATAAATTCTCCTGAATAATTAGCTTACTTTGGAGATAGATGATAAACAATACTGTACGTTGTGCCAGCTGCAGGGCAAGGCATCTAGTAAATGATTTACTATATCCATTGTTCAGCTTTAACACAAGTGAATATATCTATTATAGTCTAAAAATAACAGACTGCATCCAGGTATTGGATTTATTACACATTATAGTAACCCATTAGTGCCCATTCTGTCAATGTATGATGGGCTGTTGCTTTAATCCCTTCTCTAACCTTTCCTTGTTCATAATGTTCTTGACACCTGCAATAACTAATCTCGCCTGCGACAATCAATTCAGCTTCCAACTCCTGCAAAGTCGAGCTCTATTTTACAATTTCTCCAAGTCTTAAGATATTTACTGTGCATTCCTTTGTTGAATCTAGTAATCTATAAAGGTGTACATTTCTTTATTTTTTCTTTTTTAGTGCCAGAAAAAGCTATACTATATGTGATTTATATTTATTTAAGCACTATCTTTAAATTGTACCTAGCTTTTCTTTTTACTTCTCAGAATAAGCTATCATATGTGTGTACATAAAAACTAACACAATTTCTGGCCCTTATATGACTTGTATATGGCATTTTTTTTAACAGTTTTCCCCTCTGCAGGCTCTATCTATAATTCTCAGTTTTCTGTGTGCTAGTGGGTGAAACCTAACTGCTATTATGTCTTCTACTCTCTGCACATGTAGAAATAGGGTAAGTTTGCTCTCCTATCTTTACCTATCACATACATAGAAGCATAAGCAACATGGAGGAGATTATAGAGCAGTAATGAGTGTATTGGAGAATCCAGCACTGAGATATCACTCTTAGGGTATGTGCACACACACTAATTACGTCCGTAATTGACGGACGTATTTCGGCCGCAAGTACCGGACCGACCACAGTGCAGGGAGCCGGGCTCCTAGCATCATACTTATGTACGATGCTAGGAGTCCCTGCTACTCCGTGGAACTGCTGTTCCGTACTGAAAACATGATTACAGTACGGGACAGTTGTCCTGCAGAGAGGCAGGGACTCCTAGCATCGTACATAAGTATGATGCTAGGAGCCCGGCTCCCTGCAGTGTGTTCGGTCCGGGACTTGCGGCCGAAATACGTCCGTCAATTACGGACGTAATTAGTGTGTGTGCACATACCCTTACCAGCAGTCTTTCTCCTCCCTGCTCCTCCTCCTGCTCCCCTCTCCCCTCTCATGAAGAAACACTCCCTTACTTCCTGCAGATTACAGGAAGGGAGACACCTAGTGGCAGTAACTTCACACAGAATATGCACAGTTAAAACAAGTAAATTTTAACAGTAAGTAAATTACAAAGTGGATTTATATCTGGTATGCTATTAGATTAGCAAAGGTTGTTTAAATAGTAAATGTCCATTTAAAGTCTTCAAAATGTGGTCTGTGGGTATTTTTCCTTATCTATGTATTAATGTATTATTTTTGGAACTAAATACAGACTTTTGCATTCAGATCTGTTATTTAATTGGTTATAATATCAGGGGGATCGTTTAAAAAAAAAAAAATTCCAGCAAACATATGAAGTCATAGGGCCTGATCAGATCAGAGTTGGGCTTCCGTTCATAGGTTCTGTTAGACCTTTCAGTCAGAGGACCCCATGAACGGAAAGCCAAATGGAAACCATAGGTTCCGTTTGCAATACCATTGATTTCAATGGTAATGCTTCTGTTGCAAATGGTCTTCGTTGGTTTCTGTTCTGTCAGGTCTCCGTTTTTTTTTAGCGGAAACAATAGCGCAGTCGACTACGCTATTATTTCTACTAAAAAAAGGGAAACTTTACAGAACAGATACAAGCGGAAACCATTTGCAACTGAAGCATTACCATTGAAATCAATGGTATTGCAAACTGAACCTATCGTTTTTGTTTGGCTTTCCGTTGAACAGAAGCCCAACTCTGATGTGAACACAGCCATACCAACTATCCCCTAGCTTAGTCCACAGTCTAACAGTGTTTTCTCTCCATACCATCTCTACTTTGCTTTTTAGAAGAGAATAATCCATTTTATGTCCATCGTCTTGACTGTAGAAATCACTCTCTGTAGGCAGTCAAAATCTGTGGGTATGTGGACCCACTAGACCGCACTGCCGTAGCGGAGTAGCAGCTGGCCAAACAAGTATACCAAGTCTATACAAAGTTAAAGCACAAGGGTACCTGTAATAGTCCAGACAGTAGCAGTAGCTTAGGCACAGATTGAACTTTGACAGCAGGTGAAGCAAAACGTGGCAGGAGGTACCAGGCGTGGCAGATGACACCAGACGTGATGTATGACAGCAGGCGTAGCAGACGGCACAACACAACTTCAATACTAGAGAGGGCACAGGAACAAATACAGCACGGGATACAGGATACAGGTAGCAGGGCATGGGAATACTAGGAACAGGATACGACTAAGGGACCATTTGCAAGACTAACATGGGAATACACAACAATGCTCAGGTAAGGAGCGAAAGGGCAGAGCCCCTTTTATAGTCCAGAGTGATTAGGGCTAATTAGTAACATTTGCAATGTGCGCGTGCTGGCCCTTTACGGCCAGGCACGAGCATGCACGCACACTATAGAGGCCACTGCAGAGTGAGTGGCAGTAAGTGCTGGCGTCTCCTGGGAAGGAGATGCCGGCTGGCACTAAGGAGTCTGCGGTTGCTGCTGTCGGGGGCTGAGTAGGACCGATGGACAACGGCCACGGACGTTACAAAGGCAGTACCTCTGTTAGCTACCTATCCCATAATGCCTTGCTTAGGCATGACATCTGTAGATTTAGCTTGATAACATATAATAGAAGTTAGTTATATAGACTTGGAGAGCTACAAATACAGATCTAAGACACAGATAAATATACAGGTGAGGCTGCAGGCCATACCCAGTGCAGTAGTATTTATATCGCAGGCCAGTGTGCAAACTTTTAAAGTAATGGTTCTCAACCCAAACCTTCAAGCACCCCCAAGAGTGCTAGTCATTATGCACTGACAATAATCATATCCACATTGTAATTCTAAAGACATTTTAAAAAAATGTGACTAAACCCCCAAAACAAATTATTTACATCAGCGAATACTGCTTTTTCTCCTCGTTTTCCATGCAGTTGTGATTCCTTGTCACCACTGTTGACACCTGTAAACATAATGTAGCCTTTCCTCTTCTCTTCTGTCAGCACAATGTCAATTTCACTTTACAACTCCCAGATGGTGGTAATGTCCATAGCAATTAATCAGAATCTAGCTGTGCAAGTTAAATGATATTGAAACGTTTCTTATACAAGGCCTGATATCTTCAGTGGTGTATATTGTTTATTGAGGCAATAATTTAAAATGACTAGGTAAAACCTAGAATGGAACAATATTGTTTATCATAATCAACATATCTAAGCAAAAAATAACAGGGTAAGTAAGTATTCCCTGTTTTGGTCTTTTTCAGGGAACAAAAGTCTCCTTATAAACAAACACAATACATTGTACAATATCTCCTGGCTATGAATCTCCTGTAGGCTCCATTGATTTCCAAGTGGCGTGTGTAATCATAATGTGACATTATACTACATTATTAGCGATCCCTCTGGCTTTCCAAAGAACTAATGTCTCACTATGCTGAATCAAATCCAGAACTCAGAGTAGATTGTTTTCCCATTAGTGTATCAGATGTTAATTTGGATTTGGAGATTTCTTTTTTTCAGTTTTCAAATTATATAATTTATAACATTTCAGGTTTTCCGTTTTGGAATTTAATTTCTTAGCTCATTTCCTATGTGTGTGTGTGTGTGTGTGTGTGTGTGTGTGTATATATGTGTATATATATATATATATATATATATATATATATATATATATATACACACATATACACATACACACAGTTCAGCCAAGTGAATAACATTAATGACAGTGTCGCACACAGTCAGTTCTTGAATTTGATGTGTTGGAAGCAGGAAAAATAGGCAGGCATAAGAATCTGAGTTATTTTAACCCCTTAATGACCAGGCCAATTTGCGTTATCTCATTTTAGTTTTTTCCTCCCTGCATTACAAAAGCCATAGCTTTTTTTATTTTTTCGTCTACATAGCCGTATGAGGGCTTGTTTTTGGCGGGACAAGTTGTAGTTTTTCATGGCACCATTTATTGTACCATATAATGTACTGGTTAGCTGAAAAAAAAATATTTGTGGGGTGAAATGTGCAAGAAAACAGTGATGATGCCATTATTTGGGGGTTTTGATTTTATGGCATCCATCAGGTGGTAAAAACTACATGTTCACCTTATTCTACAGGTTGATACGATTATGATGATACCAAATTTATATTTTTTTATGTTTTACCACTTTTAGAAAAAAAAAACTATTTGCTAAAAAGAAAAAAATGTTTTGTGTCGCCATATTCTGAGAGCCATAACTTTTTATTTTTCCATCAATTTAGAAATATGAGGGCTTATATTTTGCGGGGTGAGCTGTCGTTTGTATCGATACCATTTTGGGGTACATGCGACTTTTTGATCACTGTTTATTTCATTCTTTTTTAGAGCTAAGCTGACCAGAAAACAGTAATTTGCGTGCTTTGTATATATATATATATATATATATATATATATATATTGTTTTTTTTACGGCGTTCACCAAGCGGGTTAAACAACGCTATATTGTGATAGTTAAGACTTTTACTGATGTGGCAATACCAGCTTTGTTGACTTTTATTTTTTTAACATTGCTTTAGGGAGTTTTTTGCACTTTTAATATTTTTTGGGAACATTTTTTATTAGACCCCTAGGGGACTTGAACCAGCGATTGTTGGATCGCTTGCATTATATACTGGAATACTAATGTATTGAAGTATATCGCTATACTGACAGTCTCCTTTACACCCCTGCCAGAAGCAGACCTTCAAAGGAGTACAAAGATGGCAGCCAGGGGGCCTTCACCAGGCCCCCAGGCTGCCATGACGACCATCGGCAACCCCCGATCGCGTTGTGGGGGGATGGTACGTTAAAGGGGGCCGCCCCCCCTTATTCTATCAATTTAAATGCTGTGGTCGCGGTGTGCGATTGACCGCATTTATGGTGTTAAACGGGCGGAATCAAAGTGATGCAGTGAGGTGTTGGCTGTATTACATGCGAAAAGTCTGTAGGAAACCCTGGAAGTCACAGGTCTCTGGTCTCTGACGTTCCCAGATAGGGTTTGCCCATGCAAGGGCCTTGCCAGTAAGGAGTGAGACTATAAATGTGATCCTTGCGCCATCAGTAGGAAATGCTCTGGCATGTAGACTGAAGTGGATCTGGCACTGGTTCAGAAACCAGGCATAAACCTCCTCACTCCATCGTAGCAAGGAGGTAGTGGCAGCGAGAATCGGAAGTCAGCACTGGTACTGACAGGAGGTGTAGCAGGAGGAACAGCCGGAGCAACAGAAACGGATGTTGAGATGACTGCAGCTTGTGCATCCATCCGATGTGTAATGGCGTTCACCGCCTGGAGGAGTTGGTCCTGTCGTAATTGGCAGACAAGCCTATCCACCTGCATGGCTTGTGATGTTGTCATGGTCTTAGGTCGACCAGCGGGGTCCATGATCTGAGCGTACTGTCACGATCTGTGGGTATTTGGACCCACTGGGCCGTACCGCCGTAGCGGGATTAAACCTGGCCAAACAGTGTACCAAGTCAATGTCTATATAGTCCAAGCACAAGGGTACCTGTAGCAGTTCAGACAGTACTAACAGCTAGGCTCAGATGGGACCATGGCAGCAGACATCAGACGTGGTGTAACACAGCAGGCGTGACCGATGGCACAACTCGACTCCAACTTTCTACGGCACAGGAACAATGGTACCACGGGATACCGGATACAGGTAGCAGGTACAGGAACACTGGGAACAGGATAACATTAAGGGACCATTTGCAAGACTAACATGGGTAAACACAACAACGCTCAGGCAATGAGTGAAAGGGCAAAGACCCTTTTATAGTCCAGGGTGATCATAGGTTAATTGATGATTATTTTCATGTGCGCGCGCTGCCCCTTTAAGGGCAGGCTTGTGTGTGCGTGCGCACCCTACCGGACACAGCAGAACGGAGAGGAAGTGAGCGCTTGCGTCTCCTGGGGAGGAGATGTGGGCCAGCGCTCACAGATCCATGGCTGCAGCCGTCGGGGGGTGAGTAATCCCGACTGTCCGCGGCTGTGGACGCTACAACATGTGCCACTTACCTAAACATTATTGCAGACCAAGTACACCACTCATGGCAACAGTATTTTCTAATGTCAGTGGCCTCTTTCAGCAGGACAATGTGTCCTACCACACTGCAAAAATTGTTCAGAAATGGTTTCACGAGCATGGCAAAGAGTTCAAGTTGTTGGTTTGGCTTTCAAATTCCCCACATCTAAATCCCACCTCGTAACTTTCATGACTTAAAGGATCTGCTGCCAATGTCTTGGTGCCAGATACTACAGGACATCTTCAGAGGTATTGTGGAGTCCAGGCCTCCAAATGCATTGTATATATACTATATATACATTGTATATATACACAAGTCAATAGCCTTGCATCTTAACAGTCCATGAATCATTGTTTAAGTACTTCTACAAGGACATAGTTGTAGAGTTTTGTTACAAAAGAATAATAAAAACATGAAATACTGTAATGCAAAAAGAATAGGAGCTATTTGTTAAATTATCAATCCTTGTATTGATGTTATGAATTGCTCCTGTAGTAATGGACTGCTTGTCTGGGGTACTGAGTCTAAGGGATCCCCTGGTGTTCACCCTCTAACCTCTACACAGGGATCTGGACTTGCTGCAGGGGGTCCCCAGGTTGCGGTCCCCAGAATAATCGCAAACTGCCAGATGAAAGGGCCAGAGAGGGTCGTTAACAGAAGGCAATCCGAAAAATTTCAAACCAGTAGACGAGTCTGAAGCGTAGTAACATGCAGAGCAAAGGTCAAAAAAGGAGTATAAATACAAGTCCAAAATCAGTAGGTAAACGCAGTGGCGTAACTACCACTATAGCAGCCGTAGCGGCTGCTACGGGGCCCGCGGCATGAGGGGGCCCGCGTCGCCCGCCGGCACGGGCCCCCACCATGGCTGGAGGCTTCGCTAGCAGCCGCTATGGCTACTACAGCGCGACGCCACTGAACACTACGGCAGAGCAGGGAGGTATCTCCCCGCTCTGCCATTAAACAAAAGACATGTATCCCCTATCCACAGGATAGGGGATACATTTGTGATCGCTGGCATTGATAGGGAGAACGGGGGACTGAAATTCCCCTGAAGTTCTCCATCACAAAGTTAGTCATGGAGAACTTCGGGGGGACTTTTGGTCCCCCGTTCTCCCCATCGCTGCCAGCGATCACACATGTATCTCCTATCCTGTGGATAGGGGATACATGTCTTTTGTAGGACACGCAGTAGGTCGCATTTTTTTGGGAGGGGGGACGCTGTATGGCGTTCCCTGCAGGGGGGCTGTATGGCTTTCTCTACAGGGGGTGGGCTGTATGAGCCCCCTCTGTAGATAACGCCATACAGCCCCCCCTGTAAATAGTGCCATACAGCCCCCACTGTAGATAATGCCATACAGCCCCCCTGTAGATAATGCCATACAGCCCCCTGTAGAGAACGCCATACAGCCCCCCCACTGTAGATAATGTCATACAGCCTCCCTGTAGATAATGCCATACAGCCCCCCCACTGTAGATAATGCCATACAGCCCCCATGTAGATAATGCCATACAGCTCCTGTAGATAGCGCCATCCATCCCCCTGTACATAACGCCATACAGCCCCCCTGTAGATAACGCCATACAGCCCCCCTGTAGATAACGCCATACAGCCCCCCTGTAGATAACGCCATACAGACCCCCCTGTAGATAACGCCATACAGCCCCCCTGTAGATAACGCCATACAGCCCCACTGTAGATAATGCCATACAGCCCCCTGTAGATAACGCCATACAGCCCCCTTTGTAGATAACGCCATACAGACCCCTCAGTAGATAACGCCATACAGCCTTCCCTGTAGATAACGCCATACAGTCCTCCCTGTAGATAACGCCATACAGCCCCCTGTAGATAACGCCATACAGCCCCCTGTAGATAACGGCATACAGCCCCCTCTGTAGATAACGCCATACAGACCCCTCTGTAGATAACGCCATACAGCCCTCCCTGTAGATAACGCCATACAGCCCCCCTGTAGATAACGCCATACAGCCCCCTCTGTAGATAACGCCATACACCCCCCTGTAGATAACGCCGTACAGCCCGCTTTGTAGATAACGCCATACAGTCCCCCCTGTAGATAACGCCATACAGCCCCCTGTAGATAACGCCATACAGCCCTCCCTGTAGATAACGCCATACAGCCCCCTTTGTAGATAACGCCATACAGACCCCTCTGTAGATATCTACAAAGGGGGCTGTATGACGTTATCTACAGGGGGGCTGTATGGCGTTATCTACAGGGGGGGCTGTATAGCATTATCTACAGGGGGATGTATGGTGCTATCTACAGAGGGGGCTGTATGGCGTTATCTACAGGGGGGCTGTATGGCGTTATCTACAGGGGGGGCTGTAAAAAAGGCACTTTCTACAAGGGGGGGTTGTGTGACACCCAGGGGAGGGGGGCCCCAGTCAAAAGTTTGCTATGGGGCCTAGTCTTTCCTAGTTACGCCCCTGGGTAAACGGGAGGTCAAACAATCCAAGGTTCAAATACTTAGACAAATAGCTGAAGGGGAATATACAAAAATTGGCAGGGACAAGCTGAGATAGAAGCTATTAGCAACAATACGGTAATTAATAGACAACCAATAAAGAAAATAAATAAGTTAGGGTATGTGCACACGCAGTTTCAGTCTGCAAAAGGGCCCTAACCTACCATGTGCCATTTATAATGCTGCTGTCTGGCTGTACTGTATGTCAAACATGCTTGTTTGTAGACCCTTCTTAAAACTTCATTACTGAAGTATATGTGTCAGTTTGCCGCACTCTAAACATACCCATGATATTATTGTGCTGTTCATAAGAAGAAGAATAAAGCATCAGGCATTGTTTTTGTACAGTAGCATGAGCCCGGAAAGTGATGTATTTTACCTTCCTTAACATAAAAAGACTCTTCTATTCATGTACAGTCAGGAAATGTTATCTGCTCTGAATTTTGTGAAGATGAGTGGATGAAAACATAAATAATGAACGTGTCATCCATTTTTAAGTACATCATATATTTTTAAGAATTCTTGATATGGACTGTCCATTGTTCTGCGTCTTAAGATGTATGCTATGTACCCTAAGGATGCCCAAGTGAAACGGTTCGGGGATTGCTGATCTGATTTGATCTTGAAACGTACTGGAGCAACTTGTAATTCTTATTGTGATTTCGTTTTAAATTCTGTAAAATCTAAAAGATTTTCTATTGAATGAAGCTCTTATTATTTATTTTTATCTTTATTACTATTTATTTTTGTTGAAATTTTTGCAGGCGTAAAAATCTGCTTCAAAATTCCTTTAGAGTAGGAACACACATAGCGTATTCAGGGCGGATACACTGCGTCAAGCTGCTCAGCGTATTCGCCATGAACACCAAAGGGAATGGCGTCTGGAAAATTGCACCACATTGCGAAGCGGCGCCAAAAAAATAAAAAAAAAGCCGTTCATACTAACCCCCTCCCTCTTTTCGGCGCGTAGTCCGGCCTCCTGGGATGATGTTGCAGGCCATGTGACGCTGCAGCCTGAGATTGGCTGCAGCGGTCACATGGCCTGCAACATCATCCAGGGAGGCCAGACTGGAGAAGAAGCAGGGAACTCTGGGTAAGTATAACTTTATATAAAAAAAATGTACGTGCGATTTTTGCGGCATAATCACTGTGATTCCACCACGAATATTGCAACACACACACACCACTTTGTTGCGGGTTTAAGCACCCAATTGAATTCAATAGGTAAACCCGCAACGGAAGAGCTGCGAATATGCAGCATTAATGGACATGCTACGGTTGAAGATACCGCACTGCAAGTAAATTTATGTGCGTTTTTTTGGCAGAATTTTTCCACAGTGTGGGAACGAAATGTCACCCACACTGCTGCTACTGTTAAACGCTGCGGATTTTCTGCAATGAATCAGTTGCGGAAAATCTGCAGTGTTTACGCTGTGTCTGTTCGTACCCTTAGGAATTTTGGGGCAGATTTTGACCTGTCTGCACAGTTATTGCCGCATTTTTTGTGGCATTTCTCGTCAGCGGCCATTGAGCGCCGCAGGCAAAAAACACCACGGACATCTCTTTCTCTGCCTCCCATTGATGTCAATTGGAGGTCAGAGACGGAAACGCCTGAAGAAAGGGCATGACGCTTCTTTTTACCACGAGCGTTCTTTTCCGCACGCAGGAAAAAACGCCACTGCCTCTTATTGAAATCAATGGGGGCGATTTCGGCCTGTTTTTGGCCTCTGCGTCAAAAACCGTGCCAAAAAACTAATTGTGATTAGTCCTAAGTATAAAGAGTTTGTATGAGATTATAAAAAAAAAGGTATGAGAATATCACTTCTATATTGTTGTATACAGTTGGCATGCTTTTATGGATCTGTTTTATAGACCTGTAGGCATCATAAGCTCCTGTATGTGCACATGCGCTGGACATGAAAAGCTATAGTTCAGCCTCTGCGCAAATGAAACCACAGCCAGTTACATATATATGTCACATGACCACTTCTCTCTAAGATCACATGGATGAAGGGACCACATGTCTGCTCTTTATTTATTACTGGCAGTATAGGTTTGTCAGAAAGTATAAAAAAGCAATATTGATAAATATTTTTTCATTATCATTACTTTAGAAGAGCGAATTAAGTCAAACTGGCCGTCAAATTTGATGTGGTCCAAATAAATTTGTGTATGAAACTCTGAGGACTTCTAGGACTGTGTCAAACCCCTTTTAAGATTTTTAATGCCAAGACAACATTAGTAATATCAAAGTAACAGCAACATATATGGCTATGGGTAAACGGATAGTAGCCGGTGGAAACAAACAGCCTGTTTAAAAACACACTGCACTGTCTGATTTTTTTATGCTTTTTAAAATGTAAAAAACTATCCAAATATGAATTCACTAATCCACTATATATGTCCAGCAGCATTTACTGGTTGGGCTGTTTATAGTGGCTATGACCTATATGACTGTCATCAGTGACTCACACCTATACACCTATACCACTCATGTTTGGCTGTGCTGGGGGAGGGCTGCCTGCAAGGCATTATGAGATAGCCTGCTGGACCGCCGCTTGAGGTCATGTGTTAATTCTTTTCATGGTGGCCGTCATTTTTTGCGATTTCTGCGGGAAGAATCCAAAAAGTTTCGGAATTGCTAGAATTGGAAACGTTTGTGAAAATCTTAACAAATTTGATTTCTGTAGAATCAATTCGCTCTCACAGCAATTTTTTTTTAGTTCCATTAGAGGGCTTTTAATTTAGAATTTTTTTTTAAATTATTAATGTAATATCACATTTCTTTTTGAAATGACATTATTGCCTGTGCATATAAATGCAGAAGCAACAGTTAGTGCATACCTAAGGTTTTGTTCACATCTGCGTCAGGGCTCCGTTCCGACGTTCTGTCTGAGATTTTCGTTAGAATACAGCGGAATCAATAGCGTAGTCTACTATAAGGCACTGGGTAGTCAATATAAAGTCATTGTTTCTGTTTCTCTCAGTCAGGGCTCCATTCTGACGGAAAGCTCAGACGGAACGTCGGAGCAGAGCCCTGACGCAGATGTGAACAAAACCTAAAGTGAAAATATCTTGGGCCTTCATTATGCCCCAGACTGATGGTTTTATATTGACTACCAAGTGCCTAATAAAGGCCCCAAAGGCTGCCTTGTAAGGGCATGTTCAGACATGGCGGAATTTTTCCGCTGCCAATGTTGGTGTAGATTTGGGGCAATTACGCAACGAATCCACACCAAAATTTGCATTTTTGACAGGTAATTCAGAGGTTGCAGATATCACAGCGGACTTGCCACAGATTTCAGTTTTTGCATTGCAAAGGCTGAAATCTGCAGTGAAATTCCGCTTCTTCTCCGCAATGTAATGAGCATGCTGCGGAGGGAAAATTCTGCACCGCAGCCTAATTTCCGCACAGTTATTTTCCGCAACGTCTGAACTAACTTTCTGAAAAATGTATAGAAAAAAATGAAAAAACTGGCTGCTGCAGAATTCCACTGCGGACTGTTCGCAGCGGAATTCAACAGCAATTCCGCCACGTCTGAATGTGCCCTAATAATGCCTAAAAGATCTCTCAGAAACAATCCAATACTGCATCAAAGACAAGGACTGACACTAGAGTTTTTTTTTTGTAGTTCTACTTTTTTCTATCGACTTACAGCTGCAGTTCAAATGAATACATTGAGTTGCATGAAATCTTATGGACTGCAGCTGTCACTCAGGAGTTAAAATCAATCAGTAGCACTACCAAAAAATTATAGGTTTAGCCCTGGCCTAACATTTCATTGTTTTTGAATCTATCTACAATTTGTGGTTTTATTTATGAAAAATAAATAAATAATGATGTTGAAACATTTTTTTAATCTTTTTTATAACATATATCTCACATTTGTGGGATCTTTGGTAGCCATAATATTTAGATTATTTTGCAATTATTAGAGTGCTCCCTAATAACGATCAACCCTATCACAAAAATAACTTTTCATACATTTTCAGAATAAAAATGCATGTAAACTGTCAAAATATAACATGGCAGTAAAATAGTGCACATTCTATAACATATAGCCCTGTTTGTCTTGTAAATCTGAAATAAATAGTATGTTACTTAAATGAGTCTAGTGATTGCATAATTCGTAAGGTCCCATGCACACGACCTTGCCCGTAATCACGGCCGGCCCCGGACAGCCGTCTGCATTTTCAGTATTGGAACATGGACCGTAAAAAGCAAAAGATAGGACATGTCCTATCTTTTGCGGTACACTTCTACCGCCCGGACACCTTTGTGTAAATAAACAGGAAGGTGTCCGTGGACAATAGGAGTGAATGGCTCCGTAATTGTGGGCCGTAATTGTGGTCTGCAATTACTGACGATTTTTACGGTCGTGTGCATGGGGCCTTAGGCGGGATTCACACGACCGAGTGTCGGCCGGTAAAATCGGCCATTTTGCCCGGCCGGTTTGCATTAAGTTTTGCATCCGTGCCGGGCCGGGCAGATCCGGACAGTGACATCAGCGGCAACTCCTGAAGGGGAATCCCCATGTGTTCGGGGATTCCACTTCAGGAGTTTCCCCTGATGTCACTGCCCAGATACGGACAGAGACATCAAGCGCTCTGTCCAGGAGCGGAATCCCCGAAAACACGGGGATTCCGCTCATTCAAGGAGCTAAAGTGCGGCTAGCACATAGCAGAGCGGGGAGATACCTCCCTGCTCTGCTATAGTGGCGTCGCTACAGTAGTAGCAGCTGCTAGCGGCGCCATCGAAGGTGTTGCCGGGCCAGGGGCCAGGGTGCTTTTCAAGCAGGGGAAGGGAGCCAGCGCAGCGCTCCCTTCCACCTGCTGTACACCCCGGCCCTGCCATACAGTGTACAGCGATGCCATTCGTTAGAATGGCATCAACTCCTCCTCCTCCTCCTAAGCAAGTAAATTAATGGTATCATACTAATTGTTAAGATAAAGGCTAAAAATCTTTACAAAATTGATGTTTCCCAAACTAAATATTTAAATCCTCTATTTAAACATTATACAATTTATATTTCTGCACAAAGAATAACGGAACACAACCTAAAAACTAAGTATTAAAAGGAGAATTCTACTGGACATTTGATACCTGTAAGCCCCTTCTTTTTTTTTTTTTCAATATAAAATATATAATACTATGCAACACTAAGGGGTAGTTAGGTTAGAGAGGGGTCAGACTATATTGGTGGGGGGAGAAACAGACTGTGGGGAGAGGACTAAACAGGATAAGGAGATCCTTTTGTTACAAAACAGCAGTGAAAATAAAAATGCCCAAATAATGTCAAATAATCAAATTTCTGATAATAAAAGTGAAAAACTGAAAGGCAAGTTAAAGTTTATGTTCACAAATGCCAGATCTATCAAGCAAAATGGGGGAGCTGGAGGCCTTGGTACTGGAAGAAAATATAGATATAGTTGGTGTTGCTGAAACATGGCTGGACTCTTCACATGACGGGGCTGTAAATCTACAGGGTTTTACACTGTTTCGGAAAGACGAAAATTACTTTTGTTGTAATCTATAGACCCCCCAATAAAACTGAGGAGATGGAAGTTCAGCTATATAAACAGATGGAGCAGGCTGCACAGGCTGGTACTGTAGTAATAATGGGACATTTTAATTACCGGGATATTAATTGGTGTCATGGTTCGGCTTCAACTGCAAAGGGGAGACATTTCCTCAACCTAGTGTAGTAAAATTTTCTGGGCCAGTTTGTGGAAGACCCGACTAGAGGTGAAGCTCTGTTGGATCTGGTCATTTCTAATAATGCAGAGCTTGTTGGGGACGTTAAAGTTCGTGAAAACCTCGGTAACAGTGATCATAATATAGTTATATTTTACATATACTGCAAAAAACAAACACAGGCTGGGAGGGCAAAACCACTTAATTTTAAGAAGGACAATTTCCCCAGGATGAGGGCTGCAATTCAGGATATAGACTGGGGAGAACTAATGTCAAATAAGGGTACAAATAATAAATGGTACAAATCTACTTTGCGTAATTATAGTTCAAAATGTATTTCTATAGGTAACAAGTATAAACAACTAAAATTAAACCCCACATGGCTTACACCTTCTGTAAAAAGGGCAATACATGTGTAATGACGGGGGTAAGGAAACAGACAAGTGAGCCCTAATCTACCCGCCACTCAGTCCCTGCCTACTTGCAACGACCCGCCCTAGGCGATGGGGTACAACTGGGCGACAGTCCCTACGTTCAATAAGTGCACAACAGACAAACAGACAAGGGTACACAGAAGCAAGGGAAAAAGGGGCAGGTGCCGACGGCAACACCGAGAGCAACAAGAGTGGTGAACGAGCCGAGTCAAACCAGGAGTGTACGAGGTACCAAACGCAGAGCAGGAGAGTAGTAAACAAGCCGAGTCAAACCAGGAGTGTACGAGGTACCAAACGCAGAGCAGTAGAGTAGTCAGTAAGCCAGGGTCAATATGAAGCAGGGTCAAATAGATCAAGAAGCTGCAGCAGGGCCAGGAAACCAAACGAGAAGAATCACAAGCAAGGAGGAACAAGAAAGGCAGGTATAAATAGACAGAGGGCGGGAGCTAGCTCCGTCTGGCCAGGCTGTGATAGGCTCTCCCACTCCTAAGCCTGCCATCCTGAGTGGTGGAAGATGGAGTGAGTCTCCCAGACATAGAAGCAGGTGCAGACTGGTTACCTATGGGCGTGGATACAGAAGCTGTGCCTGGCAGATCCTTAACAACATGACAAAAAAAAAATACAAATCTGAGGGTACAGCTGTAGCATTTTAAATTATAAAGAGCTTAAAGGGAACCTGTCACCAGAATTTCACCTATTGAACTTTACTTATCCCTCACTGGCCGCTGCTATCAAAAGTTCATTGCCGCTATCCCCTGTCCTAAACTCCTCCTCTAACTGTAAATAATGGTCTGCAAACATTTTGCGCCTGTTATCGTAATGATCCGGTGTCCCTTTGTGCGCACACCCCAGAAGAGGACATCAATGCACAAGCGCAGGATTTTCTGTGCTGGAGGAAGGCGAGGAGCTGTCAATCAAAAGTAAGGAGGCGGGGTAAACTCGGAAAGACTTGAGGAATAAAGATATGGCTCTTTTCAAACAAAGATATGACTCTTTTATGCTCATTAGCATACGGTGTGGAAACACAAAAAAACTGTATACTAAAGCTACAGAGCCGACTAAGAAGATAATTATAGGTTATATAGAAATTATGTTTCACCCACGTCCACCAGGTATTGCTGGTTTAATAGGTGAAAAGCTGGTGACAGGTTCTCTTTAATAAAATCTGTAAAAAGGTAATAAAATCAGCAAAAATACAAAATGAAATGTGGGTGCCCAAGGAAAGTAAAACAAATCCCCAAAAATTCTAAAAAAATGAAATTAAAATAAAGTATATAAATGCAAAAAAGCCAAGGTCTGAACATGTAGGGCCCCTAAATAGTGGTAATGGGGAGTTGGTCACAGGGGATCAAGAGAAGGCAGAGTTACTAAAAGGGTTATTTAGCTCTGTATATACAACAGAAGAAAGAGCGGCTGATATAGCCGGTGTCAGTGCTGTTAATATATCAGTTGATAGACTGAATTGGATGAATGTAGATATGGTCCAAGCTAAATTAAATAAAATAAATGTGCACAAGGCCCCAGGACCAGATGGGTTACATCCTAGAGTTCTTAAAGAGCTTAGTTCAGTTATTTCTGTCCCCCTTTTCATAATATTCAGAGATTCTCTAGTGACTGGTATAGTGCCAAGGGACTGGCGCATGGCAAATGTGGTGCCTATTTTCAAAAAGGGCTCTAGATCTTCCCCGGGTAATTATAGACCAGTAAGCTTAACATCCGTTGTGGGGAAAATGTTTGAGGGGCTATTGAGGAACTATATACATTATGTGACAAAAAATTGTGTTATAAGTGACAGCCAGCACGGTTTTACTAAGGACAGAAGTTGTCAAACAAATCTGATCTGTTTTTATGAAGAGGAGAGCAGAAGCCTAGACAGAGGGGCCGCTGTGGATATAATGTTTTTGGACTTTGCAAAGGCATTTGACACTGTCCCTCATAGACGTCTAATGGGTAAATTAAGGACTATAGGTTTAGATAGTATAGTTTGTAATTAGATTGAGAATTGGCTCAAGGACCGTATCCAGAGAGTTGTGGTAAATGATTCCTACTCTGAATGGTCCCCAGTTATAAGTGGTGTACGCCAGGTTTCCGTGCTGGGACCACTATTATTCAACTTATTTATTAATGATATAGATGATGGGATTAATAGCACTATTTCTATTTTTGCAGATGACACCAAGCTATGTAATATAGTTCAGACTATGGAAGATGTTTGTGAATTGCAAGCAGATTTAAACAAACTGAGTGTTTGGGCGTCCACTTGGCAAATGAAGTTTAATGTAGATAAATGTAAAGTTATGCACCTGGGTACGAACAACCTGCATGCATCATATGTCCTAGGGGGAGCTACGCTGGGGGAGTCACTTGTTGAGAAGGATCTGGGTGTACTTGTAAATCATAAACTAAATAACAGCATGCAATGTCAATCAGCTGCTTCAAAGGCCAGCAGGATATTGTCGTGTATTAAAAGAGGCATGGACTCACGGGACAGGGATGTAATATTACCACTTTACAAAGCATTAGTGAGGCCTCATCTAGAATATGCAGTTCAGTTCTGGGCTCCAGTTCATAGAAAGGATGCCCTGGAGTTGGAAAAAATACAAAGAAGAGCAACAAAGCTAATAAGGGGCATGGAGAATCTAAGTTATGAGGAAAGATTAAAATAATTAAACCTATTTAGCCTTGAAAAAAGATGACTAAGGGGGGACATGATTAATTTATATAAATATATTAATGGCGCATACAAAAAATATGGTGAAATCCTGTTCCATGTAAAATCCCCTCAAAAAACAAGGGGTCACTCCCTTCGTCTGGAGAAAAAAAAGGTTCAACCTGCTGAGGCGACAAGCCTTCTTTAGGGGGGATTCACACGAGCGTGATTTGGCAGCGTGTAGGGCGCGTGGTTTTCGCGCGGCACGCAATGCCCTATAGAAGTCAGTACACACAGTCCGTGTATTTTGGGGCAGTACACACAGTCCGTGTATTTTGCGCAGCGTTTGTTCGCTGCGCAAAATACGCGACAGGTTCAATAACTCTGCGTATTTCACGCATCACGCACGCATTGAAGTCAATGGGTGCGTGAAAACCACGCATGTCGCACGGAAGCACTTCCGTGCGAACTGCGTGTTTGCGCAACAGCTGTCAAAAGGATGAATGGAAACAGAAAAGCACCACGTGCTTTTCTGTTTCCAAGCATCCAAACGGAGTGTCTTTGCGAGGAGCGAACCCCGACAACCGAAGCTAACTTCACCGGGTTCGGCCAAACTCGTTTTGGCCGAACCCGGCCAAAAAATTTCCGGTCCGCGACGTCGGGAGACATTCACTGTGCATGGTGCTGAAAGAGTTAAACTGTTTCAGCACCATGGACAGTGACTTGTGATCCCAAAATACATGAACCTGTAAAAAAAAAACGAAGTTCTAACTTACCGATTACTCCTGTCTCCTTCCTGCAGTCCGACCTCCCGGGATGACACTTCAGTTCAAGTGACAGCTCCAGCCAATCACAGGCCAAGCACAGGCTGCAGCCAATCACAGGCTGCAGCGGTCACTTGGACTGCCGCGTCATCCAGGGAGGTGGGGCCCGATGTCAAGAGAGGCTCGTCACCATGGACGCGTCACCAAGGACGCGTCACCAAGGCAACGGCCGGGAAGTTCTCGGTAAGTAGGAACTTTATCTTTTTTTTTACATGTTTTTCGCTGTTGTGTTCGGCATTCACTGTCGAGGGTGCTGAAAGATTTAGCTCTTTCAGCACCTTGGACAGTGACGGGCATCGACAAGCCTCATCTCTATGATGCCGGCTGCGTGAAAATCACGCAGCCGCGCATCAGACACGCATGACACACGCAGCTGTCAAATGGTTTTTGCGCTCGCAAAACGCCGCGTTGTTTGCGTGCGCAAAAACGCAACGTTCGTGTGAATCTGCCCTTACTGTGAGAACGGTGAATTTATGGAATAGTCTACCGCAGGAGCTGGTCACAGCAGGGACAGTAGATGGCTTTAAAACAGGCTTAGATAATTTCCTAGAACAAAAAAATATTAGCTCATATGTGTAGAAATTGTTCCCTTCCCTTTTCCCGTCCCTTGGTTGAGCTTGATGGACATATGTCTTTTTTCAGCCGTACTAACTATGTAACTATGTAACTATAAAATAATTAAACAGAGGAAAATGTCTTGTTAATAACTGCCATTGGCAGAAGGCTGAGCTTTTAACACATGCAATCATTAGCTTGGATTAAGTAGTTTAGGAAAATGTCAAATCCTGCGGCAAAAAAAGATCTGGACAATTTAATCAACTACATTCATTTTAACTGACATTTCTTTGTCAGTAAGGCAGGGAAGATGTATTTTATGGTATTAAACTATTTAAAAGGTATTTTACTATTTATGTATTTAAATTTGCTAGTAGTTTATTAAGTTACAGTATAAAAGGGCTCATTCACACATTGCATATTACAGATCTATATTAATTCATGGAAAAAACATTGCTAAAACATAGGTACCATTTTTAGCCCATAGGAGTCTAAGGGTTGAATTAAAAAAACTATTTTTGCAAAGTTCACATCTGCGTATTTGTTTATAACGAAAGCCACACTGCTTTTATGGATCCATCTCATAATGGACACCAGTGACTAACGGGGTCCATCAGGTTCTGCCGAGGAGTCCATCGTTTTGACAGGAAAAATAGTTCTGCATGTAACGGTATTTTTCAAAGATAACAGAATCTACAATGAAGGCTCTAGATGTAAACATAGCCTAATGA
The DNA here is from genome assembly GCF_050947455.1 of Rhinoderma darwinii. NCBI lineage: Eukaryota > Metazoa > Chordata > Amphibia > Anura > Rhinodermatidae > Rhinoderma > Rhinoderma darwinii. Next base: position 184,193,464 of record NC_134688.1, on the reverse strand, counting down.
TGGGTTCACACAACACATGCTTGTTTATAGGAAAGTTGGGGTGTAGTATAAAGTATTATTAAGTGTTTCCTTATATGTTGTATTTTTCCGTTTGAATTTGATCCTTGTTTTTTCTAAAAAATTAAAATAATAAAAAAAGGTAAAACAAGTGAACCTGGCCCAGTTACATGCCCCCCATTTAGACAGATCACTCGACTGCTATTAGACCCATGGTAGAAGGGGGTCTGGCACTGAACTGCCTCTTCTGCTTCCTGATACACGGTCTTAGCGTTTGCTTGCAGCCACCACTAGGAGGAGCTCATCATATAGAGACATTTACAGCTTGAGTTCAACTCTTGAGTTCAATAGTAGCTGTATAAATCCACATGCACTGAGCTCCTTAATGGTACCATTTAGGGTGACTTCACACGAAGCACGTTTTTCGTTCCATTTTTAGATAAAAAAACTATATGGCCAGATGTTGGCGAGAAGTTGTAGCTGAAATATTGAACGCACCACAACATTGCATTTTCTAGGTGGCTTTTTTCTCTTGTATCAAGCATTTTTTGGCTCAATGGCGCTTTTTCAAAATTGCAGCAATGGTCTATTTGGTGTTTTTTTTTTTATCAGTCGTTAGTGGTGTTTTTCTCTCATAGACCCCTATAAGTTTTTTTTCCTCTTCAAGAAAACACGTGTCAATGTGTATTGCATTTTTTTTTATGCCATTTTTTTATGGTGTGTTTTGACCTTTTTTTAATGGTGTTTTTGTGGCATTTTTTGGGGCGTTTTTTAAAAATAAATTATGTGTTGCAATGAGGAATCTTTGAATGACGTGATTTGTGATGTAAAAAACACCTAAAAATACACACAGGTACAGTTCACTCTTTGCCAAACACGCCATGTATTCATTTATTAAAAAACTTTTTTTTTAGAGGCAATTTTTTTTGCACAAAAAGCGCAACACTTAAACTGTGTGTGAGAGAAGCATAATAATGCCCAGGGAAACTAGGGATTTGAAGCTCGTTGGGAGAGATTTTATGGCATAAATACACTGAGAAATATGGCATTTGGGCTAAGCCCTGAGTATCATTTGTTATAATCTCTGCCATTCTTCTTATTATATTTTCTTATTATTATAAAAGTAATGCAGTATGAAATACATGTCTGTGGTGCACGTTTGGCATATACGCTGGGAAATTCTCCTGACATACCCGTAGACTTCAATGGCCAAATATACGCCAAAAGAATGACATTTACTGTATTTTTTTGGCAAACATTTAGTCAGTATATATGTCAGTGTACTTTTGTCTCAACTGTTCTGGAAACACAGTCAACTACACGTTTCAATATAAATATATACAGGGTGGGCCATTTATATGGATACACCTAAATAAAATGGGAATAGTTGGTGATATTAACTTCCTGTTTGTGGCACATTAGTAAATGGGAGGGGGGAAACTTTTCAAGCTGGGTGTTGACCATGGCGGCCATTTTGAAGTCAGACATTTTGTATCCAACTTTAGTTTATTCAATGGGAAGAGGGTCATGTGACACATCAAACTTATCGAGAATTTCACAAGAAAAACAATAGTGTGCTTGGTTTTAACGTTACTTTATTCTTTCATGAGTTATTTACAAGTTTCTGACCACTTATAAAATGTGTTCAAAGTGCTGCCCATTGTGTTGGATTGTCAATGCAACCCTCTTCTCCCACTCTTCACACACTGATAGCAACACCGCAGAAGAAATGCTAGCACAGGCTTCCAGTATCCGTAGTTTCAGTTGCTGCACATCTCGTATCTTCACAGCATAGACAATTGCCTTCAGATGACCCCAAAGATAAAAGTCTAAGGGGGACAGATCGGGAGACCTAGGGGGCCATTCAACTGGCCCACGATGACCAATCCACTTTCCAGGAAACTGTTCATCTAGGAATGCTCGGACCTGACACCCATAATGACATAAATAACTCATGAAAGAATAAAGTAACGTTAAAACCAAGCACACCATTGTTTTTCTTGTGAAATTCTCGATAAGTTTGATGTGTCACATGACCCTCTTCCCATTGAAAAAACTAAAGTTGGATACAAAATGGCCGACTTCAAACTGGCCACCATGGTCAACACCCAGCTTGAAAAGTTTCCCCCCTCCCATATACCAATGTGCCACAAACAGGAAGTTAATATCACCAACCATTCCCATTTTATTTAGGTGTATCCATATAAATGGCCCACCCTGTACAACCAAAAAGGTATGCCACGTGGTATACTTTTTATTTGTAATGGGAGCCAGTAGGAGATGTATTAGACCTCTTCTAATGTAAACTATTGGAAGACATGTGAACCCAGCATAATCTGCAGATCTCAATCAGTGGTCCTCTTCTAAGAAGTCTTTTGACATTCTATTTGTCCATTTCTGTATTTTTTGGTTTTGACAGACTCTTGATTTCCAAAGGTGTTAATCGATAATAGCAGCTAATGTAGTGCCCATTAACTGGTTCAGATTCTTCAATTTAAATGTAACCCTAGAAATGTGCCTGGAGGAGTTCTTTCTTTCCCACAGTTGCAGCATGATAGATATTCATGTGTATGAGCACAAATCATATGATTTTTGAAGGCAAGTCCAACCTTTGATAAAATTGACATGGCTTATTGAAGCATTAGTAATAGGAGTTACTTCATCGGGGCAACCCCCTTTCCAGATGTCTTAATATTGCATATGGACTTAATAGAGGATGCTACATATTAAGAAGGGGTTGCTCAGGTGGGAAAACCATGTTAGCTTAGTTTCTTCTAACCTATCAATCATTGAAAAGTCCAATAAAAGGAGTGCTAGGGTAGAAAAATGTTGTTGTGTAGAGGAATATTTCCCCTTTACTAACCATTCTTTCGAGTCTTGAGTAATGCTTTGGTTATAAATCATTTTTGTTGCACCCATCGTCAGCAATGTCTGTAAGGTACTGCTAAATATTCCCAATGCACTGTATATGGGGAATGCATTTTATTTTTCTGAAAAGATCCTCAAATTTATTGTGTAATGTGTAAGTAAAACATGAAATAAAAAAAGTCTAATTGTTCTCTTACACTTGACTAATGTATAACATAAAATAATTCAGAAATAAAGTATTTAATGCAAACATTTTGAGAATTTCTCCTGCAATGATGATAGATGGTTTTCTTGTGAAACATGGTCTTGTTATTTTGTCCTTGTGCTGAAACGAGTGCAGGGCTGTATGTCCCATTCTATTTAGGGTATGTGCACACGCTAGCTGGCTTTTACGTCTGAAATTACAGACTGTTTTAAGGAGAAAACAGCTGCGTCGTTTCAGACGTAAAAGCTCCTCCTCGCATTATGCGAGGCGTCTTTGAAGCCGATTATTTGAGCTGTTCTTCATTGACTTCAATGAAAAACGGCTCAAATTACGTTTCAAAGAAGTGTCCTGCACTTCTTTGATGAGGCAGTAATTTTACGCGTCGTCATTTGAAAGCTGTCAAACGATGATGCGTAAATGACAGGTCGTCGGCACAGTACGTCAGCAAACCCATTCAAATGAATGGGCAGATGTTTGCCGACGTATTAGAGCCGTATCTTCAGACGTAAAACGACTCATAATACGCCTCGTTTATGTCTGAAAATAAGCATCAGACAGCAGTCTTGTTCTTTCCACTTGTGTTCACTTACTTGTGGCTGGAGGTTTTTCCACATAAATTGTTGCAGTGATAGGGATCCACAGTGAAGAACTAGACAGTATCTTCTTTTTGTTCATGTGGGCTTCTAATTATCTGGCAAGTGTGGTTACAAGATTGTTTGCTTTGAATGCTGTGTTCTGCATCTTTATTTTAATGCAATATTAAAAGCAAAGCTGTTCTTTGTAATGACATGCAGTACTCGAATGTCGTACTTTAAATCACATAGACATGTTTATTTGCCACTGCTGGCTTTGCATACCGTAACACCATACGGTCTACACTACATGGCCAAAAGCATGTGGACATCCCTTGTTATTAACATGTTAGTCCCTTTTAGCCACACTCATTGCCAACGGTTGTATAAAATCAAGCATACAGCCATGCTATACCCATAGATAGACATAAGGTAGTGGAATGGGTTGCATTGAAGATCTCAGTCACTCATAATGTAGCACCTTCTACCCTGTTGAACGGGGCTGAGCTGCAAGACCACATTCAACCTGTGGACGGGTGTGCTGCTGTTTTTGGAAGACTGCAGCAATGTTTTTCTAAACCTGGACAACACCATTAAACTTTTGAACAGCAGTAACACATTCTCTGGAATGATAAATCATATAGATGAGGGAAAATGATACATGTGCAAATGTGTAGGAGAAATACAAATGTCAGGTAAAGGAGGAATAATGGTCTGGGGTGGGTCTTAGACACGATAACATTATTATCCTAGACTGTACTCCCAACTTTGCGGTAAAATTAGTGGAAGGCCCTCTTGTGTTTCAGCATACAAATACCCTCATGAAGATAGTTCAGTTTGGAAGAACTAGAGAATGCATCATAGACTGCCGTACCATGAAAGTTTATCAAACTTGGGGTTATTCAGTTTAGAAAAAACTAAGCTTAAAGGAGATCTAATTGCTATGTACAAATATATGAATGGACAGTACAGAGAGCTGTCTAATGATCGTTTTACACCCAAGCTGTAACCATGACAATGGGGCATCCTCTACATCTAGAGGAAAAAATATTTCACCAACACTAAAAACCGGGATTCTTTGCTGTGAGAGCAGTGACACTATAGAACTGTCTGTCGCAAGTTGTTGTGATGGTTGATTCATTTAACAAGTTCAAGAGAGGACACCAGATGCCTTTCTTTAAAAATATAATATTCTAAGTTCTGGGTACTGGATTCTGGAGATGTGATGTTGATAGAGGGATTTATTCTGATTGCTCTATTTGTACAGTTATCGGGAAGGAATTGTTTCACCGAATATGAGGAAATTGGCATCCACCTCATAGTATCATGCCTGTCTCATACCCCCTCATACCTTGAGCAACACAGTAGGATTATAGTTGGACTTTATGGACCTGTGTCTTTTTTCACCCTTATCAACTATGTAACTTTATAACTTCCATTTATAAATCTGATGTTTTTATATAATTTGTCCAATCGATGTTAAGGCCTTAAATGTGATGCAGACCTGAGGCTGTAGGAAATGGTATGTAAGAATTTCCCTATATTTACTGCCATCCATTCTATCTTTAAGCCCTTCCCGACATTTGTCTTATGGATACGTCATGGAAAGCTAGTGCTTCCTGCATTTTGCCATATCCATACGACAAATGGTGGACACCGGCTCAGAAGCTGAGTCGGTCCCACCTTCCCCGGATGTCAGCTGTATCTTATAGCTGATACCCTGGGGTAATGGTGGGGACTGAAGTAAGCTCCGATCCTCGCCATTGACCCCTTAAATGCAGCGGTCAAAAGCGATCCCTGCATGTAAGCGGTTTGCAGCTCATCGGGAACCCCAGCAATGAAATTGCCGGGGTGCCGGTGGCTGCAATGGCAACTGGAGGCCTAATACTGTCCTCCCGGTCTGCCTGGTACGGAAGTCTTCTAGGCCCCGCTCAGAGGCGGGGCCTAAAATGCTTCCATAGCCGCTGGCAAGATGGCGCCGGCTCAGGAGCTGAGCTGGCGTCAGGAACGGGAGCTAGCTCCAATTCCAGCCATTAACCCCTTAGATGCAACGATCGCTGCATCTTAGTGGCTGGGAGCAGATCGGCAGCCCTGCCCTGCCATTGCAGGGCTGCTGACTGCTGCTATGGCAACAGGAGTCCCAACAATTGGCTCCTGCACTGCGATTACAGAAGCTGATTAGGCCACGCCCGGAGGCAAAGCCTAATCGGCTTGCTGTCAGTGGATGATTGACAGATCTAATACATTGCACTACATAGGTAGTGCAATGTATTAGAAAAAAAAATCTGACAGTTGGACCTTTTAGTCCCTACTGGGACTAAAAAAAAGTGTCAAAAAAAAAGTTAAACAAAAGTTTTAAAAAATATAATAAAACTTTCAACTAATAAAATAAGACACAATCGCCCTTTTTCCCTTATCAAGTTCTTTATTATTGAAAAAAATAAACCATACATATTTGGTATTGCCGCGACCATAACGGCCTGAACTTTAAAAATATTATGTTATTTATTCCACGAGCTGAACGGCGTAAAAAACAACTTAAAAACAATGCCATAATTTCTGACTTTTGGTCACTTTGCCCTGCAAAAATTGGAATTAGAAGTGATCAACAGGTCGCATGTATCCAAAAATGGTACCTATAAAAACTATAGCTCGTCCCACAAAAAATAAGCACTCATACAGCTCCGTCGCCTAAAAAATTAAAAAGTTATCGTTCTTACAACATGACGACAAAGACATTCTTTTTACAAAAGTAATTTTATTGTGCAAAAAGATGTAAAAAGTTGTAAAACATAAAAAAGTGCTATTAATTTGGTATCGCTGGAATTGCATTGACCCGCAGAATAAAGTTAACATGTAATTCATAACGCATGGTGAACGCTGTATAATAAAAAAATAAAAAAAAACAATGCCAGAGTTTCAAAAAGTCGCATTTACCCCAAAATGGTACCAATAAAAACTACAGATCGTCCCACAAAAAAAGTCATCATACCACTACATCTATGAAAAAATTAAATTAGTTAAGGCTTCAATAAGTCAGGAAATATTTCTTCTGTTTCAAGAGGTTACATAGTTACATAGTTACATAGTTAGTACGGCTGAAAAAAGACACATGTCCATCAAGTTCAACCAAGGGACGGGAAAAGGGAAGGAAAAATTTCTACACATAGGAGCTAATATTTTTTTGTTCTAGGAAATTATCTAACCCTTTTTTAAAGCCATCTACTGTCCCTGCTGTGACCAGCTCCTGCGGTAGGCTATTCCATAGATTCACAGATCTCACTGTAAAGAAGCCTTGTCGCTTCTGCAGCTTGAACCTTTTTTTTCTCCAGACGGAGGGAGTGCCCCCTTGTTTTTTGAGGGGGTTTTACAAGGAACAGGATTTCACCATATTTTTTGTATGTGCCATTAATATATTTATATAAGTTAATCATGTCCCCCCTTAGTCGTCTTTTTTCAAGGCTAAATAGGTTTAATTCTTTCAATCTTTCCTCATAACTTAAATTCTCCAAGCCCCTAATTAGTTTCGTTGCTCTTCTTTTCTTTGTATTTTTTCCAACTCCAGGGCATCCTTTCTATGAACTGGAGCCCAGAACTGAACTGCATATTCTAGATGAGGCCTCACTAATGCTTTGTAAAGTGGCAATATTACATCCCTGTCCCGTGAGTCCATGCCTCTTTTAATACACGACAATATCCTGCTGGCCTTTGAAGCAGCTGATTGACACTGCATGTTGTTATTGAGTTTATGATTTACAAGAACACCCAGATCCTTCTCAACAAGTGAATCCGCCAGTGTAGCTCCCCCTAGGACATATGATGCATGCAGGTTGTTGGTACCCAGATGCATAACTTTACATTTATCTACATTAAACTTCATCTGCCAAGTGGACGCCCAAACACTTAGTTTGTTTAAATCTGCCTGCAATTTATGAACATCTTCCATAGACCGAACTATATTACATAGCTTGGTGTCATCTGCAAAAATAGAAATAGTGCTATTAATCCCATCTTCTATATCATTAATAAATAAGTTGAATAATAGTGGTCCCAGCACTGAACCCCCTGGGTACACCACTTATTACCGGGGACCATTCAGAGTAGGAATCATTGACCACAACTCTCTGGATACGGTCCTTGAGCCAATTCTCAATCCAATTACAAACTATATTTTCTAAACCTATAGTCCTTAATTTACCCATTAGAAGTCTATGAGGGACAGTGTCAAATGCCTTTGCAAAGTCCAAAAACACTAAATCCACAGCGGCCCCTCTGTCTAGACTTCTGCTCACCTCTTCATAAAAACAGATTAGGTTAGTTTGACAACTTCTGTCCTTAGTAAAACCGTGCTGGCTGTCACTTATAATGCTATTTATTGTCATATAATCCTGAATATAGTCCCTCAATAGCCCCTCAAACATTTTCCCAACGATGGATGTTAAGCTTACTGGTCTATAATTACCCGGGGAAGACCTAGAGCCCTTTTTGAAAATAGGCAGCACATTTGCGCTGCGCCAGTCCCTTGGCACTATACCAGTCACTAGAGATTCTCTGAATATTATGAAAAGGGGGACAGAAATAACTGAACTAAGCTCTTTAAGAATTCTAGGGTGTAACCCATCTGGTCCCGGGGCCTTGTGCACATTTATTTTATTTAATTTAGCTTGGACCATCTCTACATTCATCCAATTCAGTATATCAACTGATATATTAACAGCACTGGCACCGGCTACATCAGCTGCTCTTTCTTCTGTTGTATATACAGAGCTAAGGAACCCATTTAGTAACTCTGCCTTCTCTTGATCCCCTGTGACCAACTCCCCATTACCATTATCTAGGGGTCCTACATGTTCAGACCTTGGCTTTTTAGCATTTATATACTTGAAGAATTTTTTGGGATTTGTTTTACTATCCTTGGCCACCTGCCTTTCATTTTGTATTTTTGCTAATTTTATTACATTTTTACAGATTTTATTAAGCTCTTTATATTTTACAAAGGCTACAGCTGTACCCTCAGATTTGTATTTTTTAAATGCCCTTTTTTTGTCGTGTATTGCCCCTTTCACAGAAGGTGTAAGCCATGTGGGGTTTAATTTGAGTCGTTTATACTTGTTACCTATAGGAATAAATTTTGCACTATAATAACTCAAAGTAGATTTGAAAATCTCCCATTTATCATTTGTTCCATTATTTTACATTAGTTCTTCCTAGTCCATATCCTGAATTGCAGCCCTCATCCTGGGGAAATTGGCTTTCTTAAAATTAAATGTTTTTGCCCTCCCAGCCTGCGTTTGTTTTTTACAGTATAGGTAAAATGTAACTATATTATGATCACTGTTACCGAGGTTTTCACGAACATTGACATTCCCAACAAGATCTTCATTATTAGAAATGACCAGATCCAACAGAGCTTCACCTCTAGTCGGGTCTTGCACAAACTGGCCCATAAAATTTTCCTGCAACAGGTTGAGGAAATGTCTCCCCTTTGCAGTTGAAGCTGAACCATGACACCAATTAATATCCCGGAAATTAAAATCTCCCATTATCACTACAGTACCCGCCTGTGCAGCCCGCTCCATCTGTTTATATAGCTGAACTTCCATCTCCTCAGTTATATTGGGGGGTCTATAGATTACACCAAAAGTAATTTTTTCAGTGTTTACCTCCCTTTCTAGTTCCACCCACAAGGTTTCAACCTCCTCACAGTATTCACCCACTATTGTCTCTTTCAGACTCGCCTTCATATCATTTCTCACATACAGACATACACCACCACCTTTCCTATTTGTCCTGTCTTTCCGAAAAAGTGTAAAACCCTGTAGATTTACAGCCCAGTCATGTGAAGAGTCCAGCCATGTTTCAGCAACACCAACTATATCTATATTTTCTTCCAGTATCAAGGCCTCCAGCTCCCCCATTTTGCTTGCTAGACTTCTGGCATTTGTGAACATACACTTTAACTTGCCTGTCAGTTTTTCACTTTTATTATCAGAAATGTGATTTGACATTAATTGGGCCTTTTTATTTACACTGATGTTTTGTAACGAAAGGATCTCCTTATCTTGTTGTCTAGTCCTCTCCCCACATTCTGTTTCTCCCCCCACCAATATAGTCTGACCCCTCTCTAACCTGGCTACCCCTTTTTTTTCTACATTGACCTCCCTCCTCAGCCCTAGTTTAAATACTCCACCACCCCAGCTAGAATTCTCTCCCCCAGCACAACGGACCCCCTTCCATTTAGGTGCAAATCATCTGCAGAATACAGTTTGTACCCCAATGAAAAGTCAGCCCAGTGCTCTAGGAACCCAAATCCTTCTCCTCTACACCAAGACTTCAGCCATGCATTTAACTCCCTGAGCTCCCGCTGTCTTTCCTGTGATGCGCATGGCACAGGCAGTATTCCTGAGAATACTACTTTGGAGGTCCTTCCCTTCAGCTTGTAGCCTAGTTCTTTAAAATTATTCTTAAGGCTCCTCCACCTACCATTTATTCTGTCGTTGGTACCGACATGGACCACGACAGCTGGATCATCACCAGCCCCTCCCAGCAATTTGTCCACCCGTTCCACCACATGCCGAACCCTGGCACCAGGGAGACAGCAAACCATTCGGTTGAGGTGGTCTTGGCGACAAATTATTCTATCCGTCTTCCTGATTATAGAATCCCCTACGACTATCAATTGTCTTGGCTTACCTGCATTACCATCCCGCCGACTACTAGCTGGGCTGTTCTCCCGGCTGTTAGGGAGATCAGTATCCACTAGGGCTGCCATTTCTGAGACTCACACCCTCGCATCATCACCCAACTTGGCAATTTTGCCTGGAATGTCAGAAACCGGATCGGCCTTCCTTTTCTTGGACCCCTTTCTACTGCCCCTAACTACATTAACCCAGCTACTTACCTGATCCTGCTCACCCATGTCTTCACCCTCCAGTTCTAACCCACTAACTGCATGCTCCGTGAGCAGCAAGCTCAGCTCAAGATTGTCTATTGCCCTCAGTGTTGCATTCTGCTCCTCCAGATCTCTAATACGAGCTTCCAGGTGATCAACATGCTCACATCTGCCACAGAGATATTCACCCTGGAACTCCGGCTCCAGTCGTGCATACATATGGCAAACTGTGCACTGAAGAAAACCTCCAATCTTGCTATCCATTATCCAAGTTACAAAAAAAACAGCGAACAGTTGTTAATCAAAAAGATAAAGAAGTAGAAGAGCACTTATTGGGGCTTTAACTCCTCTTTTCAACTCCGGTTTTTGGAACTCCACTTGATCTACAACCCACTTGTTTTTTCAAGCCACAGAGCAGGCTCTACAGAGTACTGAGGCCTGATTTATAGCACCTGGGACCAGCTAACCCCTCCCCCTTAGTCAGCTACTCAGGAAGGAAACTGCAAAGGAAAAATGGTTTCAAATTATGTCACTTTTGCAAACTTTGTAGCAAGCAAGCAATCAATACATATATCAAATACAATGGCCCCCCACTTTGTCACACACAACACAGTAAATCAATCCGGTTTTTGGAACTCCACTTGATCTACAACCCACTTGTTTTTTCAAGCCACAGAGCAGGCTCTACAGAGTACTGAGGCCTGATTTATAGCACCTGGGACCAGCTAACCCCTCCCCCTTAGTCAGCTATTCAGCAGGAAGGAAGCTGCAAAGGAAAAATGGTTTCAAATTATGTCACTTTTGCAAACTTTGTAGCAAGCAAGCAATCAATACATATATCACATACAATGGCCCCCCACTTTGTCACACACAACACAGTAAATCAATCCGGTTTTTGGAACTCCACTTGATCTACAACCCACTTGTTTTTTCAAGCCACAGAGCAGGCTCTACAGAGTACTGAGGCCTGATTTATAGCACCTGGGACCAGCTAACCCCTCCCCATTAGTCAGCTACTCAGGAAGGAAACTGCAAAGGAAAAATGGTTTCAAATTATGTCACTTTTGCAAACTTTGTAGCAAGCAAGCAATCAATACATATATCACATACAATGGCCCCCCACTTTATCACACACAACACAGTAAGTCAATCCGGTTTTTGGAACTCCACTTGATCTACAACCCACTTGTTTTTTCAAGCCACAGAGCAGGCTCTACAGAGTACTGAGGCCTGATTTATAGCACCTGGGACCAGCTAACCCCTCCCCCTTAGTCAGCTACTCAGGAAGGAAACTGCAAAGGAAAAATGGTTTCAAATTATGTCACTTTTGCAAACTTTGTAGCAAGCAAGCAATCAATACATATATCAAATACAATGGCCCCCCACTTTGTCACACACAACACAGTAAATCAATCCGGTTTTTGGAACTCCACTTGATCTACAACCCACTTGTTTTTTCAAGCCACAGAGCAGGCTCTACAGAGTACTGAGGCCTGATTTATAGCACCTGGGACCAGCTAACCCCTCCCCCTTAGTCAGCTACTCAGGAAAGAAAATGCAAAGGAAAAATGGTTTCAAATTATGTCACTTTTGCAAACTTTGTAGCAAGCAAGCAATCAATACATATATCAAATACAATGGCCCCCCACTTTGTCACACACAACACAGTAAATCAATCCGGTTTTTGGAACTCCACTTGATCTACAACCCACTTGTTTTTTCAAGCCACAGAGCAGGCTCTACAGAGTACTGAGGCCTAATTTATAGCACCTGGGACCAGCTAACCCCTCCCCCTTAGTCAGCTACTCAGGAAGGAAACTGCAAAGGAAAAATGGTTTCAAATTATGTCACTTTTGCAAACTTTGTAGCAAGCAAGCAATCAATACATATATCACATACAATGGCCCCCCACTTTATCACACACAACACAGTAAGTCAATCCGGTTTTTGGAACTCCACTTGATCTACAACCCACTTGTTTTTTCAAGCCACAGAGCAGGCTCTACAGAGTACTGAGGCCTGATTTATAGCACCTGGGACCAGCTAACCCCTCCCCCTTAGTCAGCTATTCAGCAGGAAGGAAGCTGCAAAGGAAAAATGGTTTCAAATTATGTCACTTTTGCAAACTTTGTAGCAAGCAAGCAATCAATACATATATCACATACAATGGCCCCCCACTTTGTCACACACAACACAGTAAATCAATCCGGTTTTTGGAACTCCACTTGATCTACAACCCACTTGTTTTTTCAAGCCACAGAGCAGGCTCTACAGAGTACTGAGGCCTGATTTATAGCACCTGGGACCAGCTAACCCCTCCCCCTTAGTCAGCTACTCAGGAAGGAAACTGCAAAGGAAAAATGGTTTCAAATTATGTCACTTTTGCAAACTTTGTAGCAAGCAAGCAATCAATACATATATCAAATACAATGGCCCCCCACTTTGTCACACACAACACAGTAAATCAATCCGGTTTTTGGAACTCCACTTGATCTACAACCCACTTGTTTTTTCAAGCCACAGAGCAGGCTCTACAGAGTACTGAGGCCTGATTTATAGCACCTGGGACCAGCTAACCCCTCCCCCTTAGTCAGCTACTCAGGAAGGAAACTGCAAAGGAAAAATGGTTTCAAATTATGTCACTTTTGCAAACTTTGTAGCAAGCAAGCAATCAATACATATATCACATACAATGGCCCCCCACTTTGTCACACACAACACAGTAAATCAATCCGGTTTTTGGAACTCCACTTGATCTACAACCCACTTGTTTTTTCAAGCCACAGAGCAGGCTCTACAGAGTACTGAGGCCTGATTTATAGCACCTGGGACCAGCTAACCCCTCCCCATTAGTCAGCTACTCAGGAAGGAAACTGCAAAGGAAAAATGGTTTCAAATTATGTCACTTTTGCAAACTTTGTAGCAAGCAAGCAATCAATACATATATCACATACAATGGCCCCCCACTTTATCACACACAACACAGTAAGTCAATCCGGTTTTTGGAACTCCACTTGATCTACAACCCACTTGTTTTTTCAAGCCACAGAGCAGGCTCTACAGAGTACTGAGGCCTGATTTATAGCACCTGGGACCAGCTAACCCCTCCCCCTTAGTCAGCTACTCAGGAAAGAAAATGCAAAGGAAAAATGGTTTCAAATTATGTCACTTTTGCAAACTTTGTAGCAAGCAAGCAATCAATACATATATCAAATACAATGGCCCCCCACTTTGTCACACACAACACAGTAAATCAATCCGGTTTTTGGAACTCCACTTGATCTACAACCCACTTGTTTTTTCAAGCCACAGAGCAGGCTCTACAGAGTACTGAGGCCTGATTTATAGTACCTGGGACCAGCTAACCCCTCCCCCTTAGTCAGCTACTCAGGAAGGAAACTGCAAAGGAAAAATGGTTTCAAATTATGTCACTTTTGCAAACTTTGTAGCAAGCAAGCAATCAATACATATATCACATACAATGGCCCCCCACTTTATCACACACAACACAGTAAGTCAATCCGGTTTTTGGAACTCCACTTGATCTACAACCCACTTGTTTTTTCAAGCCACAGAGCAGTCTCTACAGAGTACTGAGGCCTTATTTATAGCACCTGGGACCAGCTAACCCCTCCCCCTTAGTCAGCTATTCAGCAGGAAGGAAGCTGCAAAGGAAAAATGGTTTCAAATTATGTCACTTTTGCAAACTTTGTAGCAAGCAAGCAATCAATACATATATCACATACAATGGCCCCCCACTTTGTCACACACAACACAGTAAATCAATCCGGTTTTTGGAACTCCACTTGATCTACAACCCACTTGTTTTTTCAAGCCACAGAGCAGGCTCTACAGAGTACTGAGGCCTGATTTATTGCACCTGGGACCAGCTAACCCCTCCCCCTTAATCAGCTATTCAGCAGGAAGGAAGCTGCAAAGGAAAAATGGTTTCAAATTATGTCACTTTTGCAAACTTTGTAGCAAGCAAGCAATCAATACATATATCACATACAATGGCCCCCCACTTTGTCACACACAACACAGTAAATCAATCCGGTTTTTGGAACTCCACTTGATCTACAACACACTTGTTTTTTCAAGCCACAGAGCCACAGAGGTGATTTATCAAGGCCCTAAAACCAGGGAACCAGGAAGGGTAGGGCCCAAACATATCTGCTAGAAGTGAGGGTGCCCGTATTATACCAGGACAACACAATTCCCCAGGAAAATTGCCCAAACTGCAAAGGTGGATAAGAAAGGACATAATTTATCAGTGCGACACTGGTCTCTGCATAAAGGAATGCTTCACAGTGTAACACACATCTATAGATTATTTTACCTCATTATTATACCACCTGACTATGCCCCTAATGTACTCTGCCCAGCTTACATATGCCCCCACGTTATAAACTTAAATACCAGTAAAACTCCAAACAAAACGACTACCAAGCAAAATCTATGCTCCAAAAGCCAAATGGAGCTCCCCTCCCTTCTGAGCCCTACAGTGTGCCCAAACAGCAGTTTTCTTCTACATATATGGCATCGCCATACCCGGGAGAACTCTTTTAACAATTTTTGGGGTATGTGTTCTCAGTGGCACAAGCTGGGAACGACATATTTGACACTGAAATGGCATATCTAGGGAAAAATGTAACTTTTTACTTTGCACCATCCGCAGCGCATTCATTTATGGACCTGTGGAGTGAAAATTCTCACTTCACCCTTTAAGAAATGCCTTGAGGGGGGCAGTTTCCAAAATGGGGTCACTTCTCAGGGGTTTCTTTTATTATTTCACATCAGAGCCCTGTAATTGTGAACCAATACTTTGTAAATCGCCAAATTAGGTCTCAATTTCGCATGGTACTCTTTCATTCCTGCCCTGTCGAATGTCCAGGCAAAAGATTAGGGCCACAAGTAGGGTGTTTCTAAAACCGGGAAACACAGAATAATAATTAGCATATCTATGGAAAAATTCCCATTTTCACTCTGCAGCATCGAGTGTACACTAATTTCTGCAAAACACCTAGGTTAATACCTTGAGGTGCGTAGTTTCCAAAATGGGGTCACTTCTGGGGGGTTTCCACTGTTTTGGTTCCACACAGGCTTTGCAAATGCGACATAGCACCCAGAAACCAACGCAGCAAAATCTGTACTCCAAAAGCCAAATGTGCTCCTTTCCTTCTGGGCCCTACTGTGTGCCCAAATAGCAGTTTATGACCACATATTGGGTATCACCGTATTCGGGAGAAATTTCTTTACAAATGTTGGGATTCATTTTTCCTTTATTTCTTGAGAAAATGAAAAATTTTGAGCCAAAACTTTGTCTTGTTGAAGAAAAAGTTTTTTCTTTTTTTTCACTGCCCAATTCTAATCAAATCTATAAAACACCCGTGGGGTCAAATGCTTTAGTTTCATAAATGGAGTCACTTTTGGGTAGTTTCCACTGTACTGGGACCTTAGGGGCTTTGCAAAAGCGACATGGTGCCAAGAAATTTTCTCTTCTGATACTTGCCGTGTGCCCAAACAGCAGTTTATGACCACATATGGGGTATTTCCATATTCCAGAGAAGTTGCTTTTCAAATTTTAGGGTGCTTTTTCTTCTTTATTCCTTGTGGACATTGTTCTTTTTTTTTTTTTTTTAGCTAAAACTTCATCTTATTGGAAAAAAATGAAAATTTTTAATTTTCACGTCCAAATTCTAATAAAATCTATGATACATCTGTGGGGTCAAAATGCTTACTACACCCCTAGATGAATTCCTCATGGGGTGCAGTTTTGAAAATGGGTTCTTTTTTGGGGTGTTTTCTTTTGTTTTGGCATCACAGGACCTCTTCAAACCTGACATTGTGCCTAAAATATACTCTAATAAAAAGAAGGCCAAAAAAATCCTCTAGGTGCCCCTTTGTTTCGGAGGCCTGTGTCTCAGTCCATTAGCACACTAGGGCCACATGTGCGATATTTCTAAAAAATACTGAATCTGGGCAATAAATATTGAGTTGTGTTTCTCTGGTAAAATCTTCTGTGTTACAGATTTTTTTTTATTATATATGAATATCTGCAAAAAAACATTAAGATTTGTAAATTTCACCTCCATGTTTCTTTAATTCTTGTGAAACGCCTAAAGGGTAAATAAACTTTCTAAATGCTGTTTTTAATACTGTGAGTGGTGCAGTTTTTGAAATAGGGTGACTTATGGAGGTTTATATTGTATAGGACCCTCAAAGCCTCCTCACAACTGAACTGGTCCATGTAAAAATAGCCTTTTTTGAAATTTTCTTGAAAATGTGACACATTTCTGTTAAAGTTCTAAGCCTTGTAACGTCCTAGAAAAATAAAATGACATTCAAAAAACAATGCTAATCTAAAGTAAACATTTGGGAAATGTTAATTAGCAACTATTTTGTGTGGTATTACTGTCTGTCTTACAAGCAGATACATTTACATTTAGAAAAATTCAAATTTCTGCAATTTTTCCCTAAATCCAGTCCCTGCTGATAAAAAGCATCCACTCATTATGATGCTGCCACCACCTTGCTTAACTGTGGGAATGGTGTTCTTAGGATGATGGGAAGTGTTGAGTTTTCGCCACACATAATATATCCCATGATGGCCATGATGACCAAAAAGTTTAATTTTAGTCTCATCTCACCAAAGAACCTTCTTCTATGTGTTTAGAGAGTCTGCCACATACTATTTGGGAAACTCAAACTGTGTTCTCTTATATTTTTCTTTAAGAAATAGTTTTTTTCTGGCCACTCTTCCACAATGCCCCACTCTGTGGATTGTATGGCTTATAGTGGTACTATGAACAAATACTTCCATCTTCGCTGTGGATCGTTGGTGTCTTTGTTGAATCCATGATTAATGCCCTCCTTGCTCGGCCTTCGAGTTTAGGTGGGCGGCCTTCTCTTGTCAAGTATTTTTTATGTTATAATGGATTTAATGGTTCTCTGTAGAATGCTCAAAGTTTGGGTTTTATAACCCAACCGTAAACTATACTTTTCCACAACTTTGTTTCTGACCTGTTTGGAGAGCTCCTTGTTCTTCATTTTGCTTGCAAAGTTAATTAATTTGACCAGATCTTATAGAGAGGTTTTTATAGCAAAGGTATATAATACATATGCACTCACTTTTTTTTTTTTTTTTTTTTTTTTTTAAACAAGGCCTTTTTTTCATTCCCCTTTAACAATTTGGACAATTTTGTTAGGTCCATTACATATAATAAAATTTAAAATCCATTTTAATTCCAGGTTGGAATTCAACAAAACAGCTCTGTACTGTAGTTAGTAAGGCCTCATGCACACGACCGTAGCCCGACCGTAGCCGTGTGCACGCCCGTGATTTTCGGGTCGGCCGGCTGCGGACTGTCAGCGGACTGTCAGCCGCAAGCCGCCCGCACATGCACATGGCCGGGCCATTGTTTTCAATGAGCCCGGACCGCAACTCCGGACCAAAATAGGACATGTCCGTACTTTCTGCGGTCCGGGTTCCCGGGCCGTGCACGGACCGCAAAAACTACGGTCGTGTGCACGGCCCCATAGAAAAGAATGGGTCCGCAATTCTCCCGTGGATTTGCGGGGGAATTGCGGACGCAAAAACACGGTCGTGTGCATGAGGCCTTAGACTGAAAGAAATAACTACAACAAATACTGTACATCCTATAAATTGTCACTATATATTGAACATTATTATGAGAGGGAAACAGAACAGTTGGGACTGCATTATATTATATTATATTTAATGGTTATATATACGTTTAGTATCTATTTTTCATGGTTAATGTATGTGTTCTTTGGGATTGTGCAGTGGCAAGCATTTTTATGCATGATTTTCGTAATATAATCAATGTTTAAACAGAGAGCATGAGGTTACATAAAAGTTTAATCTAGACCAGTAATTTCCAACCCACTGGAGAGCGAGAGCCCCTTTCAAATTGGTTTAGTCCCTAAGCAATAAGAACATTGAAAGAAGTGTTCTGATATGAAGTATAGGATGAAACTGATCTAATTTTTAGCTTTGCTATGAGGCCCTTTTTAGAGGCGTAGCTAGGTTCTCCAGCACCCAGGGCAAAGATTCAGTTTGGCGCCCCCCCCAACCTTTTTCCCGACATCTCCTTCCCCCTCGCCGTGTTTGTTTTCTCTACCAATCAATGACGTGTCATTTCTTTTCCACATTTATTTTGATGTAACTCGAGCATAAAAACATTTGTACATTTTACAAGCAATATAGTTCTATACACAACACCAAAACCAAGCTCATTACATATATACAGCACCAGCACAAATACAGCTCAATTTGGGGGCAACCCCTGCCGTATAGGTATGTACGGCGTAAAACTACAGCTCCCAGCATGGCCTGAACAATGGTGAGGATATGCTGGGAGATGCTGTTTCACAAATAAATAAATCATATCATAATCACACCACCCATCATCTCGCTGCAGATCATACAGTGACTACAGTGCTGATTAGAGGCAGAATAAACATTTACATTAAGTGACTCACCGGTGACGTCTCAGATTCTAGTTCTTTTTCTCCATCTGGTCCAGACCTCTATGATGACTTCTCCCGGTCACAGCCCATTTCTGCAGTTTGCCACTCAGATGTCTTCAGCTTCTCACTTTTCCAGCATTTCTACACCTATAAATAAAGATAAAGTTCACATTATACCACACACTACGCCCCTAAATATAATAGCGCCATACACTGCACCTCTAATTATAATAGCGCCATACACCATGTCCCACACACACACACACACACACACACACACACACACACCATGCCCCCTGTAGATAGAGCCCCCTGTAGATAGTGCCCCCATATAGCCCACCCCTGTATATAGTGTCCCACAAATAGCTCCCCCTATAGTGCTCCACAGATAGCCCACCCCTGTATATAGCCCTCCTGTAGATATAGCCCACCCTGTAGATAGTGCTCCACATATAGTCCACCCCTGTATATAGAGCTCCACATATAGTCCACCCCTGTATATAGTGCTCCATATATAGTCCACCCCTGTATATAGTGCTCCACAGATAGCCCACCCCTGTATATAGTGCTCCACAGATAGCCCACTCCTGTATATAGCCCCCTGTAGATATAGCCCACCCCTGTATATAGTGCTCGATAGATAGCCCACCCCTGTATATAGCCCCCTGTAGATATAGCCCACCCCTGTATATAGTGCTCCATAGATAGCCCACCACTGTATATAGCCCCCCTGTAGATATAGCCCACCCTTGTATATAGTGCTCCATTGATAGCCCACCCCTGTATATAGCCCCCTGTAGATAAAGCCCCTGTAGATAAAGCCCCTGTAGATAAAGCCCCCTGTAGATAAAGGCCCCATAGATAAAGCCCCCTGTAGAAAAAACCCCCGTAGATAAAGCCCCCATGTAGATAAAGCCCCCTGTATATAAAGCCCCCCTTGTAGTTAAAGCCCCCCCGTAGATATATAGCACCCTGAAGATAAAGCCTCCTGTAGATAAAGCCCCCCTTGTAGATAAAGCCCCCCTGTAGATAAAGCCCCCCCTGTAGATAAAGCCCCCCTGTATATAGCCCCCTGTAGATAAAGCCCCCCCTGGTAGATAAAGCCCCCCCTTGTAGAAAAAGCCCCCTCGTAGATAAAGCCTCCTGTAGATAAAGCCCCCCTTGTAGATAAAGCCCCCCTTGTAGATAAAGGCCCCCCGTAGATAAAGCCCCCCCTGTAGATAATGCCCCCCATAGATAAAGCTGTCCCCTGTAGATAAAGCCCCCCGTAGATAAAGCCGTCCCCTGTAGATAAAGCCCCCCGTAGATAAAGCCCCTCTTGTAGATAAAGCCCCCCGTAGATAAACCCCTCCTGTAGATAAAGCCCCCCTTGTAGATAAAGCCCCCTGTAGATAAAGCCCCCCTTGTAGATAAAGCCCTCTTGTAGATAAAGACCCCCTTAGATAAAGCCCCCCTGTAGATAAAGCCCCCTGTACATAAAGCGGCCCCGTAGATAAAGCCCCCCCTGTAGATAAAGTGCCCCCGTAGATAAAGCCCCCCCTGTAGATAAAGCCCCCCTTGTAGATAAAGCCTCCCGTAGATAAAGCACCCTGTAGATAAAGCCCCCCCGTAGATAAAGCCCCCCTGTAGATAAAGCCCCCCACTGTAGATAAAGCCCCCCTTGTAGATAAAGCCCCCCGTAGATAAAGTCCACCCGTAGATAAAGTCCCCCCCTAGATAAAGCCCCCCCTGTAGTTAAAGCCCCCCATAGATAAAGCCCCCCTGTAGATAAAGCCCCCTTGTAGATAAAGCCATACCTTGTAGATAAAGCCCCCTGTATATAAAGTCCCCCCGTAGATAAAGCCCCCCGTAGATAAAGCACCCCCTGTAGATAAAGCTCTTCACCCGTAGATAAAGCCCCCCGTAGATAAAGTCCGCCCGTAGATAAAGCCCCCCATAGATTAAGCCCCCCCCTCGTAGATAATGCCACACACTTTTTATTACAATAAAAGAAACAATTTAAACTCACCTTAATCCCGCTTCCACGGCATCCGACAGCCATTGAGACCTGCTCTCTTCTGCGCAGGTCTCCTGGGGGTTGAACCAAGCGTCTATCAAAGGCGCTGATTGGCTTGGCAGGGTAACTTTCCCTGTCAGTCAGCGCCTTTCATCGACGGAAGAGCGATAGCGCTTCTCTGGTACAAAGGAGCTGAATAGCCGGGAACGGAACGTACCCGACTATTCATTGCTTCTAATTGTACCTGTGTCCTATAGACTCAGGTACAATTATAGTGCAGGAGGAGGTGGCGCTGGCGCCCCCTCTAAGTTGCACCCGGGGCACATGCCCCGCATGCCCCCCTAGCTACGCCCCTGCCCTTTTTCTCTATGTACAACCACGGTGAGAAGGAATTTGAATGGCGTGGTGGTTGAGCATGCACATATGAAACAGATGACTCCTGAAATTCAATTGCAATTTGAACCCGATTAAGATTAAGGAGCATGAAGTGGAAGTTATATATATTTTAGCTGAAAGAATTTTAGTGTAAGGTAATGCACCAGACAATAGACCATTGCAACCTTATATGCCAAAGTATACCACAAAGTGCCCGAAATGTTGGCAAAAAAAGACAGATTGCTTACTTGGTATATGCCATTGTTCTATGCTGAAAACTTTTTGTGGGAGGCCTGAAAGCTATTAAGTAAAGTTGTGTTGTGTGAAATTTACTCAAAATATATCACTATATTACTTATACCTTGATCCTTTCACTAAAATAGTAAAGCAATGATATAATTTTGAATATGTACACATTATATTGATGGCAGCTAAAAAAAAGCCATTATGGAACAATGGCTATATATGACCCCGCCGTCATATGTACACTTAAATGGTTATTGCCAACTGAAACATTTATTGTATATTAATGGGATACGCCATAAATATCTGATAAAGTCAGGTTCCCAGCTCTGGAAAACACACCTATATCCAGAACATGGGTCAGTTGTGAGCAAGTGGACATCATTGTGTCCGTAACTCCCTTAGTTTAAGGCGTTTACAGTGGCCATTTATCGTTACGATTTGTTCACTTCCAAACAACTGTAACAATAATTGCCCCGTGTAAACACACAACTATCAGTTATCGTTGATCTACGTAAATTGTGCATACATGAAATTGTTTTCTATGTTTACGCGTTGTGTAACAAGAGGAAGGATACTGTGTACCAAGAAACATCTTTTTCATATGTTTTATTGACTTTATGATAGATCCTGGGAGAATCACTGTTGCTACCAGGAAATCTCTATAGAAATATTGGAGAACATAAAAATCGAGCTATGATATCTATAATGTGTCCTAATTCTGTCTTTCTGAAAGTTATGGCAAGTGGAGAACATACCGCCAGCATCATATCTTTTTTATTTGACAAAGTCTTATTCATTATTACCGTTTTAGTGTACCAATAGAAGTGTTTCTGTGAAAATCATGTTTTCTTTTCTTATTTAGAATACACATAATAACCTAATACTTTCACAAATCAATAGGGGGAGTTTAAGAACATTTCTGCGCCAGTTTTTTTGCATTGAAAAGTAACAGACGGATCAAAAACGGCTCAAAGTAATTGTGACTTTTAAGCCATTCCCGTTGCTCTTGCCACTTTGCGCAGAGCTTATCAGAAAGGGCAGAGCGACCCGCGGACCACCATATTTACTATAATTTACACCAGAAACTGGTGCACGCACTGCGACAAATTTATTAAGTTGTGTTATTTTGATATTATTGTGTGCGCACCACTTTGTTTTATGTGTCAGCTTTTTCTTGGTTGCTTAAGTTCTTACATGGACACATATGTAGCAGCCCATTATTTATATTAGGGGTGCCCACTTCTTTGGATTATACCTCTTAATATATTTGTTACATCTTATTTCAGCCTGACTTAATAAATTTATTTTAAAAAAATGTAATGCTGGACTCTGGCCCTTGCATATTACTGCAGAACTAACAGCATGACATGTAGAATTAATATAAACCTTTTCTAAATGTATTTTTGTTTATGAGATATAGATTTGCTACATATCATGGGGTCAATGTAGAAAGTATGGTTGCCAAGTCAAGTGTTCCATGAAGGACAAGGTAGGTTTATACCACAGTTCATTAATATAGTAAATCATTGCCTACATACTTACAAGTTACAGTATTTTTTCAATTTTGTTTATATCAATGAGCTATTGCTTTATCTAAATATATATGGTAAAAAAGAGATACACTATATGGCTAAATGTATGTGGACACCCCTCCTAATTATTGAGTTCAGGTGTTTCAGCCACATCCATTGAAAACAGATGCATAAAATCGATTTTGCTAGTAGTATGGCTGGTACTGCAACAGTTTTACAAATCTGCCCTATTTTGTCTTTAGCAGCAATAATCCGGTGTCACCATAAGAAAGTAATTATTAAGCCGACTCACGATCTGGTTTATTTAAAAGATTTCAAATTCTGTAAAAGAAAAACAAAATAAATGTTCGTCAGCCTAAACTTTGGCATATGTTTTTGTTCTAAACATTAGGCATACCGTTTTTAAGTGTAAGCAAAAGAATGGAGTTTGACACCATTGTTTACACAAAAAAGTAAACGTTAAGGTATACTTTTTATAATGGAAGTCAGGGGCAGACATATTGAAATGTTAGGGTATGTTCACACGCAGTAGCAAAATACGTCTGAAATTACGGAGCTGTTTTCGCCTGAAAACAGTTCCTGATTTTCAGACGTTTTTGTAACTACTCGCGTTTTTCGCGGCAAATTTTACGGACGTTATTGGAGCTGTTTTTCAATGGAGTCAACTAAAAATTGCTCCATTGACTTCTTTGACGCAGATGTCTTTTTATGCGCCGTCTTTTGACATTGACGCGTAAAATTACACCTCGTGGGAACAGGACATTGTAAACACATTGAAAGCAATGGGCAGATGTTTGTAGGCGTAATGGAGCCGGTTCTTTTGAAAACAGTGCGTGTGAACATACCCTTAGGGGGTTACATTTGCACACATTAACACAGTCAACGTTTGCTATAATATGGTAGAAAGGGAACACACTAAACATTATATTATTTCCTTCTTATCATTTTGATTTTGTTGTTTTTTCATTTTTATTTCTGAAACATTAGACCATCTGTAGCTGCAGCCGGTGGGGTGCCTCTTGAACTGCTTTTTAAATATTAAATCATAAAGTCATGTAAGAGATTGACAGTTCTTGTTTGTGTTGAAAATGGCACAGTTTCTACAGATTTGGGGGTACACTAGCACCACATAGCATTCTGTCTATTAGTGGAAATCTCTTTGGAGATTTGGAGAAGTTGCTTGGGTCCCTGAATTTCCTGGGCTAGGATGATTCTACATAATGTTCCCTTTCCTGGATGTTTGTTTCTATTTACAAGCACTGCTACCATTGGCTGATTTATTCATTGATACCTGACAAACACTAAGTTTCCAATATTTTATTATCTACAGTATAACTTATTCTAAATGTACTTGATTTTTATTATTTCTGTTGGTTCACAGAAGAGCTGAAGGTCTCACATTTTAAATCACAATCCCTCCATGATGACATTAAAATCTTGCCTGTGAAATAAAATCGGAAAAGTCACGTTGGTTGTGTGAAATGCCAGTGCACAGTTTATTTGGGCTTAGAATTCAGGGCATGACACTTTTGAGATGTTCTACTGCTAGAAATCCATTAAATGTAGTTTATGTATTAGAAAGATTAAAGCAAAGATGACGTGATACAGCACCCTTACTAAGTACACCTGTATACACTACATATGTATACTCTTAAATAATAGGGGACAATACAAGATTTTCCTTTTGTATATATATATATATATATATATATATATATATATATATATATATATAATGAAGGTTCTCATTCCTTATCTTATGAATTAAAAGTTCATGTCTTGAACTGTCTGCTATCTAATTTTCTAGCGGTAAAGAAGAACCATCTCGCTCACCTTGATTTGTGATATTTATTTTGAAACTATGTAGGTAGCATTTTGAATCCTAATCCATTTCACTGTGTGAATGAGAGCTCTCAAGATCATTAATCATTCTTTTTGCCCTAATGACATTTCCAAAAAAGTAATTCCTTCACAGAAAGCTGTCATTTTATCTACTTTTCAAATGTCACTTAATGACTGTTACAGAATGAGATGATCTTTTGTTATGAGTGCAAGGTAAAATTTTCCAATACTCTGTGTGAACAAATGTTCTATGCTACAGATGTGTTTAGAGCAGAACCAGGTCAGAGCAGGTTTCATTGTCCTACACATATGCAAGCATTGCTATACACAGTATAGCAACGAAAGATACAGTAAGCAGAGGTCTTCCATGCTAGAACTGTATATTGTCTCCTTGGTCTCCAATAGAGTAGCCCCCTTATGTCTCTCTAAGGCTGGGTTCACACGACCATGTTACGTCCGTAATGGACGGAACGTATTTCGGCTGCAAGTCCCGGACCGAACACACTGCAGGGAGTCGGGCTCCTAGCATCACAGTTATGTACGATGCTAGGAGTCCCTGCCTCTCCGTGGAACTACTGTCCCGTACTGAAAACATGATTACAGTACGGGACAGTTGTCCAGCAGCGAGGCAGGGACTCCCAACATCGTACATAACTGTGATGCTAGGAGCCCGGCACCCTGCAGTGTGTTCGGTCTGGGACTTGCGGCCAAAATACGTTCCGTCCATTACGGACGTAACATGGTCGTGTGAACCCAGCCTAACACTGCACCAGTAATTGAGAGCCATTAAATCTATAGACCTTTAAGTGCCATATATGCAGTAGATAATAAGAAGCTATTTTAAGAGTGGCAGAGGTCCCTTTATTTACTGGGCTCCTTCTTATATGGTATGTCCAACCCTGTACAAATTTAACAGAACTAACTATTTTAGGCTTCGTTCACATCTGCGTCAGGCTTCCCTTCATGGCTTCCATCAGACCTTTCCGTCAGGAGAACCTATTAACGGAAACCATAGCTTCCATTTGCATTACCATTGATTTCAATGGTCATGCTTCCATTGCAAATGGTTTCCATTTGTCTCCGTTCCCTAAGGTTTCAGTTTTTTTGCTGAATCAATAACACAGTCAACAGCACTATTGTTTCCACCAAACAAACGGAAACCTTATGGAAGGAAGATAAACAGAAGCCATTTGCAACGGAAGCATTACCATTTAAATAAATGGTAATGAAAACGGAACCTATGATTTCAATTTGGTTTTCATTCATGGGTTTCCCTGATGGAAAGGTCTAACGAATTGATGAACGGAAGTCCAACGCAGATGTGAACGAAGCCTTAGGCCATGTTCAGACGTGGCAGAATTTTTCTGTTGCAAATGTTGGTGCAGATTTGGGACAATTACGCAACAAATTTGCACCACCATTTTCATATTTGACAGGTAATTCAGACATTGCAGATATCACAGCGGACTTGCCACAGATTTCAGTTTTTGCTTCTTAAAGGCTGAAATCCGCAGTGAAATTCCGCTTCTTCTCTGCAACATAATGTGCATGCTGCGGAGGGAAAATTCTGCATTGCAGCCTAATTTCCGCACAGTTATTTTCCGCGACGTCTGAACTAAGTTTCCTAAAAATGTATAGAAACAAATGAAAAAAAACGGCTGCTGCAGAATTCCACTGCGAACTGTCCGCAGGGGAATTCAACAGTAATTCCACCACATGTGAACGTGCCCTTAGACTTAATGCAAAATTATCTTTGTTTGTTTTTAGAGTAGAATTGTTTAATATAATCTATTAAACAAATACATGGAACAGAAAAAACTCATTACTTCACAACAATTTGCATGCAATATTCCCAAAGACGTTGTACACTTTACCAAATTATAGCTATCATTGCAATCCATCTTCAGATTTAAATTTTAACCAATAGATAAATATTAAAAATCTTCAGTTTACACAGATGGCAAACAGCTGTTGTTCTTATTGTTATAAATGTTATGACTTACTCATCCAGAGCTGAAAATTACGTCTGAGCATGTTCTAAATGATTAATATCACATTCATGCTTTTTTCTTACAAAATATATAGAGATATGAATCTATGAAACTACCAACAATAAAAATGTATAGACAAATGATTCTGCTTTTTTACGGAGGCCATAGACTAGATAGAAGTAATGAATACATTTTTTGGACGATAACTAAATACACACAAGCATTTTTTTTATAGGGTTAGTCCTTGAGGACTTTGGAGAAAAGAGGATTGTTTATTGATAACATATAGTCCATATAGGCAGCTCTATATAGAAGACATATATGCAGAGATCTATGTATGTATCATGTCAATATAGAACCTTCCTTTTGTAGTAGAGCTGAATTTGCCGCAGAGTTGTTTCTTTTGTTTACCATGATATTTCATTTCAGGGGCATTGCTAGGGTCTTAAAAGTTAAGGACACAAAAAACTAAAATTATAATATATATATATTTTTAGCCTCACTCACATACACACCGTTTTAGACCAGGTTTCCATAACAACCAAGCCATTTTTCTTTACTCGACGTGTTACTCGCTGTAAACTAACTGAACCTATAATGTATTTGAGCATTCTCATAAATTGAAACCCTTTAATACCAGTAATGCCTCCAAAAAGGAACCCTGCACTTAGACAAAAGACCCCTGTGGCAAAGTGCATGGCTGCTGCGGAGAGCTGCTGAAATCTCTCAACAGAACCAAGCCCGTGGATTTCAGCACTCTCATAAATTGAACCCTTTCAGACCAGTCATGCCTCCAAAAAGGAACCTGCACTTGGACTTTATTGGATATGTTGGCTTCATATCAGTAGGATTTTAAGGTTTTTTTAACCACACACACAAACAACAAACAAATGGACCAGTGTGAAGCCGGGTAACTCTGCTATTCTGTATTATAAAAGTGAATGTCTGTTTATCTGTCTTCTATAGGCATCCAAATGCCTGAATCACTTGACACTAAATTTGGCACATATGTACATTGGGTGTCCTGGAAGGTTTTCGTAAATACCCTAACCTTGCAATTGTTCTCTGTCATCAGCCATTATAGCGAATGTCTGTTTGTCATCCTCTATAGGCATCCAAACACCTGAACTATTTGACCCCAAATTTGGCACATAGATACATCGGATGTTCAGGAAAGTTTTCGTAAAGGTTCCGACCTTGCTATTTTTCTCTGTTATCAGCCATTATCACATGATCACTATCCAATACTATAAAAGCGAATACAGACATTTGCTTTTATAGTAAAGATGTTTTTAATTAGCAGTAGCAGGTAGTACACTTTACAAGATAATCCTAGATGGGAAGGTACAGGGGAGTGGTTACCCATAGCAACCAATCAGATTACTGATGGCCAGTAGGAGAGCTGCATTACTATCTGCAGAGACTCCTCTTGCCCAACTGCAAGCTGATCAAATGCGTCATACTGCTGCTGGAGCTGCTGAAACTCCTTAGCAAACTCTGGCTCTCTCAGCAACAGATCAGACAGGTGGCTCTCAGAAGCGCAGAGACTCCTGCCCAAACCCAGGCCAGAAAGTAAGCTGATAGAGCACATCATGATGTTCAACGTGCTAATGAGTGGGCTTTCATACATGATGCTGTTTTCAATTATGATCCAACCATATTTTATAGCCAACTGGTAATAAAACTGCCAATGTTGTTAATCAACAGGCTCTGTCTATGTTTTATGACTCCATTTCCTACCAGTTTAGCTGTTAGGTATTTAGGAAGTTAAAATTTAAATAAACAGTGTGTAACTGTCGGGGTATATAGGGCTACTAGCGATTTCCCCATAAACCAAGAAAGTACAAGGGCATGGATTGGCCTCCTGGGCACTCTTGGAACAAATCCAATGAACACACAAACAGAAAGACACACCGACACGTTATACCCAGGCAGTGCCGGGTATTTTTTTCTAGTCTTTTAAATATATTAAATTGAATTTCAGTTGGCTGTTGTCTGTTCTTTATGTACGGCCAAATGACTGGACCAATCTGCACCAAATTTGGCACATGAATCAGGAAATCTGGCTGGGTTTACTATGGGTTTCAGCTCTCTAGGGCCTATAGTATACAGTATAGACAGAAAGATAGAGAAATAATCCAGTGAATCACGGCTGACATCATTTCTGATTGCAGCCGTTCATTTTCCTTTTTCTTCCATCCGATCTAGACCACCATGGAGACATTTTACAGCCACAACTTATCTCTGCAGAGTTTGTTTACGATACATCTTTGGCTCCTTGCTTTTTCCAGCATCCTTATCATCTTTTCCAGCACCCTCCCCATGCTACTACCCCTAATACATGCCTAGTTGCTGCCCTATTTGCCCCTATACTGTATCTGCTGTGTTGCACGGTGCCCTCATATACTGCACATCATAACTGTTGTTACCCCAAAAATAATAGTGTCAGAAAGATAGTGCCTCAGATAGTGCCACAGACAGTAGTAGTACCTCACATTTTTCCCGAGACAGTAATAGTACTTCAGACAGTAAAAGTGCTTCACACGATAATAATGACACCTTATTTCCCCACTCAGTAACAGTGCCCCCCTTTCTGCCTTCATACAGTAACAATGCCAACCTTTTTGCCCCCTAGACAACCATAATGACCAGCTTTGTGTCCCCTATACAGTAACAGTGTTCCCCTTGTGCCCCCACACAGTAACAATACTAGCCTTTGTGCCCCTACACAGTAACATTATTCCCCTTTTCCCTCCCACATAGCAAAAATGTTCCCATTTATGCCCCCTACAAAGTAGCAGTGCCCCCTTAGTGATTTCTGTTTCCATTTTTCAGTAACAGTGTCCCCCTTTGTGTCCTCACACAGTAACAATGCCAGTCGTTGCACTGCCTACACAGCAATAATTACCCCTATCTGCTCCATTCTAAGTAATAATTCCCCTTTTGGAACTTCACAAAGTAATAATCTCCCCCTTTGTGTCTCCTACACAGTAAGAGTACTTCCCCTTGTCCCCCACACCCAATAAAAATGTCAGCCTTTGTGCCCCCTACACAGCAAATGTCCCTTCAAATATTGTGCTACACAGTTATAGTGCCCCATGTAGCACGAAAATAATACAATACTCACCTAACTCTCTTCCCACGATAAGTAGATTGGCCGAGGCCTCTAATTGGCTATGCTGTCAGCAGTCCATTTCAGATGTTGCAATAGATTGATGTCATGGTGCCACCATGGACCACTGAAATCCTGCACGCGCTCTGTGACCTACAAGAGTAAATGATGGGGCAGAGGACCAAAGGCACTTGTCTCCCACATAGTTTTCAATTGCATCCGTGTCCTGAGGGTGAGGATACAGTTGAAAGTGGGATGTCTGTGCTAGTGACGCCACTGTTGAACACAGTAGGTTTACCTTCAATCCTTTTAAACACCACAGATAACGGATTGTGATATGATCACATTTTAGAATACCCTAAAAATCTGAAAAGGGCTCAAGCTTCCATGACTTGATGTGAGCCTTGTTCTGCTGCATGACTTAAGGTGGCCATACACCTTAGATACTGTAGCTATCGGCAGAACGCTCCTTTGGCCCACAAATATTTCTCCCGGTCTGCCCCTCTCCCCATACACATACAGAGGGTAATAACTCACTGCCAGACACCTTTGGCATTAGCTGATCTTCTGTGAGAATGGATCGGGCATGTTGAAATCTAACATGCCAACCCTTCTTTCACTGACATCGGCTGTCAAGGTAGAGTCAGAATACCACAGTGCACATTAAATGTGTCCCACCGACATCAGTGGTTATCAAGTGGGAGACATTGTTTTTCACCTATAAGGGAAGCTTTATGGCCAAATATTATAGTCAGTTGTGTCTACAAGTTTTTTACAGTTTGCGTAAAAGCGCATTTTTTTTCTGTTTATATTTTTCAATAATTGTCTCCTCTTCCAGCCAAGCATTTGGCTTGTCTACTTGGGCATTGGATATGTAGCATCACAGAGAAAGATTTATTGAGAAAGAATCTAACAGTTAAATGATCATGTGCTTAATCTGCAATCTAAATTAGGATTTTTTAGCCAAAAAGTTTCCAACAGTAATTTACAAATTACATCAGCTGGTCGAATATACTGCCTGTATAGCACTAATCATGCAGATTCTTATAAATAGATATATATACATATTAAACACATACAAAGTGGTATATTTGGGTTTGCTAATTTGGACTTGCAATTATAGTGCGTTCTAAGCTCTCCAGTACTAACATTACATAATTGTCCATTACATAAATATTACTATTTAGAAGTATACATTTTAAATATATATGCAATGTGTAGAATTCAACCTTTTATTCTAAAAGTTAAAAAATGCAAATTTCATTATTTGTCATGATGAGTGGAATACTCAAATAGTGTAAGTAAAAGAAAGCTGGTATAAATACAGTATAATGTATATTGGTGGCAGCACCTCAGAAAAATGTAGTATCACAGGTTGTCTTATGAAGACAAACCCTTCTTAAAAAGAAGCTAGGGTGGTGACTAGCTAATCACTGCAGATGATCATCTCTTATTGCTGAGAAAGCAACGGCCGGCCACACATTTCCCCTGCT
Organism: Rhinoderma darwinii; assembly: GCF_050947455.1. NCBI lineage: Eukaryota > Metazoa > Chordata > Amphibia > Anura > Rhinodermatidae > Rhinoderma > Rhinoderma darwinii. The sequence continues at coordinate 184,161,850 of NC_134688.1, read as the reverse complement.
GTGGCCACTGATGGGAAAATGTAATATTACATGCCGGCCATTTAAATTAATGGCTGTGCATGTAATGCATGGACGTGCTGGGTCCACCAGAGCTCCCCCTTATTCTGGTACATAAGTGGGAGCCCCGAATAGCGGATTCCCCCTACATGATGTACATATGCCCTAATAGAGCATACGGACAGGGATTTTTTGTGGTGAGACAACCCCTTTAAAATTTCAGATTATGCAATATTCTTTAATGATAGATCTCCGCTAGAAAATTGAATGTTAATAATTGCATATTTTCACAGTAGCACTAGATAGATAACAAAATGATGTTCACCCACTCACTTTCAAAGTTTTGGAATTGTGAAAATCACAGGATCCTTAGACGTGTTAATGATATGCAAATGATAAAAAAACAGAAACAAAATATTCCAAACATCTTGATTTATTCAGTATCGAGCATGAGCATCACGCGCAGAAATACTCACACTTACACGCCTTGGCATGCTATCCATGAGGTTATTAATGGTTGTCTGAGGAATGTTATGCCAAGTTTAATGCACTTGGGCACGCAAATCATCAAGTTTGGCTGCTGGAAGCTCCCTTTGCAATTGCTGACCAATGACGTCCCAGATGTGCTTGATGGGAGACTAGTTTAGAGATGCCTCAGGCCATGGTAGCACGTTTAGGCCATGCAGGCTCTTCACAGTAGCACAAGCAACATACGGCCTGGCATTGTCCTGTTGAAATGAAGACAAGGGGTCTGGCTACCGAACCGTATGCTACTCCACACCATAATCCTGGGAGTAGGACCGTTGTGACATTCCCTTGTGAAGGCCCCTTCATGGCGTTGCCCACAAGGTCTCTAGACCCTTCTCAGGCTAATATTGCATCTGAGACAAAAGCGGGACTCATTGCTGAAGAGGATAGACCTCCATTCCAGCCTCCATTGCCGTCTTGCTGTGCACTATGATAGTCTTTGAGAGCAGTGGCATGTGGTTAATGGAACACCTGTAGCTGGATGTCTGGCTCACAGCCCAAAGATGTTCAAACGCCTTCTGATGGTTTGTGTCGACACTGGTTGCTGCCCTAGGCTTGTAATGTGACGTCCAATTTCACTTCCAGTACAGAATGGATAACTACCTGCCATTCTTCCAATCAGACGATCTGTCATTCCCATTCGTTGTTATTCTTCCAACCTCCGGAACACGCAAAGATAAACAGTGCTGTCATCTCGGCCTAGGCGCCATCTGCCGGAGTGATAAACCAAGGTCTCTCAGTTCAAGGATTCTGTCCCTCTCAGTTTGCATCAAGAGGTGATAACTGGCACATCGAAGAACAGGAGGCATCGCACAATCATCCCACACCAGTTGATCCGATTTTTGAGGTTTCATGTGGTGAAAAACTGCTTTCAATACGGCTTTTATGTCCCTCTCACGTGCCACAGATTGGTGCTGGGTGCTTGAAAATTTGATAATTTGCAGATCTTAGCGACACCTGCTATTACCTTACGACTTGCCCTTCTTGGTGTTACAATTTCAATGTTGAGGAGTGTATTTTATGGCATTATAATCTAGACACTTCATACGGCTCTGAGGTATAAATATGACATGTTTTAAGATACAGAATGAATCTTCTCATGAGACATATCAGACTAATGAGAATATTATTATCAGCCGCGTGGATATCAACCACATACAGACGCTGTATTTAAAGCTTAGGGGAAAAGACACATGTAAAACTAAACTAGAGTCTTTGTTCTAAGCTCTACAGCAACCTCATATGTTACATACAGTACACATATTAAAGCATCATATGCACGGAAGAATAAGATAATTCATTTTGGGGGCTAAAATTATTAATCAAACTGCCTTAAGTGCGCACTCACATGTGGTGTAATTTTTGCGTAAAAATCCACTGCAGAAATTTACATCACATATTTATATGGGTGGAAATAAAATCCACAACACATACATAGTTGAAATTTCTGTGCAGAATTTTTCTGCTGCGGAAACACTTTCCATAGCGTTGTCAGTATGTGTTTCAGATTTTGGATGTGGAATTTCATTATAGACTTTAACCCCTTCCTGACATTTGACGTATCCATACGCCAAAGTCGGGTGGGGGAAGTATGGAGCGGGCTCACGGAGTATACCCGCTCCATACAATGCGGGTGTCGGCTGTTTGTTATAGCCGAAACTTCAGAGTAACGAGCGGCATCAATAGCTACCGCAGCATTTAAATAGTTAGAAAGAGCCCCCAGGTCCGCCATCTTTGTACACCTATTAAGCCCTGCCTCAGGCAGGGCTTAATAGATGCCTGTCAGAATCACGATATACTACAATACATTAGTATTGCAGTATATCGTGCAAGCAATCTAACGATCGCTGGTTGAAGTCCCCTAGGGGGACTAATAAAAAAAGTAAAAATAGTTAAATAAAGTTTTTTTTGGGTGTAAAAAAAAAATAAAAAATATTAGAAGTTCGAAAAACCCCCCTTATCCTATTTTTCCCCCTAGAGCATAGTAAAAAAATAAATAAATAAACATAATTGCTACCGCCGCATCCATAAAAGTCTGAACTATTACAATATATCATTATTTAACCCGCAGGGTGAACACCGTAAAAAAAAAAAAAAATTGTAAACGCCAGAATCTCTATTTTGTGGTCACCTCATCTCCCACAAATAACGAAATAAAAAGTCATCAAACCGTCGCATGTACACCAAAATGGTATTATTAAAAACGACAGCTTATCCCGCAAAAAATAAGCCCTCATACCACATAATCGACGGAAAAATAAAAAAGTTATGGCTCTCGGAATTTGGCAATACAGGATAAAGTTAACATGTTGCTTTAATTGCACAGTGAATTCCGTATAAACGGCGTGCAAAAAAACATGTAGGAATCGCTATTTTTTTTTCATTTTCTACCCCACAAATAATTTTTTTCCCGTTTCCTAGTACATTATATGGCAAAATAAATGGTGCTACAAAAAAACTACAACTCGTCCCGCAAAAATCAAGCCCTCAGAGTACTATATCGACGGAAAAAGAAAGACGTTATGGCTTTTGGAAGGTGGGGAGGAAAAAATGAAAATGAAAATCTGAAAAAGGGCTGCGGAGGGAAGGGGTTAATGCTATGTGAAATTCTGCACCTAAATATGCAATAATATAAAAATCCTATGTGTTCTGCAAAGAAAAAAAAATGTAACATTTGTGGTAGACCATTTTTCCATAGGCATCAAAAGCAGTCTTGAATGAGTTAAATAGGTAGAACAGCACGGAAGTATTATAACCGCAGGCTTTTAAGCATTGTAATATTATCTCATTTTTCAGATTATTGACATAATGTTACATATTGCATTCATGGTTTGCTCTGGACATACGGTAGGGAGCATTCAGCGTATGATATCAGATATTCCAATTCATGAGTGATATTCCAGCTAGTCTATTAGGAAAGGCTATTCGAGCAAGCTGCCTCTGCATGTAGCGTGAAAGCTCATGGGATCAATGCTAAACAATGTACAAAGGGCTTATCATTTTGGATGGGAAGCTTTTTCTATACCATTATCTTAGCAACCAGTAAGAAAATCTATAAGGGGGATTTATTATATACATTTCAAATTCTCCCAGTCAATTGACCACATAAAGTATAATAGAACGTTCACATGTGGTAGACAATCTCCACTGCGGATTTTGCCACAACGGATCCGCGTCAATATCTGTATATGAAACAATCAGATTTTTTTGCAAATTTTGTAGCGGATTTGTGACAGATTTCATCCTTTGCATTGCAAAAAAATGGAATCTGCGGTGAAAATGTGAAAATCCATATCATGCTCTGCTTTTACTGCAAACTTTGTTCACTACATTTGGAAAACCAGTGCACTTGTACTGTCAATTTGGAATCCGCACTGCAAATCCACAGCAAATCGGCCACACCTGAACGTGCCCTAAGAAAAATACTAGTTGTGGGTATGACTTAGTTATGGGTGTTATTTCCATTAAGCAATACATTACATTCAAGATAAGCAATTAAGTAATATATATATATATATATATATATATATATATATATATATATATATATATATATATATATATATATATATATTGTTAATTGCTTATCTTGAATGTAATGTATATACCTATAAAATAAAAATATAGATAAGGTTGAGCCCTACTGGGATGCTAAAAATAGGTAAGTATAAGGTCTCATGCTGCACACAACTATATTAGGGATCCATGAGGCACAAGGCTTTAGAATAAGAAGAATGAAAAAACGTGACCGTGTGTGACTCTCGCTTTATGGAGATCCATTGTACAGTAGGCAGGGGTGGAGGTAGTTAACTTACTTCTATAAGAATTGAACCACCTATTAATATTATCTCAGTTACAATTTAACATTTGCCAAAATATAACCTTGCAACTTTTTGATTCTGAGGAAAAATGCACTCACTGCCATTGAATTGACTCCAGTACACACTACATGGCCAATTTCAAGAGTTGTGATTTTCCAAACCTTATAATATTGTTTTAGTGCTGTGAAACATTGCAGATAAAGTGTTTAATGGTGTGTTCCAGGAAAGAAAAACTATTATGACATATCTATTGAAAATAATGTTGATGCTGATATTTTATATTAGTAGGGAATATAGACATAATAAAGAGGGGTGTCTTACATAGAATTACCTCTATTGGAGAATAATATGAGAAGAAAGCTGTTAAGTGCAGCTCCCGCTTTAACTGACTTGACCCGGCTTTGTATTACGTAGTCATTCATTCATTTAAAGGGATGCCCTGTAATAATACGGATGCTGCAGGGGAAATGTGTGACCACATGAAACTTCCCTGGCAATGGTGGGGAACTCACTATAGAGACAGACGACACCACTGCTCCTTTGTGAGAGGGGGGTTCGAAACGGAACTCCTCCTGCTTCCTGACATAGCAGAGTCACTGCATTTTCTGCAGCCACCACTAAGTCAAGCTCACTGTATAAAGATTTTACAGCTTCCATTATGCTCAATAGTAGATGATCATTAAAAAAAAACAGCTTTAGCAAATTTGCATGTATTTTTTATGATTAGACCCGCTTCAACCCTTTTGCTGCACCTTAATGCGTTATTATACAGTATCTGCTGGACAGATTTTTTGTGGTTTCAATACTAGATGTATAAACCGCACAGAGCTCTCCCTAGTGGTTGCTGTGTTATATCATGCGCTAATTGAAGGGAAGGAGGGAATTTGGAGCTGTATGGGGATAGTTTATCAATGTATTTTAGACTGAGTGTCATGTCTTTGTAGCACTTGTTCAGCTTTTTTTTATATATAAATGAGTCGGGAAAATTGGGCAAGACTTAAGAGTTGTGTGGAGCGCAACTTGTTTATTTAAGGAGAAAACGTTTTTATTTAAAAAAAAAATTATTGATAAATTTTAATTAATTAATTAATTTAATTAATTAATTTTAAAGTTAAGGTAAACAATGCCAGGTCTGGTATTTTTTTTGCCTTGGCCAGATTGATCAACAGTTGATAAATCACTATTTACAGAGTGCCCCCTATGTATGAAAATCGAATGCATTCTTGTCTGCCGGGGCTTTGAGAGCTCACTCAGGGGCTCCCTCTAGGAGCGGAATCCCTGCCACAGAGCTTTGACTGGGGATTCCAATCCTAGAGGGAGCTTAGGTGGAGCTATCTACTGGGATGGGGTGGTCTGGTGCTAACTACAGGGGGGATTGTGCTATCTTCCTGGGAGTATGGTGCTATCTACAGGGGGTGGCGATATCTGCTGGGGGTGACACTAACTGCAGAGGAGTGGCCTAACTACAGAGGGGATGTGCTATCTATGGGGGGTGGCGCTATCTACAGGGGTGGTGCTATCTGCAGGGGGATGATGCTATAAACAGGGGCTACTGTTATCTGCGGGGTGTGGCACTATCTACAGGGGGTGTGGTGCTATCTACAGGTGGGGTGCTATATACAGGGGGTGTGGCACTATGGCATTATATGGTTACTACCTTCAGGGGACACTGTGGCGCTATCTACATGGGCACTGTGTGTGGCGCTATGTGGGCACTATCTACAATGGGAACTTTGGCACTATGTGGGCACTATCTACAGTGGGAACTGTGGCCCCATGTGGCCACTGTGGCACTATCTGAAGTGGGCAGTATCTTTGTGGGCACTGGCACTTTCTACAGTCGTCAATGCGGCACTATCTACAGGGGTATTGCGGCACTATCTACATGGGGACTGTGGTGTTTTCAGGTAGCTGGGACAAAAAAAACCTGACAAAAAAATTTAGCACATTTTTTAACGGCCATATAAAACGGAGGTCAAATGGTGGTTAAAAACAGTCAGACGGACGGGAAATGGATACAAATTTTGATGCAAAACAGCCATGAAAAACTGACAGTTGATCCATTGTTAACTGTCCTTTTTTCACGTTGTGTGAATATAGCTCTCTTCACTCTCCTCTCACAGCGATCCAGGCTGATGGAGAGAGAAGAAGACTAATTGTTACTAATATATATACATATAATATAGTTAAATGTATATAAAAAAATTACAAAAAGTGTCTTGTAAAAAAAAAAAAGTAAAAATATGTATGAAATTCAAAGCGGTTGCAAAGATATTAACGTTTAAAGAAGTGCTTATCAGAAATGAAGAATTTGACCTGGACACAGGGCCATCAATGGCCCTTGGTCATGAATAGGTTAAAGAACATGGTGGTTTTAGTGAGACAGACCCTTTAATGTAATAGTTTGAAATATAGAAATGTATCGTTTAAAGACCCCTTCCAAAAAATGTAATTGACATCTGTGCTTTGAACTGAAATAGGACTGAAAAAAACTGTGGTTCTTTAAGGGGTTGTCGAGTTTAGAAATGTTATATAAAGGGATCCTCTGTTCAGGACCCTCATAATAGGTGCACTAGTTAAAACAGATGAGGGCAGATTTATCATTGTATTCATGCCAGTTTTCTGGTGCAAGCCATTTTAATATTATAATTAATTAGCAATTATGACATATACTAACATTCTTAGAGCCCATATATTTATTAGTAGACCCCATGACCATATATTTTATAATACCAATGCTAGGGATAATAATAACCTTTCTAAGCAACTGTTATGTTAGACAATGATCATAATTGATGAATTGTGGCCTTTTTTTCCACTCACCAGCTATAACTTTGGCCTGGTCATAAGATTTAGACATTTTCCAGGTCATGATGAGAATGTGTCAGGGAGATAGATTTTGACAAATATTCCAGTCTTTGCTTCTTGACATATAGTATGGCAGGCATCAGCTAGTTTCTGAAAATTACACTGCGTATTCTTTTGATATTGTAATTGATGAATGTGGCCTTAAGTTATAAAAAATGTATCAATCGTTTTTTGAGGTATGATGGAAATAGATCGCTAAATATTTAAAATGTGAGTTGTCGATAGATGTTTTTTCTCTTCGTAATAAGCATGTGGATATCAATGTTGGAGAAATGTAGAATGCATCAGGGAAACATGTTTGTGTTATCAAACTTATATCTGACTCAGAGGCAAATCTATCAAACGTAACAGATAGAAGTTACCTTATTAAAATTGCTTCTGAAATAGGAATAAAGTAATAGCTGAAATACATAATACAGTAAATTAAGTTTTAAACCCCCATGCATTGTTAAATATTATGTCATGTTTTGTGTATTCTTGCATGGTGAGCTGTTGGCCTTTTATTGGATGCATTGCAAACAATTTAATACATCTCGAAGACATTTATTTTAAGAGTTTGCTACATGAATATTTTACCTTGTTCAGTGTTAAGCCACATATTAACATATATTTAAATATTCCAGGTTGGCAATATCACACTTTTCTGCTGGCAGATACTACAGATCTGCATCTCATTTATGAACAGCATTGCATGGAGGTGGAATTCTTGGGCTTGTACTAGGAAACTGTCACCGGTTGTCACTTTGTGACTTTTCTTAGTGCCAGTAGAACGGCTTGTTCCTGAGCTGTCATACCAAATCATACCATAATGATAATTAATTATTCTTTTCAATAGCAATATCAAGCAATAAGCCAAGTACCTTTTAATAACCTTAAAATATTGTGATGGAGGATTTTTTCTTTTTTTAATAACACATCCCCATACCTTTACCTTAGGGTAAATGAGTATTTTTGTGGGTTATAGGCAAGAAAAAAATCTGCTATGGAGATAATATTTCTCTTGCCAGTCCATTTCAGCCTCACCAGAGCAGCAACATAGAAAAAAAAGAAAACAAATGTACCTTATTATTAACCCTCCAGAGAAAGAAACCAGCAGACATTTTCCTCTATAGTGTTTGTGTTTGTAGGTAAGTGCATGGTGTGTATGTGACTTATGTTGTGTGCTATGGGGCCCAATGGCTTCAGGGGCCCACAAGGTACAGTTCCACTCAGGAGAAGCAGCTACACAGCCAGAGGGTTAAATATAGCTAGCATTACATTCAATGACCATAGCCAAGAATTTTCTGACTAACCCCTAAGTCACCCTGTGTAAAAACGCATTATATAGTACAGGTAGTGAGTATTGTGATGGGTATATTGTCATCTCTGCTGTAGACACAAACTAGTTTACAAACCCCATTTAAAAACCTTTTTTTTTGTACAGAAGATCTGATATACCATGCTTCCTCTGTAAGTTCTGCTGTTCTTTGATTTACTACAGTTCAGTTTAATTTTAACAAGGTGGGGGACCATTCCTGAATTTTCTTTGGGCCCGTATAAATTCTAGTTATGCCTATATGTGCGTATGTATATACTGTTTAGGTGTAAGTAATTGTAATTGTGTGTTGTGTCTGATACCTTTTGGTGTGCGTGTTTGTAAATAAGTGTGTAGTGTCAGTGTATATATGTATGTATGTATGCATTTATGGATATCTATTATTTATACATGTGTGCATGTGTGTGCATGTGTGTACATATGTGTGTGTATGTGTGTCATTTATGTGTGTTGGTAGCTATGTATTTATTTTATACACTGATTTTGACTAAAGGGGGCCCCATTTGAAAACTTACTCTGGAGCCCGATGATTACATATTGTTTTGTCCCCCACTTCCCACCATGTACTTACCTCGCTCCGGAGTCCTCCTGACCCATGCCTTCCCTCTTCTTCTGTCTCAGGGCTTGGCGGTCGCTCCAGCCGCCGATGTGCTCCATTGGGTACTAAATCTATTGCCTGACTGCTATAAAACTTCCTTCTGCTCTGGTAATCATTGCCAGAACAATTTGGTTTCTAGTGTTCCTAGTTCTCCTGCTATCTTGTTTTTTGAATTTCTGTGTACCGACCATTTGCCTGTTTTTGACCATCCGTGCCTGTCGCCTGCCTTAACCTATTTCTATGTTTATTGTGTAGAACCTCTGCCGCCTGGCCAGATCTATTGCTACTCTAACTGTACTAAACCTCCACCGCCTCTCCAGACGTATAGCTACATTTACCACTCTGCCTCTTCTAACGTCAGCCATCACCAAGGGAGCAAGGGAGACTACTACTGGGGTAGCGATCTGGGTTTTGCCCGCAGCAAAGTCCACATCCCTGTACAGGGGTTAAAGGATGAAGACCGGGGGTTCCCTTAGACCACTCCCCAGAGTAGTCCCCAATCAAATCCCTTGGTGACAAGGAGGGTTCATATGGCCCCCTGCTGTTCCTAATATAGCCCAATCCTAGGGCTGTCTTTACAGATATTTCACTTCTGGCTCAGAGCAGTTTGTTGCTCAGTAATGTGTGCTGTGCTGTCCTCAAAACAGCTGCTTTTCTCATTACTAAATGCGCGCACTTTTTTGGGGGAAATCCTGAAATGTTGCAAAAATGTTGCAAAATGATTCAATTGTCTCAACTTGCTTCTATGCCTGGCCTGACCTGACATAGGCTACCCAACAGCTTTTTAACATAGAAAATGTTGCTTCATAAATATAGCGAACATTTGCAATAACTTAGTCCCTGCACCAAAACTGAAATCTGTTGAATTGGTCAGTAAATTATTTTAGAAATGTGCCCCATTGTTTTCTGTTTATTTATTTATTTATATTTAGCATGAAAACTAAGACCATTGGTCTGCTCTCATCGGCAAGAACATGTAAGTCAAGCATCCCTTTAATGTGCTCTAATCATATAAAAAGGATTACTTTATATTTCACATATATTAAAAAGTAACTTTGAAGTCTGCTGGATAATCAACATATTATTAACAAGCAGTGATCATATGACACAAATCCCTGACACGGGGATATTTATGATCAAATGAACTGTGTGTCTATGGAATTAAAAACAAAAAATATCTAAGTAAAGGTTAAATTATTACATTTTTTTAGCAAATAGCATGCTATTCTTTGTATAATAAAGTTATACAATATTCCACTTTTTTTTATCAATTCCGCTAAGTTTTTAAGCTCTCTGTTTACTATTATTCTATAGAAACTTTTATAGTTTACTTGCAATGCATACAATCTGTTCTGGTCATTTTCATGAATATACAAAAAGAGGATGACAGGATTACAGTTTTGGCATTTATTTTCTATCCAAATGGGCAGAGTGCATTTTAAGCTGTTGAAAACTATTAAGGAAAAACGATCTTCTGGGCAAAACTTGCGTCAGTACCACGTGGTCTCCAAAAACGTTTCTTACTATGTCGTATCATTGCATGGATGTAAGGTAATCGTTGTATTACTTGTACATACTACTGTATCTATGACAACTTTTTTGTGGTATATTTGTTTGAATACAGATACATCAAGTAAGGTTGGTTTAAATAATACCTGTTGTAGATTAAAAATGCAATATTCTGACGGCTATACATGATGGTATCCATACCATGTGCTTTTGAAAAATATGTAGTATTTTTAGTTAATGTATACATATTTGATTGTGGCCATGACTGACACTCAAAGTAGAGAGTGGCACTCGGCACCGCCGCATCGGGGGAATCAAATGTTGGTTTCTTGGTAATGCGTCTTGCAGGACTGAGACAACATGTACATTATATCACTCAAAACTGCTGACAGATTCCCTATTCCCTTTAACAAAATATATTTATATAACTTTAGAATAGAACTTGACAATAGTTTTGCAGCATATACATTCCAAAAAATAATTTACTCCATTGTGCTGTTAATATGAATATAAAAAACGCAATGCTCTAAAACTTCACAAAGTTTGCAAACAACAGGTTTCTATTTTTTGTTCAGACAAAAAAAATATTCAAAACCAGTTAAAAAAAAAAAATTATAAAAAGGATAAAAAATGCAGATGACAGCTGTGGAGAGGGAACATCACTGGACACAACGCTGACAGTTGTTTACCCTCAAGGTTCATTTCTGTCTTAGATAATACCCAAAGCAAATCAACAGGAACCCCCTGAGTTTTCCTCACCATATGCTACACCATGGGTTTGGTTTACAAAGTTAAAAAAAACAATTAAAGCACATTGTATAACCACTGCAAGGATCAAAGACAATGTTATAGCTAACAATCCTTGTGATCTTTACCTTTCAGCATTTTGTATAGGAAACCATATCTGAAAATGTCTCGCTGGCAGTGAGGGCTATAGATTTAGATTTCTAGATCTATTTTGTATAGATCTTAATAAAGTAGATCATTAAAGGGACACTAGAAGGTTGTGTAACTATAGAAATGTTTCCAGTGTATTTGTGTGTATTGTTAGTTGCATTGATACACATCTTCAAGGTCCCGCTCCCACATACAGTATTATCAAATCCATATACAACTGAATGAAGTTGAGCAGTAATAGCAGACACAGTTATTGTTTTTTACAAAAAGAAAAGCAGATAATTTTTTTCTAATAACTGTTAAATATTATCCATATTATATGTATGAAATAATTGTTAGGTAATACATGAATAAAGCATCTTACATCAAATTTGCCGAATGTGCCGAGACAATATGTAAATACAGAAAATACAATATGCTGTGATTTAGAGGTGTTTTCCGGATCCAGATTTTTTTTTTTTAAATGAACTCAGTTCATTGTGGAAAAAAAATATCACTTACTATTACACTTTCTATAGAAAACCATCCCAGGATCACTACAACCTCATAACAAAAGCTATAGAGGTGTGCGGATCCATCATACGATGGATGTGAATGGCAAATGCTGGACGCCATTGACTAAAAATGTGGTCCATCAGTTCCTCCAAGGTTTCTGTTGCTTTGACAACAAGATTCGCACAGCATGCAGTACTTTTCAAAGTGACAGAAACCCCGATGGAATCCTTGACCCCTACAATATAAGTTGTCATAGGAGATTAAGTGCAGCCCTAAAGGGTTACAAGATGTGGTGCTCTCTATTTCAGGCTTCACAGTCATGGGTGTTGTACAGTATGTGTTGGTTTGCCATACAAATTCTTTCTGGGGTGGTTGGCAATCGGCATTATGATGTTTGCTAAGAGGCAACATCTTCTCACTATGTCTCTGTACTTTATTTTATACATTGTGTTAGAAATCAAAGACCATTTGCAGGAAATAAATGAACATATTAAAATAGCGCCCTTTTTTTAGAGCTATTGGAACAAGGCTAAAATAGGAAGGCTTCCAGAACTAATAACTCCTCTTTGACATCTATTAGAACGTCTTGATCCATTATAAGAAAGCATTTTTATATCAGAGTTGCAACAGATGTAGCTCTTTTGCGGACTAAATCATGTATACATACAGCTCCAGTCATGCTAAATGAATGTGCTTGGAGAAAATGACTTTTTTATGTTTTTCTTTGTCTGTAAATGTCATTTGCGGAAGAATTTAAATCTCTTTTATCTGAAATAAATTTATTGGAATACAATTCTGAAGAGATTTCTTCCTAGACCACTGCTATGATGTAGAATAGTTTCAAAACAACAATTACATTAGGTTATGGGTTACCTGAAAAAAGCTGCTGCTCATTCTAAATCTCCAGATATATGCATTTTGCTAGAAGAACCTTTAGGCGAAACCTGGAGGTGTTGCAAAGATTTTCACTTACCTAATAAATAAAAGATCACTATGCTTTACAGCTAAAGTACATTTCCACTGATGCCAAGAGTTTTAGGCGCTGCACTGAATATTTACTTAAGCCGGGAAAGATCATTTTAATTAATGCTACTATTAAACCTTACAAAGACCTGAAAAAGTGAAGTAACAGTTTTTCTTTTATTTTTACATTTCTTTTTTGCTCAATTAGTCTTATTCTAAACTTACAGAAAATATTAGGCTTAATATTTTAGCAATTTTAAAAAATTTACAGACCCTTTATGCATCAAACATAGAAATCAATGTGGCCCTCCTGCACCTCCCTGCGCCTCCGTTTTTATACAGGGGCATATGGAGGTCTTTTCTTCACAGATTTATACAGAATCTGACAGAGCAATAATTATTCAATTTTCCATTGTATGTCTTATTACAGAGTTATTATTCCCTAGAAGTATTGTATCATGGAGTGCCTACCGTAATAGGGCTGTGTGAATGAAGCCCTAGGAAGATTGATAATGAAAGTGGGCAGTTATTGAGGCATGGGTTATTTATACTAATGGTTAATAATTTCAGATATGAGATGTCCCTTTAGCCTACTTTGATCTGCATTAAACAATAATATGCCTCTTTTTAGTATTAGGCTCAATTCCCATTTCATGTGTGCCTTTTGTTGGAGATGTACAGTGTAATAAGGCTATATTTATAGAAAAGAGTAGTCGACTATGCTTTTCTATACAATTAAAAAAAAGGTATACCGATGTATATTGGCCCCGATGGATGCCAAAATGAGACGGCTTTTTGGAGCCCTGTGGATATGTTTACTACATGTATCGGGTGCTTTTCCAGCACATATGCCTAATGTAAGGCTCAAACATATTGGTAATCGAGTCTTATTAACTTTTCAACTCAAACTTCTATTTAGTCTGTAACTAATATTCTGGCTAAATGCTCGATAAAAAGATTATGAAAGAAATGTTAAAATAAAATAACTTATTGCCCGTTCCATTTCTGAACATGAAAGTGATTCTAAGATTAGTGAGCCAGTCAGATTGGATTTATCGTCTTCTGTAGTAACTTAAAAGACACAATGGATATTATTTAAAACCCCAAATCATTGCACTTAAGCTGTTGTCTTTGCAGAGCACAGTAACTCACTAAGATGCAGTTCTAGCAGCTGCTTTCAGCTCCTGCAGGTTCTGTAATCTCCCACCGCCGCGGTACACCTGGATATAGTCTCTTCTTTTTCCTCACATGGAGCACCAAAGTCGCCTGCGTAGACACAAGACTAGATCCAAAAATTAATTCAGATTCTGAACCGGAGCCCTAATTAATTTGGACTCCAAAATGATTTCAGACCCCAGATATAACAAAAAAAATATTCAGACCCCTGCCCAGACTGCGGCATATATTTACCATTCCTTGCTCCAGGATCCTCTTCACTGTACTAAGTTCAGATGGAGCAGTATCAGACTGTTGTGTGCACCAATGCACACTAGGTCCTGGCATGTCAGGACGAACTGCGCTGGCACCGATAGGAGACAAGACCGTGGAGCGAGAAGCTGTGAGGATTCCCATGTTATCTATTGGAATTTATTTGCATGATGCAAAACAATCCAATAAATAACTGAGCAGTTAAAAATAATAATAATAAGAAAATCCCCCTGTGTATGCGCCACTCTTAGAGAAGGGAAGCAGTTCAGGGAGGGACGTAAGGTGGCAGGGTGGAAATGAAAGGAGACAGGGGGAAAGATGCAAGACAGCAGAGGGGAGATGCAAGGAGGTACAGAGGAGTCCATAGTGGTGGGGGGAAAAACACAAAGACAAAGGAGATCTGTGTGGGGCTAGGAGGCAAACACACCTTGGCAGAGGCCTCCTAGGGGAGAAGACTACTAATAATTGCCTGCCTGTAAAGAACACAGAGCAGGCTGCAGCTCCAGGAGCTCTATCAGGCCTCTCTCCTACACTGTCTCACACCACACAATTGCAGCAGCCTAACACAGCCACACTCACTGTGCTGGTGCTCCTGCTGGCTTCCTCCGGTCTAGATGGCAATTTTTTTTTTTTAGTATATCTTGTGATGATTGCAAACTGTTGCAGCAGTACGTTTCATAGAAATAAATAGGATCTTTATTAATATACAGATCTCCAGTATGCCCTTCGCTGAAACCAAAAAGTGTTACCACACTTATGCATTTCAGATCTGAAATGTGTGGTTATAATATTTTGTATTTTAGTTACAGTATCATTCAAAATAAAGAGCAGTAGAGTAGCAGCCCTTTAAAAAACTCAGATTTCATGAGAACATCATGAGCACATTGTGTCATATGACAACATTCAACTTTCCTACATCTATTTTGAAAAAAAATGTGGATATCAATGCTATTGTTCCCTTTTATCAGACATGTTATTCTGGTGCGAGGCTGTAATAAAGTAAAATGTTTAAACATGATTGCTATTTTATGTATACCTCCTGTTATGAGAACCTCTAGAAACATTTAGCACCCTGCACATGTAGCAGATTTGTGGGTGGAAAATCTGCAGCAGAAGACTGTTGCAAGCAAGTGGATGCGATTTGAAAATGCTCATTCTTTTCTGGTTGTTCACTGTGGATTTCACTCTTTTTAATGTAAAAAGGGAGAATTTTGCAGCAAAATCTGCACATGCCTCATGTGGATTTTGCTGTGGAAATGCTGCAGAAATTCTGCAACAAATCATGTGTGGGTAACCTCGCCTTTATATTTGTGACTAGAGATAATTGGAAAATATCCCCCATTTCAGAATTAATGGTAAAACTGACCGGTTCACAAGATTTTGCAAATATATTACCGTTTCATGTTTGTTCCCAGCAAAAATGGAAATTGTAACACCCTATCAGGAGTCTCCAGTAAGAGCATGTAACGCATGACACGGACTGACTTGGTGGTCTGCTTATGTGGCACAGTGGTCTGCTAACATGGCACAGTGGTCTGCTAACGTGTTAGTTAAGGGTCCTTTTTCATGGGGCGATTATCATGTTAAAAATTGTGATATTGATAAAAAGTTTGCAATTATTGAGCGGTGTAAGCCTGTTCAACGATGGCTCGATCAGAGAGAAATTGCTCATTTGTCGCTGAGCTAATCTTTTTTGAAGACCTACAAATTTTGGTTTGTTGGCAGTACAACCCTCATGTAAACAGGCATCTGGTAGGATAGTGTGAAATTGTTGTCTGGAAACACAAGCGATCTCAAAAGCAATGGAATTAATGCAAAATCATATGATTATTGTTACATATAAATGCATGTCTTTAGAACATTAATGACTCGCTATATGATCGATCGGCACTAATTGCTATAAATTTATCTTCACGTGTAATAGGACCTTTCGTGTTTTACAACTTAGAATCTAGTTTATTGTATTTCTTAGTACCAAGTAGGATTCACCTCCAAAAGGCAGCAATTTCCATATGTAGGTATATTTTTCAAATGTTGGAGGAAACTGGAGTACCTGGAGGAGACCAATACAAACTTGGAGAAAACATACAAACTCCATACAGATGAAGTATGCAAATGATGAAGCAAGCAAATGAGACAGACGTACAGTAGTTTTAAATAGCTTTAATGTTAGCTATGGTCAATATCATTCTTATTCTATAACATACATACCATATGGCATTTGTTATAGTTAATTCTCTGAAATATAAACCTATGACCATTACGCTAGTTCTATAATATAATCAGTACAGTTCTATATGAATGGTATTTTATTATATGAACACAAAACACCTATATGTATGGAAATACACTATATATTATATTGTAGACCTTCATGGAGATGTTATAAAAGTTACAGACTTCATCTGTACAACTTCCAGATTTTCCAATTCCATACAAAGGAAACGAACAACACCTGATTCTATGGAAAGCCCCATAGGACAACATCCGGCAGGAAGTAATAAATGGTTTTCAGAAGAATACAGCAATATGACAATATTTGAGCAGGCAACGCATCCTGCACGTAGAGTACCAACAAGTGCGCCACATGTCCGTGAGGCTGCTGACACCCTGCCAATGTCTGTTGATGTATTTGTTGAGCAGATGGTCAGTGCTTGTCACATTTGTCGAAATATAGAACAAACACTGCTTTCTGTTTTGTTATTCTTTTTGTTAAATATGTGAATGTATAATTATTATTATCTATTCAGTGTGCTACATAGTAACATCCCTCATGGCCAAGCCATATTCTATTTAAATTCATTCCCATTTAAAGATTGGAAACCGTGGTCCAGCCGATAAGCATGAACTTTTATTTTTCATTCTAAAAAACACCTGCATTTGTTTGACGGAAGCATGAATAGTGACATTTAAAATGTGTTTATTTCCAAATGCATGATTTCAGAACATTAACGTGAACAGCATGTGTTTCACGAGAAATACTGAATTGTATGTTCTCTTCTAGAGAAAGGGGAAAATAATATAAGGGTGGTTTATGAACAATAGAGCTCAGATCTGACTAAGTTTATGCCTCCAAGTTTATCCTTCCACTTTCTTATGTACATTCATTTGGCTCTGACACCAGAATTACTTATTGTTTGCATTATTCTACTTGGAGGAGTCAGTAATAAAACTATACATGTCAACAACATATATTATAATGTTACAAGCTAAGCACAATTCATAGCAGCTATTTTATTATTCAATAGTTTTTCTCTCTTGGCTGCATATACATTTTTCTCATGCTTCTCATAAATTTCTCTGAAATGCGCTACCCCTGGCAGTCAAATTAATTTCCAACATCCACAATTTTAACCATGCCCTAAAAAAATAATAGTTTTAGAGTGGCCTATTACATTCCCTAATTTTACTCCTCTCCCTTTTAACATCCCGTCTACTTTATTCCTCACAACCCGATAAATTCATTCCGAAATGTTTCTCACACTCCCTGCACCCTAATGCAACTCATTTGTGTGGTCGCACAGATACGGGCTGGGTGACTGACTCACCTGTGGGTTTACATGTCTTCCTCAACTTTGTACAGAAGATGGCTGGACCGCAGTACAAAGCATGTACTTTTACCTCTTGTTTCCCCCTATTTCCTCTTAGATGATAAGCTCTTGCGAGCAGGAACCGCACTCCTCTTATATGAATTGTTAATGAGTTGTTAATCTGTAATGCCTGATTTTGTTTGTGCATATTCCCTCTAAATTGCAAAGTGCTACGGAAAAAGGCAGAATTTATATAATTGAAGATTATTATTTTTAAATGTGATTTATTCTATAATGAAGAGAAATGCAACTTATTATCTGATTGTTATCAGTGAATTGGAATATCTTTGTTTACACCAGAGGCTAAAACCAGTACTATAATTTTCACAGCTGAGAGATTGCTATAACAGGTTTAGTTACAGACTGAATGATGGAAATGAAAGTCTTCAAATTGAATGCAGAAAGTTGGGAGATTAAGTTGTCAGCCTCAGGCCATCACAAACCGCTGTGGAATACTCCTTGCTCGGCAGGCAGCGTATCGACCATTCCAGACTAGTGGTGTCCCCATAACAACGGCACACCGCGGAGCTCCCCTATGGCAGTGTCTCCTATGCTAACGTCACTCCCTGAATTCCATGCTCAGTTATCAGCCCTGGTTTTCTGGTGATTTTTCTGTGTTTGACCTGGCTTTTATTTTGACTCCCCTTTATCAGTTTACTGACCTCTGTTCACACCCACCCTTTGCAGCCAGAGCCTCCATTGGGGCTATCCTAAAGACCGCCATCTGAAAATCTTACAAGCAAAATCCATAGCTTGTTGTGGAGGTTAAGGATAATAAACAAGGGACTCCTTAGACTCTGCACCCCAGGTTTTCCTGTGCCAACTCAATAATGGTCCCTGTCATTCATTGTCCCTGCTGGCTATGAAACTACAGATGTAGCCATCTTTATCTTGACTCTGATAACTTGCTGCAGCGTGATATCGCACAACAAAAGCCATTGAAAAGTCATTGAAAAGTCAAGATAAAGGATTTTGCCACTGTGTATTTAATGCGTTAAAAGTCAAGGTAAATACGGTTACATCTGTGCTTTTACACGGTGCTCCTCTGCTTAACCATCCATGTGATGTCCAACTACACAGTGCTACTCTGGTTTACCAAATTTGTGATGTCATCCAAGTTCCAACTGCGCTAGCCGGGGACGAGCATCCAGGTATGATCTTAAGCTTATAGTTTAATATGTAGTGTTACACAAGCAAAGCAGGAAAATATATAGGGTGGAGACAGAGTGGAGACCAAAATAATGATTAGCTTTTCAAGTTCTAAACTTGCTACTGTTCGTGGTCATGATGGCGTGGAGGCCTATTTAATATTCTACTATGGGGCCCCATGGTTACTTGCAGGGGCATAGGTATAGCGGGTGCAGAGGTAGCAGTTGCACCAGGGCCCTGGTTCTTAAGGGGGCTCAAGGCTTCTCTCCCAGATAGTAAAACACAAGTATCATAAATGGTACATGGTAGATAGGGGCCCTTTCACAGATTTTGCATTGGGGCCCAATAGTTTCCAGTCACTCCTCGGGTTACTTATTAGAGATGAGATAATCATTTCTACATGAATTGACTTTGTTTGAATGTCCTAAATGTTTTGGATTTGGCAAAAATCTGAAACTTTTGGGGTTTGCAGCAATGAATTGCTGCAAAATGGCGAGCGTCGGGCACTATTTTACAGATTAGAAAAATTATCACATGACCTTGTGCATGTTTCCCCATAATGTCTTGTAGGCAGTCTTCCAAATACTGCGGTTATATCTCCCTCTAGCACAGCCAATCATAAGGGATATAGGTGGATGAAATTACTAATACTGACTTGGCATTATAGAGCTTGAAAAGGCTTGACTACAGTCCTAGAAGACTTTGCGAAAAATGTATTTGGACCAAATCAATTCAGGCTCAGAAGGAATTTTGGGAAATCATGAAGTACTGCTACAGAAACAAGGGAGTAAATTACTGGTATCATTGGGCTTTCATGACCTACTTGAACAAGAACCCTACAGGACACAGCACAGTGCTGCAGCTGTGTGTCGGCGTCTCTGAGGAGGGAGACGCCGACATGAAGATACAGTCCTGCGGTCGTGACTGCCAGTAAGTGGGACATGCCCGTGGTCAGCGACCACGGGCATAACAAATTGTTATGGCAATTTTTTTTTAAAATATTATATAGTACAGGAGCATAATAATTGGTATTAAAAATCATGTCAACCAGTAAACCCAGCGCCAAAGTATAGGTAAATTACTAAAAGTTTGCAGACGTTTCATTGGACAAACTTGCATACAGTGTCCAGTTAATGATACATTTTATTTCTAGACTTTTCCCACTTCTTTAATTTTTTTCACTATATAGTACTTGACATTTTGTTTAAGTTATTCATAATAAGGATTTACACTTGAATTATTTCCTTAATCAGCTTTTTTCTTTCAGATTATCTTTGTTTAGGTTTAATTGCTAAGAGATTACTTACAAAACTGTCAGAATGGAAAAACAGCAGGGTATGAGGATGCCTATCAATCAAATCAAGACTTTGACCTTGCTGACAGTAGGAACCTCTATTACTATGGAGTAGGAAATGCTCAATGTCACAGCTAGACAACTTTGAGGACTAAATGAATTGATGGATAGAATACAAAATGTGAGCTATAACAACAACCTTGGACATTTAGCATCCAAAAATGTCATTTAGAAATACATAAATCAAGGCAACTTTCTAACAGGAGCTAATTGTGGAGTTACAAAACACTTTGGCTAGAATTACACATTCAAAAGAGTGTATACATGTATGTAAAATATGAAATCACTATTCTAATGCACTCTATAACATTTGGGCAGTTAATTTAAGACATGGTTTATACATCTTTACTTTAGCCATATTTTAGAATAATTTTCCAAATGGAAGCCATTGGAATTCCTAAATTGTAGCTAAGTTGAAATAATAATAAAAGTAATTTTAACAATAATCATAATAATTAGTAATTCTAAGAATTGCAATCCAATGTACTTAACAACTAGGAAAATTAGGCTATTCTACTATTCACCAAAATACAGTGAAATAATTAAAGAATATTCTGGAGGTATATATATATAGTCCTGGCCAAAGGTTTTGAGACTGACACAAATTTGGGTTTTCACAGAGTTTTCTGTTTCAGTTTTTTTAGTGCCAATTTGCATTAACTCTAGATTGTGATGAAGATGAATTGCAATTAATTGCAAAGTCATCCCTTGCCATGAAAATGAACTTAATCACAAAAACTCAGTTTCCACTGCATTTCAGCCCTGCCCCAAAATTTCCTCCTGCTGACATAATTTCAGTGATTTTCTCGTTAGCTCAGGGGAATGTGTTAATGAGGAGAAGACAGCTGATATCACTCTGTTATCCTGATTGAATTATAAGAGCAGACTGGTTGGTGCTTGAAATCATTGTCTTCTTCTGTTAACCATGGTTACCTCCAAGGAAACACGTGCAGTTATCATTGCTTTGAATCAAAAGGGCTTTACAGGAAAAGACATTACTGCTTGTAAGATTGCCCCTAAATTAACCTTTTATCGGATCACCAGGAACTTTAAGGAGAGAGGTTGAATTGCTGTGAAGGAAGCGCGCCAAAGAAAGTCCAGCAAGTGCCAGGACCATCTCCTAAAAAGGATTCAGCTAAAGGATCAGTTCAACTCCAGTACAGAACTTGCTCAGGAATGGCAGCAGGCAGGTGTCAGTGCATGCACAATGGGGCAAAGACTTTTGGAAGCTGGCCTGGTGTCAAGAAGGGCAGCAAAGAAGCCACTTCTCTCCATGAAAAACATCAAAGACAGACTGACGTTCTGCAGCAAGTAGAGGGATTGGACCGTAGAGGACTGGGGTAAAGTTATTTTCTCTGATGAAGCCCCCTTTAGACTGTTTGAAGAAAAGGTGAGCGCTACTATGTCATGCCAACAGTAAAGCATCCTGAGAAATTTCTTGTGTGGGGTTACTTTTCATCTATGAATAAAAAATGGTATCTAAACATCCTCCAAGAGCAACTTCTCCCAACGATCCAGGAGCAATTTGGTGATGAACAATACTTTGTTCAGCATGATGAAGCACCATGTCACAAGGCAAAAGTGATAACTAAGTGGCTTGGCGAACAAGACATTGAAATTTTGGGTCCATGGCCAGGAAACTCTGCAGATTTCAATCCCACTGAGAACCTGTTGTCAACCCTCAAGCGGGTGGACAAACAAAAACACAGAAATTGTGATAAACTCCAAGCACTGATTAGGCAAGAATGGGTTGCCATTAGTCAGGATTTGGCCCAGAAGCTGATATTCAGCATGCCAGTACGAATTGCAGAAGTCTAGAAAACGAAGGTTCAACATTTTAAATATTGGGTCTTTGCATAAACGTTATGTATTTATCAATAAAAGTTTAAAATTAAATGCTTCAAAATTAATTGTACTTCAGTATACCATAGAAACATTTAAAAGATCTAAAAACACTGAAGAAGCAAACGTTGTGAAAACCAAAATGTTGGATATGATAAAAGGTATTTTACACCAGATCAGAGTACAGTATATAGAAGTTGAGGCAGTACATCTGTTCCTGTGGTCTGTACCTTGTGCAGACCATTGCTGTGCAGATCAGGGATTTTCCTGCTCAATGACTACATTCAATGAGTTTGGGGCCAGATGGCTTTTACTATGATTTGGCCTCACGCTTTTTCCATTATTTTTGATTGGTAGAGCAGATAAAATATATTGTCATTTGAGTTCATTTTTGAGTTCTCTTTTCTATTTTTGCTCCTCTGTACTTGACATAGTTTTTATCTAATGAAAAAAATGTTAAACTTGATAAAAGTTATAGTCCTGATAAGGTACAGCAGCTCCCTGTTTGCTTGGCCTCGCGCCTAATAAACAACAGTATTTTTAAATGCGTTGAATGAGAGCAAGAATATTTGACCTTTTCAAAGAATAATCTAAAAGGATACCCTTAAAGCAGTTTAATTTTGAAAGCCTGTTTAACAATATATTTTCTATATGATTCCCAGGCTCTCAGGAGACAAAGAGTAAAATGCATCTTTTAAAGAACCTATTCCAGGGACTATAAAGACACAGCTTTACCATTCGGCAATGCAGTTATCATGTTTTCATTCAGGAGGACAGGCATTTTGAAACGTCTGGATTTGGTACAGTACATAAAAAGGGTTCCCGAGCAGGGAACCCCACTGAATGACATCCATATACCTTAATAGGGCACAGGGACAGGCATTGTATTCAGGAGATTTAAAGGGAATATATCATTAGAAAATGACCTATCGTTTAAAGAACGTTTTATGGTAAATATATTTTTATACTTTTTGGTGGTGTTTTTTCTAATTCTCTAGTTATTTTCTAGTTATTGTCTATATTAAAAAATAATCATGAAATCTTCCAGCTTTCACAATGGCTACTAAGCTTAATAATAGACTGATACTTCCTGTTCTTTAGAGATCACATATCAGCCGTCATCCCACTATTATCAGAGGCAGGAATAACACGGTGATAACTTTTATTTTAAAGCTAGAGAAGACAACACAGAATCACACCATAGACAATATAGTAGGTGATGGACACATCTGCCCTCTTCCCCCACCCTAGAAATGTCTCTCTGCACCGGTAATAGAGCATGCACACAAAACTCTCCTATAGAAGTCAATAAATAATCTCGATAACTACTGTTTTTATA
Source organism: Rhinoderma darwinii (assembly GCF_050947455.1). Lineage (NCBI taxonomy): Eukaryota > Metazoa > Chordata > Amphibia > Anura > Rhinodermatidae > Rhinoderma > Rhinoderma darwinii. The sequence goes on along the minus strand of NC_134688.1, from coordinate 184,138,157 downwards.
TGTCCATGTGGTTGTTGTAAATCAGATAATTAAACTGCTGTTAAAAGAGAAAAGGAACAGTCAAGATAGACACCACCATAATTATGTTCAGAAAATGAAATGTAAAAATATTACAATTAAACAATAAAAACTGATTGGAAAAAAATAATGTTTCACTATCTGTTTTAAATTAATAAGAAAATATATAGATGACACATTCCCTTTTAATAACAAGAATATTTGACATTCTCAAAGAACATTCTAAAAGGATGCCCTTTTGAAATCCTTTCTAAGAATATCACCTCTTTATATTTCCCGGACTCTCAGGAGACAAAGTGTAATATACATCTTTTAAAAAAACCTATTACAGGGACTATGAAGACACAGCTCTTGCCATTGGGCAATGCAGTTATCATGTTTCCAATTTCCTTAGGAGTCAGGGGAGCATTTAGAAACTTATGGATCTGAATAGCTTGTAAATCCTCCAATACTTGGAATTCATTGCCATCATATGCCATACACATATAAAATACATGAAGAAAAATATAACTGTGATGAGCTAAAGTGGTGCCAATTGGATTTGCAAAAAGCTGTTAACTCATTCCACTTTCTAGAGACAGATTAGCCACAGTGCATCTCACTATAGCGTGCCGTCTGGCATGATTTTAAAACCTTCCTGGTAGTACTGCTGTTATACTATGCTTTCTGGTTTCCTAACTTCTTGAAAGACTTTTCAGTGATATTAAAATATTTGAGTAATATAATCCAGGACTTAGTTCACTGAGAAACGCTGGTATTTTAGCAATATTTTAGCAATAGACATATACAATATATACAATACATTTTCTATTACAAAGCCATGTTTTCCTTGAATAAGACAATAGGGGCATAACATGGGATCTGTTTTAACCCCTTAAGGGCGGACCAAATAATTTTTTGGGTTGGTTTTGCTTTTGCATTTCGTCAGCCATACATTTTTTTTATTTTTGTGTCAATGTAGCTGTTAGTGGCCTTGTTTTTTGTGAGACAGGTTATAGATTTTTAAACTTCATTATGAGATACATATTTGTGTAATTATACTATATTTCATTTTTACAAATTGCGGAATTCATGAAAAAAGCCTTTCTTAGGCCGGAATCCCATGGGTCGGATACACTGCGTAAAAACTGCACAGCGTATCCAACCTGGAACCCGTAGCACCCTCCGTCCGAAAAACCGCACCTCAATTTTTTGAACGGAACTTTCACTGAATTTTTGTCAGCATTGTGATCAGCATTGATGGCTTTTGGGCCCCGCATGATTACCATCAAGTACATGTATGTCAATATGTGGGAAGGTATTAAAGTATTTCAACCGCCAACCATATGTCATATTACAACCCTGTAATAGAACATTTGCTTGTCGGTGAAACACCTGTAAAGAAGAAAATTCTATTAAGACTATTCACTTTTTAGTCATAATAACCACAGTTTTTCAGTATGTGGGTGATTCTTTAATTCCAAACAATTCGTTGTTACGGCTTGGAGAAGCCACATCCGGCCGTGTACAGTTTATCTTCTCCAGTAACCATTGTAGGGGGAAATGTAGCATTACATGCAGTGGCGTAACTACCGTTGTAGCAGCCATAGCGGCTTCTACAAGGCCCGCGGCATGAGGGGGCCCGTGCCACCCGCAAGCACGGGCCCACAGGCCCCATGGCCGGAAGCCCCGCTAGCAGCCCCTATGGCTGCTACAGCGCGACGCCACTGAACACTTCGGCAGAGCAGGGAGGTATCTCCCCGCTTTGCCATTAAAGGGGTTGTTCCTACATTAACACATGTATCAACTATCCACAGGATAGGGTATACATCTTTGATCGCTGGGACCCCCAGCGATAAGGAGAACGTTGGACTGAAAGTGATCCATGAGAAACCTCGGTCTTCCGAGGTCAGCGTACGGCAGCTCAATAAAAATGAAAGGAGCGCCGCTCACGCATGCGCTCAAGCGAGACCGGCGCTCCATTAATTTCTACGGAGCTGACGGACAGAAGTCCGAGGTTTCTCATGGAGACATTTGGTCCCCCGTTCTCCTTATCGCTGGGGGTCCCAGCGATCACAGATGTATACCCTATCCTACAGGCCGGTTTTTTTTGGGCGGGTACGGCGTTATCTACAGGGGGAGAGTGTATGGTGTAATCTACAGGGGGGCTGTATGGTGCTACATACAGGGGGGGCTGTATAGTGCTATATACAGGGGGGCTATATGGTGCTATATACAGGGGGGCTTTATGGCGTTATCTACAGGGGGGCTGTATGGTGCTATATAGAGGGTGCTCTATGGTGCTATATACAGGGGGGCTGTATGGTGCTATCTACAGGGGAGCTGCATGGTGCTATATACAGGGGGCTGTATGGTGCTATATTCAGGGGGATGTATGGTGCTATCTACAGGGGGGCTGTATGGTGCTATATACTGGGGGGCTGTATGGTGCTATAGACAGGGGTGCCTTATGGTGCCATATACATGGGGCTATATGGGGTTATCTACAGGGGGCTCTATGGCGTTATCTACAGGGGTGCTGTATGGTGCTATATACAGGGGGCTGTATTGCACTATATACAGGGGGCTGTATGGCGTTATCTACAGGGGGGCCTGTATGGTGCTATATACAGGGGGGCTCTTTGACGTTATCTATGGTGGGGCTGTATGGTGCTATATACAGGGGGGCTATATGCTGCTACATACAGGGGGGTGTATGGTGCCATATACAGGGGTGCTGTATGGCACTATATACAGAGAGGGGGCTGTATGGTGCCATCTACAGGGGGGCTGTATGGCGCTATATACAGGGAGGGGGCTGTATGACACTATCTACAGGAGAGCTGTATGGCTCTATCTACAGGGGGGGGCTGTATGGCGCTTTATACAGTGAGGGGCCTGTATGGCGCTATCTACAGGGGAGCTGTATGGTGCTATCTACAGGGGGTGATTTGTGGCAAAATGTACAGGGAGGCATTATCTACAAGAAGGGGTTGTGTGGCACCCAGGGGAGGGGGGCTCAGTCTTTCCTAGTTACGCCCCTGATTACATTCCAACCATTTAAACCATACATACATACATACATACATACATACATACATACATACATAAACAGGCCAGGTCTGTCAGAGATGCTCATTGTAGGCAGCTCCCCTCTCTAGCTCATAGAAGAGGTTTCAAGCGGAGGACCCTGGTCTAAGATTCCCATATGTCCCTATGAAAAGGAGTTATTTTCATAGTAGATAATACTAATAGATAATTTTGGTGTGTATTTATTTTTACGTGTAGATATTTGTGCACTGTAAATAATGCAAATGATTTAAATACATACAGATTTTGAGATGCATTTATAATTATTTATGACAACCTTTACCTACTGACAGGATTCATGCCAGCCCATAATGAGCTGAAAATGACAGCATAAAAGCTCTCATGATTATACAATTTTTGTTTTCCGTTTAAAGAGAGCAGAGCAGTTTAACCTCCATCGTGACATGCCATGATGCCTGAAGCCAATTGGGTAAACATTACATTTGCAACTGTAATTTATGTCAGTATGAAATAGTAGCCTATCCTTCTCACACACATAAATACCTGCTTCATACGTGAACCTAAAAACAAAAAAGTTTTATTTTTATCCTGCGAAGTGTTTAGTGAAATAATAATTATAGAAGATGAGATGTAACATCTAATTTATTTTTGGCCATGTTATTTGGGTTTATTCCAGTGAATCCTAACTTGAATGACTATATTCTAGTTTTGTTTGCTGATCAGGACATTAGGTTTCATCCAAGCCCATTGTGGTTTGAAAAATTATAGAGGGAATTATTCCAAATCATTTAATCTATCACTGGAAGTCCATTTCATGGGTAACACACATAACAGTTTTTCTCCATTCAGAAACAAAAGACTCAACTTAGCATTTCACTTTTAAGTGTTTTCTTGCTCTAATTGCTGTATTTCTCTATGTTTAATCATGGGTTGACTTAATGCCCATGCCATGATTTTGTTAAATGTATACCGTATCATTTTCAGATGCACTTGCTTGTCCTTAACTTACAATAAATCATGCTCTGTAATGAGCCATGGCCACCTGTCTTTTGTGAGGGAGTAACCATCCATTATTATGTGTAACATGTATTTATCCTGAAATAATATGGATAAAACCTGGCAAGTCCGCTCTTCCTCATATTGCTATTCTTTCAGATAGCATGGAGGCTTTGTTCTTGGTCTTTTATATAAAATGAATAGAATAAACAAAATCACGCAGCTTTGTAGATTTAGCCGTTTTCTATACACCATTAGGCACAATAAGGGGGCAATCAGTTTAAATAGACAAGATAGCACAATTCCTTTGCATATAACAAAAGACTGAGTAGAAGAGAAGATAATTTGATTACCTATTGGCACTTGGAAAGTACAATAAATTTCCAAATCTGATATTTTTCCGAGAGGTCATATGACTATGAATTATATGAATCTTTGTAAGAGTGAATCACTGTAATATCAACAATTTTGCTTGTGTATTTTGCTATTTAAAAAAAAAAAGAAAAGGTAACAGTAAAAGATAAAAGGCTAAACAGCGAGAATACAATTGACAATAGTCTTAGTTATTTACCTATTGACCTGTTTTGCATAGGACACTATTTGCAAACATGATACACTGTGTAATGCCTAGTGCAGGGCCTGAGGGGGCAGTGTATGACACAGGATTCTACCCTTGGTGTTCTTCGAATCCTTGTGTCATGCCACCTCAGGGCCTGTACTACAAAGGAAACGTCCGTAATCACACTAGCATAATACAAAAATTACTTTATTCAGATATACAATACATAAATATATTAAAAATGGATCATACAGTGCAAGAATATACCTGGCGGGAGGACATGATAACAGTGTGTCATGTGTGCTGACTGCTGATATATAAAGAATATAACTAATTCAATTTCAAACAGTTACAGGTTTTAAAACCTCAGTGAATCAGTGTACACTAAATAGGCTTTCAGTAATGAAATAACTGAAAAGAACAAGTCAAATCACCATGGACAGATATGTGGAGCAGGTAAATGTCACACAATAGTAAATGTCAAAAAATCACATCCCAACCCCGTGCATACTATAGGTGAGCTATCAGTAACGCAACTTATGTGTTGGGTAGGAAAAGCTGAGTATACTCAAATGGTCAAATGAAGGTAATTATTGAGTTAATAATGGGATAACATCCATGGATATAATCAGACAAGCTGTATAAAGGCCTACATGCCCAAAACAAGGATAGTAAGAAAGAATGTCCTCAACCTCCGGGATGACGCCAAATCCGACACGCGTTTTGGCGTTGCTTTGGTCTGGGGTTGATGAAGAGCGTACTGTATCAGTTTATTCTGTCGTGTTCATTCTAAGAGAATACTCATGCGGTGTGCACCTCCGTTATTCAGAAGCTCTTGCTCCCACTAAGAACAGTGGCTGAGAGCTCCAGACCTATTTGTGCCATCTATGTAAATGACAAAAAATATAAATTGGTGCATTGTCTAACAATATAAACATTCTAGTACAAAACACAAGACTGAAAGATAAACTGGAAGATAAAAAAACATCGAAAAACCTATTACCAATTCAAGGTTTGCACCATGATGTGAGCAAAACCTACTACTAATGGCTATATACGCAGTATTATAGATAAATGAGATCGAAGAGTTAATATACAGTGTGTCAGACAAAAGATTACATACTATATAAGAAAGGCAGAAATATAATAATGGTTTTGCTGCTTTTTTGTGGTTTTTTTTGTCAAAAAAGCTGAAGTCAGATGTTAGTCTAAGGGGGAGTTCACACAGTTTTTTGACGAGTCTTTTGACGCGGAAACCGCACCGCAAAATGGGCCAAAAAAACGTCCAAAAATGCCTCCCATGGATTTCACTGGGAGGTAGAGGCGTCTTTTTCCCGCGAGCGGAAAAACCGTCTCGCGGGTAAAAGAAGGGACATGCCCTATTTTCGGGCGTTTATGCCTCTGACCTCCCATTGACATCAATGGGAGGCAGAGAAAGCATATTTCAGTGCGTTTTATGCCTGCAGCGCTCAATGGCCACGGGCGAAAAACGCAGTGAGAAACGCCGCGAAAAACGGCGTGCAGGCAGAGGAAAATCTGCCTCAAAATTCCAAACTAAATTTTGAGGCAGATTTTCCTCCTGCAAAAAATTCAGTGTGAACCCATTGTAAAAAAAACTGTTTTGGTTTGTGGTATTTTTGTAGCAGTTTTGGGGTCAGTGATGTTTTTTTAAAACACAACATGCTCTTGTGATGGAATTTATTTATTATACTTTTAGTTAAGTTTTTAGTTAAAAGTTCAAAATTGCTAACAAAATGCATCAAGATAAGGGTATATTCACACGTGGGAGATTTCTTTCATTAATTTCTGTGACTGAAAAAAACATAAAATACATCTGAATGGGGTTGTTTGTTGAATGGGGCAGTCACAGAAATTTCTGCAACAAATCTGCTGTGTGTTAAAATACCTTTACTAGGAGAAAAAAAAACCTCATTACAATAAAGGTTATAAGTTGTCACTTAATACCATATCTGTATTCCATGTTAAGCCCCTAATACCTTACATGAATTCATTAAGTAAAAATTATAACTTTTATATCTATTCACCAAATTTGTAAAACTCCATGATAATTAAAGCAAAGTCAGTGTATATGAAAACACTATTTTATAAGGTTAAAAATGTCCACAAAAGAAAGAACAAGCACAAATGGCAGATGCTCAGTGTAACAATAAATAACAACAGTAAGGCTAGTTCTAACCCAAATTACTGAACTTTTGCAATATGGTTTTCGGCTACACATCTTGTACATATGAAGCACGTGGTTTCAATGTGCTTTACCTGTTCAAGCGATGCCGCCAATAACCTAATCAGAGTTTTGCAGATCTGTTTTGCAGTTCTGTTCTCGGCAGTGCGGCACTCTACAGCTACACGACCTCAATGTCTACAGGCACCCTTAGAACTGCTGCTCTGTTTGAGCAGGTGATAATGGCTTCTTTATTCTATAGGAAAATATATAAATCTAAGGAAGTAGCACTTGTTGTGAGTGTATCAAGGCTTGTGTGTGTGACAGATATTTTTATTACTTTATTGCTTTGGGTGTAGTAATTCATTTTTATCTGCTTTATAGATTTTGGACAGTTGGGTATTTTTATTTGACATTTGTGTGTGTGATGGATATCAACTGTCTATTCTGGAGGAAAGATGTGTTTTTTGAGTAGTAAGATATTTTATGGAGCAGTGAATTTCTGAATTTATCCAAAAAGAATTGAGCCTTCATAGTTACATATAGTTACATAGTTACATAGTTACATATTTAGTACGGTTGAAAAAAAAAAACATGCCCATCAAGTTCAACCAAGGGATGGGAAAAGGGAAGGTAAAAATTTCTACACATAGGAGCTTATATTTTTTTGTTCTAGAAAATTATCTAAGCCTTTTGTAAAGCCATCTACTGTCCCTGCTGTGACCAGCTCCTGCGGTAGGCTATTCCATAGATTCACAGTTCTCACAGTAAAGAAGGCTTGTTGCCTCGGCAGGTTGAACCTTCTTTTTCTCCAGACGGAGGGAGTGCCCCCTTGTTTTTTGAGGGGGTTTTACATGGAACAGGATTTCACCATATTTTTTGTATGTGCCATTAATATATTTATATAAGTTAATCATGTCCCCCCTCAGTCATCTTTTTTCAAGGCTACATAGGTTTCATTATTTTAATCTTTCCTCGTAACTTAGATACTCCATGCGCCTTATTAGCTTTGTTGCACTTCTTTGTATTTTTTCCAACTCCAGGCATCCTTTCTATGAACTGGAGCCCAGAACTGAACTGCATATTCTAGATGAGGCCTCACTAATGCTTTGTAAAGTGGTAATATTACATCCCTGTCCCGTGAGTCCATGCCTCTTTTAATACACGACAATATCTTGATGGCCTTTGAAGCAGCTGATTGACATTGCATGCTGTTATTTAGTTTATGATTTACAAGTACACCTAGATCCTTCTCAACAAGTGACTCCCCCAGTGTAGCTCCCCCTAGGACATATGATGCATGCAGGTTGTTGGTACCCAAATGCATAACTTTACATTTATCTACAGGGTGGGCCATTTATATGGATACACCTAAATAAAATGGGAATGGTTGGTGATATTAACTTCCTGTTTGTGGCACATTAGTATATGGGGGGGGGGAAACTTTTCAAGCTGGGTGTTGACCATGGCGGCCATTTTGAAGTCGGCCATTTTGTATCCAACTTTAGTTTTTTCAATGCGAAGAGGGTCATGTGACACATCAAACTTATCGAGAATTTCACAAGAAAAACAATGGTGTGTTTGGTTTTAACGTTACTTTATTCTTTCATGAGTTATTTACAAGTTTCTGACCACTTATAAAATGTGTTCAAAGTGCTGCCCATTGTGTTGGATTGTCAATGCAACCCTCTTCTCCCACTCTTCACACACACTGATAGCAACACTGCAGAAGAAATGCTAGCACAGGCTACCAGTATCTGAAGTTTCAGTTGCTGCACATCTCGTATCTTCACAGCATAGACAATTGCCTTCAGATGACCCGAAAGATAAAAGTCTAAGGGGGTCAGATCGGGAGACCTAGGGGGCCATTCAACTGGCCCACGACGACCAATCCACTTTCCAGGAAACTGTTCATCTAGGAATGCTCGGACCTGACACCCATAATGTGGTGGTGCACCATCTTCCTGGAAAAACTCAGGGAACGTGCCAGCTTCAGTGCATAAAGAGGGAAACACATCATCATGTAGCAATTTCAGATATCCCGTGGCCTTGAGGTTTCCATTGATGAAGAATGGCCTCACTATCTTTGTACCCCATATACCACACCATACCATCAATTTTTGTGTTACAACAGTCTTGGAGGGATCTATCCAATGTGGGTTAGTGTCAGACAAATAGCGGTGGTTTTGTTTGTTAACTTCACCATTCACATAAAAGTTTGCCTCATCACTGAACAAAATGTTCTGTGTAAACTGAGGGTCCTGTTCCAATTTTTGTTTTGCCCATTCTGCAAATTCAGTGCGCCGATCTGGGTCATCCTCGTTGAGATGCTGCAGCAGCTGGAGTTTGTAAGGGTGCCATTTGTGAGTAGCTAATATCCGCCGAAGGGATGTTCGACTGATGCCACTCTCAGGTGACATGCGGTGAGTGCTATGCTGTGGGCTCTTGCTGAATGAAGCTAGGACAGCCACTGATGTTTCTTCATTAGTGGCATGCGTCCACATTTGGGCTAATCCAACACTGAACCAGTTTCACGAAACTTGGCAAGCAGTTTGCAAACTGTAGCATGGGAGATGGGTGGTCTCGTAGGGTGTCTTGCATTGAAATCTGCTGCAATGACCCGGGTACTGCGTTCACCAGACATCAACACAATTTCTATCCGCTCCTCACGTGTTAACCTCTGCGACATGTCAATGGCTGTAAACAAAGAGAAGCTTGTAAATAACTCATGAAAGAATAACGTAACATTAAAACCAAGCACACCATTGTTTTTCTTGTGAAATTCTCGATAAGTTTGATGTGTCACATGACCCTCTTCCCATTGAAAAAACTAAAGTTGGATACAAAATGGCCGACTTCAAAATGGCCTCCATGGTCAACACCCAGCTTGAAAAGTTTCCCCCCTCCCATATACTAATGTGCCACAAACAGGAAGTTAATATCACCAACCATTCCCATTTTATTTAGGTGTATCCATATAAATGGCCCACCCTGTACATTAAACTTAATTTGCCAAGTGGACGCCCAAACCTTCGTTTGTTTAAATCCGCCTGCAAATCACGAACATCTTTCATAGACTGAACATTACTACATAGCTTGGTGTCATCTGCAAAAATAGAAATAGTGCTATTAATCCCATCCTCTATATCATTAATAAACAAGTTGAATAATAGTGGTCCCAGCACTGAACCCGGGGGTACACCACTTATTACCGGGGACCATTCAGAGTAGGAATTATTGACCACAACTCTCTAGATACGGTCCTTGAGCCAATTCTCAATCCAATTACAAACTATACTTTCTAAACCTATAGTCCTTAATTTACCCATTAGACATCTATGAGGGACAGTGTCAAATGCCTTTGCAAAGTCCAAAAACACTATATCCACAGTGGCCCCTCCGTCTTAGCTTCTGCTCACCTCTTCATAAAAAGAAATCAGGTTTCACTTATAATACTATTTTTTGTCACATAATCCTGTATATAGTCCCTCAATAGCCCCTCAAACATTTTCCCCACAATGGATGTTAAGCTTACTGGTCCATAATTACCCGGGGAAGACCTAGAGCCCTTTTTGAAAATAGGCACCACATTTGCCCTGCGCCAGTCCCTTGGCACTATACCAGTCACTAGAGAATCTCTAAATATTTTTAAAGAGGGGGACAGAAATAACTGTACGAAGAACTGAACTTTAAGAACTCTAGGGTGTAACCCATTTGGTCCCGGGGCCTTGTGTACATTTATTTTATTTTATTTCGCTTGGACCATATCTACATTCAGCCATTTCAGTATATCAACTGATACATTAACAGCACTGGCACCGGATACATCAGCTGCCCTTTCTTCTGTTGTATATACAGAGCTAAAGAACCCATTTAGTAACTCTGCCTGTTCTTGATCTTCAGTTACCAATTCCCCATTACCACTATCTAGGGGTCCTACATGTTCAGACTTTGGCATTTTTGCATTTATATACTTGAAGAATTTTTTGGGATTTGTTTTACTATCCTTGGCCATCTGCCTTTCATTTTGTATTTTTGATGATTTTATTACCTTTTTACAGATTTTATTAAGCTATTTATAATTTACAAAGGCTACAGCTGTACCCTCAGATTTGTATTTTTCAAATGCTCTTTTTTTTCATATATTGCCCTTTTTACAGAAGGTGTAAGCCATGTGGGGTTTAATTATAGTCGTTTATACTTGTTACCTATACAAATAAATTTTGCACTATAATTTGCCAAAGTAGATTTTAAAATCTCCCATTTATGATTTGTACCATTATTTGACATTAGTTCTTCCCAGTTTATATCCTGAATTGCAGCCCTCATCCTGGGGAAATTGGCCTTCTTAAAATTAAGTGTTTTTGCTCTCCCGGCCTGTGTTCGTTTTTTACAGCATAGGTAAAATGTAACTATATTGTGATCACTGCTACCGAGGTTTTCATGAACATTGACATTCCCAACAAGCTCTGCATTATTAGAAATGACTATATCCAACTGAGCTTCACCACTAGTCGGGTCTTCCACAAACTGGCCCATAAAATTTTCCTGCATCAGGTTGAGGAAATGTCTCCCCTTTGCAGTTGAAGCCGAACCTTGACACCAATTAATATTACGGTAATTAAATTCTCCCATTATCACTACAGTACCCGCCTGTGCAGCCCGCTCCATTTGTTTATATATTTGACCTTCTATCTCTTCAGTTATATTGGGGGTCTATAGATTACACCAAAAGTAATATTTTCAGTGTTTACCTCCCTCTGTATTTCCACCCGCAAGGTTTCAACCTCCTCACAGTTTTCACCAACTTTCGCACGTGCATTTCCTATTTGTCCTGTCTTTCCGAAACAGTGTACAACTCGGTAGATGTGAAGTCTAGCCATGTTTCAGCAATACCAACTATATCTATATTTTCTTCCAGTACCAAGGCCTCCAGCTCCCCCATTTTGCTTGCTAGACTTCTGGCATTTGTGAACATACACTTTAACTTGCATTTCAAATTGCCCCGTTCGGTATCAGAAATGTGATTATTTGACATTATTTGGGCATTCTTATTTCCATTGCTGTTTTGTAACTAAAGGATCTCCTTTTCCTGTGGTCTAGTCCTCTCCCCACGGTCCATTTCTCCACCCACCAATATAGTCTGACCCCTCTCTAACCTGACTACCCCTTTCTTTTCTACATTGACCTCCCTCCTCAGCCCTAGTTTAAATACTCCGCCACCCAAGCTAGAATTCTCTCCCCCAGCACAGCGGACCCCCTTCCATTTAGGTGCAAATCATCTGCAAAATACAGTTTGTACCCCAATGAAAAGTCAGCAAATTGATGGATTTAACAACATTTGATGTTCCATCTATTATGGCACATGCCATATTTGCATAATAATTTGCAACATATTTCCGTTTCCTGACACGCATGCCACTTTTTTAAAGAAAAAAATGTGGCCAGGGCTTAGCGGAAAAGGATGGAGCCACACTTGGCTTGACAAAGTTCATATAATTTATGCCAGAAACTGGCGTAAATTTAGTAGAAATCTAAACCAGCTACGTTACTTTGTGGCTCGTGACTCTTAATAAATTTGTCACATCTTACTCCTGTGGGCTACATATTAAGACTGACATATAAAACGCCAGTCTTAGTAAATCTGCCCCAAGGTTTTTTTTATTAGAAAGCATCAGTATTTAAAGTTTCAATTCTTTTGAGCTAAAAAAAAAAATCATTACTGATACAGTGATACTTATAAACAAAACATTATTTCGATGTGATCAACGAGCTTTTCTCGCAGAGTACTGATTTCCTCGTCCAGTCCCTTCTAAATCTATTATGGTATTTAATTGACTGAAATTTTGTCCAAAGGATGCTGCAATGAACCTCTCAGTGAGCACCATTAGCATCTCTTTTAGAAATGTTTCTGGAACTCTTTGGCTAGATGCATGACGTTTCTAAAAATTTGAGGAGTCTGTAGAGTTATATGGTGTGGTAGACCTTACAGTAGGGTCCTCCGTTGCATGGTTGGAAAACTTTGCTCTTTGTTTTGCAGGGCTCCTGGTGGATGAGGTGCCCACCAGGATCGGGAGGAGTTCGGTGGTTCTCTGTCTTTGTTGTTGGGAGAGTTGTCTGTGTTCCGCTCTTCAGTATACCAGGCTTTCAAGAGTGGCTTAGCAGGTAGGCTGCAAGTTTTGCCATGCAAATCTTCAAGAGTGTGTTTTCCTTTGGAGGCTGGGTAAAAGCTTTTTTAACTGAAGCTGACTGGATAGTATGACTTGTATCATGTTTTCTTTTTACTGCTACCTACTCTAGGAACCCTAGTGATCTCTTAAATCTTACATTAAGGGTGCCTATTTTCAGAGTAGTCCTGCATCTTGAGGAAATCATTTCTACATATTTTCTTTCATTTTCCTAAATTTTTACCATTTTTTATTTAACCCTTTAACGACAGGCGTATAGTGTTTTTACGTCGGCCGTTCAGGGTAGGTCTTCTGAAGCACCACCTTTTCACGTCGGCACTTCAGAAGAACTTTCCCCACATCGTGCGCGGTGCTGCTGAAGCCCGGGCTGTTAGTAACAGCCTCGGGCTTCCAGGCAATGATCGGAGACCACTAGCTCTTGTCTCCGATCATATTTAACCCCTCAGATGCGGCGCTCAATAGCGAGCGCCGCATCTGAGTGATTTTAGAGGGAGGGGGCTCCCTCTCTCATGCCACTGGCATCCCCGCGTGCATCGCGGGGTGCCGATGGGTTCTATGGCAGCCTGGGGGCCTTACAAAGGCCCCCAGGTCTGCCTTTAGTAACTGCCTGTTAGACCATGCCAGAGGCATGACCTAACAGGTGCCTGTCAGTTTTATGCTGACCGGCAATAATACACTGCAATACAGAAGTATTGCAGTTTATTATAATAGCGATCAAAAGTTTGCACAGTAAAGTCCCCTAGTGGGACTAAAAAAAAAGAAAAAAAAGTTTGAAATAAATAAATAAATGTCCCAAGTAAAAAAATAATAATCCGCCCCCCCCACTTTTTCCCCTTACAACATACTTTATTATGAAAAAAAGTAAAAAGTTACTCATATTTGGTATTGCCGCATCTGTAACGAACCCAACTATAAAACGATTACATTATTTAACCCGCACGGTGAACGCCATAATAAAATATAATAAAAAAACAACGCCAGAATTACTGTTTTCTGTTCATCCTGCCTTCAAAAGAATTTGATAAAAAGTGATAAAACCGTTGCATCTACTCCAAAATGGTACCAATAAAAACTACAAATCGTCCTTCAAGAAAAAAGCCCTCATACAGCTGCATCGGTCAAAAAATAAATAAGTTATGGCTCTTAAAATATGGTGACACAAAAGCAAATAATTTTGAAAAAAATGTGTTTTTACTGTGTAAAAGTAGGAAAGCATAAAAAAATCCATATAAATTTGGTATCGCCGCAATCGTAACGACCCACTGAATAAAGTTATTATGTTATTTATACCACACGGTAAAGCTTAAAAATCATAAAATTAAGACACAAAAAAATGGCGAAATTTCTGTTTTTATTCCAATACCCCACTAAAAAAGTTATTAAAAAGTTAATCAATAAATTATATGAACCCCAAAATGGTGCTATTATAAAATACAACTTGTCCCGCAAAAAAAAAAGTCCTTATACAGCTATGTCGACGCAAAAATAAAAAAGTTATAGATCTTTGAATGCGACGATGGAAAAACGAAAAAAATTGCTCAGTCATTAAGATTTCAAATACCTTTGGTATTAAGGGGTTAATGTAAAAGAACTCCCAATGTATTTAGCTGTTTTGGTTTGTGATGTTAGCTACTCTGAAGCTGTGAATTTCATAAATATCCACAAACTGCAGGTATCTCAGGCAACATTTTGTCCAGCTTCATAATAAAGCACTAACCAGTTACATGCTTCCGCACTGCTACTTCCTCTACTGTCAGTAGCTAGGAACCAATTGGTCAGTATTGGCAAGCAGTTTAGTTTAGTGCAGGGATAATCTGGCCATACATTAGTGACTTCAGATGACCATGATCTGAATGACTTGTCATTCATAGTCGGTCTGTGTAGTTTGTTGTTTTTATGTAACCGTTTGAGAAATGTTGGTCGAAATTGTGCATGCGGGTGTCCAAAGAGAGGGATTGTCAGTGTTGGATTTCAACATACCTGATCCTTCATTCTTACAGGAGATAAGGTGTCACCACAAAAGTCCGGTAGTGGGCTCTCCCCCCCCTCCCAATTGAGTACACATGGACGCTCAGTCGAGCATGTATGTAAGGGGGGGGTGGTCGTGAGAAATAGATGTTGGACAATTGCTATCTAAGGTTCATCACCATCAATAAAATAATAAATTGCAATCAATCTCTGCCTTGATCTGTGTCATGGACTTCTATTGATTGGATCAGATCTGTCATGTGGCATGAATTACTTTCCAAGAGCTGTGCTCCACATTGAATGAAAAAATCTGTCACAGCAGATTAACTTTACCACAAATATCTGTCTTTTGTTCGGCATCTGTCACAGTCATTAATGTCACGAAAAGATTCAGACAGTTTTCAAAAAACTGTCCAAATTGGCCTTTTTTTAAAAATATCTAGTGTATGATCAGCTAAAGTCTAGTAACAGTCTACCCCCCTGAATTTAAGGATGGATGCAATAAAAAGAAATCGGTTCACCTTATCTTAAGGATGGTCCAAATGGAGCAACACCTGAATATTTTGGGGTTGCAAAGGAAGCCACCAACAGCAGATGACCCTACTTGATCCACTTGATTTTGATTTGGTGTGTTGTGTAGAGTGCATATCTTCCCTTTGTATTTTTAACAGTGGAGATGGTAAACATCAGTCCACACCACTCAAATGTAGGTTATCGGTTAAGTGATTATTTTATTATTTTTAATGATGTAACTTTTTAGAGAAAAAAAAATGGGGTAAGCAGAATAGTTTATTAGCCCCTGCCAAAGTGTATGTTCTGATATGTGATGGATTTGGTTTGACATCTGGGACTGGTGAACCTCTGGTCCTGTAATTAACACCATTGCAACCATCTCTTTTATAACATTTCACATTTGGTGATATACCTGTATGCCAAATGTGGCACACAAGAGTCAAATAAATCAGTGAGTACTAGCCCAAGAAAGATAGAAACAAAACTCTGAAAATTCTAATTTTATTTTTTCACAGCGTATATTTTCTAGTTTCATTTATGTCATCAGTATTGATTCTTCATTTTGAGTTTCTCTGTCAATCAACTTAAATAATTTTCTGACTCATCAAAAGGTTTGCACCTGCTCATGAGTGACTAAGGAAAGAATAATTCTGATGAGGTTAGGTGAATATAAGGTGTTACCCTGTAATAGACTATTTCAATGGTAATTGAAAAATGTGTATAGATATTAAAGTCCGGAAGGGTGCTATTATATGTAGTATAAGTAAAAATGGAATTGTTGATGTGGTTTATTAAAAACGTGCCTCTTCAAAAACAAATAACAAATAAATACGTTATTGCTATTCCAGTGCAAATCAACCATTTTAAAATGAAATAACACACAAGCAGTCCCAAATACCTGAAGGGAACAGTACATTTCAAATATCAAGTACTTAGTTGTCAGTATATTGCAGAATTCAAAGAAAGGTCTGCTGGTGGGTTTGTTAATCAGCAGAAAATGATTCATATATTCTACGATGGAGGAGATTTTTCTGAAGATAAAATTGACAGGCAGGTTTGACAGTAGGATTCTTATATATTTCTTGCAAAGTGTATATGACATATATGGTGGGAAACAGATACTCAAAAAGGAACTTGGCATTTTTAATGCACTTCGTCAACAATTGCTTTATATTCATCAGTAATGTAGTATAATCTATTGGAATATTGGTACGTATGAGGCTCACTAAAGTGATAAGAATAATTGAGAATAAAGTGAATCTATTACAGTCTAACTATGCATTCTAACTATATAGTACATTTTTATTAGTTTGGGGAATACATGACATTAAAAACATGAAAACAGAGAAATTATAAGGGCGAAATTCAGTCTTCTCAACTCTGCGGACTCAGAGCACCACTGTTTTTCAGAATGAAAGGGTTAAACAAAGCATTTATACCCCGTTGGCACTGCTCAGATATTTCTGTTCATGGATATGTGACAAACAGTATACTGAGATCGTTCTGCCAAATTTCTACTAACTTAAATTTACAGTATGGGCAAAAACAAAGATGTTTACGTTTTGTATCTTATATATATTTTCGAAAGTTTGTTTGAAGCCCGATTTTTCATTGGTTTAAAATCAGGGAATAGCTATTTTTGATTGGACACGCATTCCCCAGGTAACGTATTGCACCGACAGGCTCTGCCCCCTATTGATGACGTGGCAGCCCATAATTGGCTGCAACATACATCATTCGATGAGTTCTGGGACCTGCAGTAAGGACTAATCCCTATCACTGGTCATTTATAATCAAGCACCGCAGTAATAACGCATGTAGATCACACAGCGATGTCAGTGACATCTGTATATCGTGTTCTTATAGAAAACACAGCTGCCGCAGAACCTCTTATTCAGATGTATAGAACTGTAGCTGTCCCATTCATATGTCGCAAAATCGCGGCAAAATGCCACAACCGCTACGTCTGAATAATCCCGTCAGAGATGAGACCCTCATGATTTTTGGCAACGAAAAAAAAAACGCATTGAATTTGTACCTGACACCTTTGTTCCCAGGCTCTGCCCTCCATCATTGTGTGCAGCCGCCTCAGCTCCGTCCTGCAGCCGCTTCTCGTGCACACCAAATGTGTCACGTGACGTCCCCAGTTTCCTGCGCTGTCGCATCCTCACTGGAAGCGGGCGAGTCGAGTGAGCGGCCGCCGCCTCAGTTTTTGGATCACATTATGTGTGGAGTTTGAGGTACAGCGGGGGCTCCGCGTCTCCCTCCACTGCTGGTGAATGTCATATCACTGCAGGACGCGGTCTGGATGGTGAATCCTGGAGGAAAGGATTACTAGGGGGAGTAGTGGTTACCCCGAGTGCAGTAGTCCTCTATGTATCCTCTCACTGAGGGCATACTGAGGGTTGTAGTACCTCCTCAGGTGCAGAGCTGCTCATCCATTAAATAGACACGTCGTCTGTATCGTGTGAAACTACACATCCCAGCATGTGGCCGCACCACCCGTAGAGACCAGAAATACAGTGACAGGACTGCAAAAACTCATTTTATTAATAATTCCAAAAATATATATAAGGTGATGATGTATATAACATAAGTGAAATATAGAATAACTGGTATATAATATATACATAAAATACCTGCAACTGGTGTATAGCGATACATAACTGGAATATAAAACATATAATATAACGAATATAAAAAATATAGAATATAACGAATGTAAAACACAATATAACTGGAATATAAAACATTTTATATATATTTTCGAAAGTTTGTTTGTTTGAAGCCCGATTTTTCATTGGTTTAAAATCAGGGAATAGCTATTTTTGATTGGACATGTGTTCCCCGGGTAACGGATTGCACTGACAGGCTCCGCCCCCTATTGATGATGTGGCAGCCCATAATTGGCCGCAACGTACATCATTCCTCTCTGAAGAGCACAGCAGCACTGCGATGTTTGTCACAGAGGGTTTACACAGAGGCAGGACAGTTGTCCTGTCTCGTATAATTGAGGGACTAAAATGCATGGAGAAGCAATGAGCGATTGAGGGACTAAAATGCATGGAGAAGCAATGAGCGATGGAGGGACTAATGATAAAGATGAGGAGCGAGGAAAAATTATACCAAATGGGCAGGAATCAGAAGTCCCTGCCCCTCATCCACCACTTCGTAGTTTAGTCTAGGAGCACTGCCTTAGGACTTTTATTTCCTAAAGGGGATACATTTTTTTGATCATGTGATCATAGTGTTAAGAATATTAAATCGTGCTTCCAATAACATTGGGTCCGGTGTCACCAGTATTCCACCCGTACTTACGGACCCGTTTTCTCTGCACTAATCGGCAGCCCCTTCTCTCTATCAGTGCTGGAAAGAGAGAAGGGGCAGCCCTTTCGGGCAGAGTTTCCGCAGCGATTGAAAGTAAAAGAAGTTCATACGTACCATTGTCTTGGTGACGCGTCCCTCTTGACATCCAGTCCGACCTCCCTGGATGACGCGGTTGTCCATGTGACTGCTGCAGCCTGTGATTGGCCTGTGATTGGCTGAAACGTCATCCCGGGAGGCCGGACTAGAGAAAGAAGCAGGTAAGTTAACTTTTACTACTCTCTAATTATTATGCGTGTCATGCTACCATATAAAGTATGGGAGAACGGTCCGTAAAAAGCAAAAAAAGGACATGTCATATCTTTTGCGGAGCCTTTCTACGGCACGGAAACCTTCCTGTAAACATACAGGAAGGTGTCCATGGGCAATAGAAGTGAATAGGTCCATAATTACGGACGAATTCTACGGTAGTTTGCATGGGGCCTTACAACACATAATTGGGTATTTAAATAGTGAGTTTTTACTCTATCTATACCGTAAGTCAACCTCCCGAGCAATGCTGGGTATAAAAGCTAGTCTAAAATATAACAGGGGATTATTTTGACTGGATTTCCCCTTTTAAGACACTTTGCTTTGGAAAGATTTCAAACATTATCCAGTGAGCTGAAAATCCTACGGTATGTCAAAAGGACTTAAAAGTTGTAAGTTTGCTTTTAATTCTGATCACACTGGCAAATTTTTTTTAATCACCTATACACTGCATATACAGTATATTAGTTCTGTGGAGATCTGACAATTGAGACCCCCAATGATTGTTAGAATGGGGAACCCAGCCTCATGACCACGGTGATTAGGAGTTTAAAGCGAGTGGTGGTCAAACATGCGCATTGCCGCTCTATTCAAATTCTATGGGTGTGACAGAAACAGTTAAGTGCAGCACCAAGGCGAGGACCTGCAACCCTTCTAGTCACTGTTTAGCTGCCATATTGGCAGCAAAAATCAAGTGGTTTTGCAGTGATTTGGGCAAAACAGCGACATATAAAAATATTCAGGGCTAGCGGTATCTTTGTTGATTTGCCAAGATTTACTAATATTTTGCTCAGTGTTAGAAATTTGCATGGGATAGTCTACCAGAAAGGTTACCATTATTTAATCTCACGTGGTCAGTGCTTGATTGGTGCAAATTTCATTATGCAGTGCGACAATGATCAGGGGTATGCGGTGAAGAAACATTTAGCAAGAGTACTGTCTTTCATGGACTGACCTTCACAATTGTCAGGCTTCAACTTTATTAAAGAGAACCTTTCACCTCCCCATACATGTGCAGCTGAGTGCAGCATGTAATGGGGAAGGCTGCACAAACCCTGGGGCACTTTACATTTTTTTCTACCTCCCTCCGTTATTTAGATATCGGTGCCGTTATATTTGGCGCCCGATATTTAAATAACCCCCTGAACAGTTAACGGGGCGTGTACTGGCAAGGGGGCGTGTTACTATGGCTGTGACACTGTCCAATCAGATATGGACAGTGCCACAGCAAGAGTGAGGAGAGATAGTGTGTGATTGCAGTCTTTTCACCCGAACTGGCAAGGGGGCGGCGTATCCCTGCTACGGACAGTGTAAGAGCTGTGGAGAGGAGAGCGCGCATGCAGTTCATTGATGAAGCTAAAGCTTCATGAATAGAGCAGTTACAATACATAAAAAAATTATAAATTACGACAGTGTTCATTGAGTATTGACCATAATATCTGGTAAATTTACGTTGTTACAAGAAAATTATTTAAAAAACAATGGAATTTCTTTGCAAATCCAAACTTTGTAATTACATATCTTTTCATATTGTTTGTGTTAGAAGGAATATGTATCGTAGCATATATTGATGGTGTGTATATGTGCATGGAGTTGAAATTAATTTCAAACATGAATAATCATTGTTTTCGAACCACATAGCAATTTTAATTTTATTTACCTTGTGCATGGAATCAATTGTTTCAACACTTTCTTTGCCAAGACTTACATGATTATAAGTTCAATTGAATCCTGTCCTAAATAAATTACTATGCTGCAATTTTTCTGTTGTAGTGGCATAGCCATATATTATCTGCATATGCATATTTGCCTTATGTTGTTGGTGAATTCCATTGTTATATTGTCAAAGTGCATATTAAGCGTTTAAGTAACATCTTTGCCCTTTTGAAATTTACATAATATGTAGCTTTCATAGTACTTGGAATGCTGCTATTATTAAGCTTATAGCTGACAGTTAACAGCTACTTTGGAAGTAGTTGCTATCAGTCAAGGGCAATTTTATTTTACTTGAGAGGATTTAAATATTCCACATTTCTGCTAAATAAGACTAAATATAATTTCAATTGCAAAAATGTTACAGCGTTTATCAAGTTTGAAAGATATGGAATGGTTACATTTGGTTTTGTAACTGACTGGCTCACGTTTACTAAAATTTCTGTATCAAAATCACTGACCACATAAATACAGTATCCAACATTTTGAAAATACTAAAGGGTAACATCTTCTACATGAACAGGATCTAGAGGTTTAACAAATATTGCTCACTTGTTTGTCCACTAAGAGCACTGTATGTTTATAATTGACATCTGGTAAAAGTATGATCGGCAGGCTTAGATCTGTGTGCACAGCATACCCTTGTGAGCTCACACAGCCAGTTTCACATGGCCATAATATGGCCACATTTTAGTGTCCTTATTATGGCTGCAACACCTGGACCACCCAAGGTTCTACTGACCCGGACTTGGATCACCAAAGGGTTCTATGATAATCTGAATTCAGTTCAGTAGAATCACGGGAGGACTGGTTGTTGTGGCAGTAACAAGAACACTAAAACACAGCCATATTATGGTAGTTTGAAACTGTCCTTGAACTGTAGCATCGAACATATCCCAGATGTAAATGTTGAAAGTTACAGCGCTTTAATTACTCAATTAACTGTGCATCATTTCATAAGATGTGGAACCAGCAATTTACCCTTTTATTGTAATTCTTTCTATACTACAGGTTACAAGCCAAATTTTGTATTAAGATACCACGGAAGCATGTCTATCTTTTTTAAGAAATATATTAGAATATACAAAAAAATCCATTGTCCAATATTTAACCTTCCTTTTTAAGGATATCCCGGGTAGGTATAATGCCACTTTTTTTCCCCGCACTGGAGTTTATTAAGATCTGTTACTGTTAAATTGGCTTATTTTCTTTTTTTTTAAATTATTATTATTATTATTACTTTCCTTCCAGTCCGTATGCACTGCCCTTATAGTATCTAATGATATATACAAAGAAGTCCTGATTACATTGCATTGAGAGGAAGAACAGATTTGGGCTATATTCACACCACATTTGGGTACTATGAGCAGTGCATATGATGGGAAATGCTCCCAACTTATAGGTGTAATGTGTATATAGGTTTATATTAGCCAGAGATACACATCAAAAGAGAGTCCTTATGGCAAATGTTTGATACACGTTAAATCCACTGAATTGAAAAGCATAGCCTGATACGTTTTTTCAACACAACTGTAAGACCTTAGGTTGCTTCCGTTGAGTCATCCTGCACATGTTTTGGGTTTAAAATCACACATTGCACAATGGTTCCTAAAAAGGAAGCAAAGACTATAAGGGTCCGTTCACACGTTGCATAAATACTGCGGATTTGTTACGGAAAATACGCAGCAGATACAGTAGTAGCAAAGTGGTTGAGATAGAACAAATCTCATCCACACGCTGTGTATATACTGAGCGGAAAAACGCTCAGAAATTGACCTGCGGAGCAGAGTTTTATTCTGCATCATGTCAATTGTATTTGCAAAAATGCTGCTTATTTGTTGCAGGCTTTCCCCACTGAATTCAATGAGGAGGTAAAACCCGCAACAAATAGCATTTGTTGCATTTTTTTTGCGAGTTCGCAGCGATTGCCTCGCAAGAAGCGCAACTCAGAAAAAAAATAAAATCTTTTACTTACCCAGAAGTCTATGTTCTTCCCTCCACGCGGCCTCCAGGGAGGACGTTTCCTTCCATGTGACCGATGTAGCCAATCACAAGCTGTAGCGGTGATCACAGCCGCCTCCTGGGATGACGATTCATCCCATGTGACCACCGCTGCAGCCAATCACAAGCTGCAGTGATCTCCTGGGTTGAAACGTCATCCTAGAAGGCCCAAGTGCTGCAGTTTTCCACAGCAGACACTCCGGCCGAAAAACTGCACCATTTTTGAATTCCTTGTGGCGCACAGGGCATATACGCTGCATGCTTCTACGCAGCGTATCTGCCCCGTGTGAACTCAGCCTAAGAATGTCTATATTTTAGTGTTATATATGAGCCTAATCAAATGGAAATTGATGCTTGTAGTTTATGTTTGACTTTCTTAGCCAGTAAGTGACCTCAGAAATTCCTACTGTATGGCATGGTTCTCATTTACGTGGAGTTTAAACAATATAAAAACTATAGTCCAGTTTTGTACATGTCTGCAGTATGTGGCAGTTAATAATCCTACACATAAAACACATACAGTAACTCTGGCTAACAAGTCTACAGGTTTATGTGAGACCACATATTCCTTTCAAATGACAAGCTGTCATATAATAAAATATTTTAAAGAAACATTCTAATAAAAATGGCTATTTCCAAAATAATGGTCATCTTGGCTGCCGTCCCTATCTCAGGGGAACTTTACAAGTTTGGCAAGAACTAAGGCATTATAATGATCATTTCAATCTGAACACATCTTTCTACTGCCAAACGATGTCTGTAGTATATTACAACATTAAATAAAACTCTATATAAGACTATTGAAAACTATTTTATTCTGGTAACATCTACAGTAACTGATATTAGAACCTTTTTCTTGCCTAGTTATATCATACAACTTAATTCTCTCATTCATATGTTTAGAAAAAGGCATTTATATTTGGAACTAAAACAGGTTAACAGACTTGTTATTTTTATTACAGGAAACACTTTACAAGTTCAAAGTATCTAATGGTAGACCAATATCACTGATGAAATTATGGCCAGATAAAGATTTGCTCTTATATGGTTATCTAAAAATGTAACAATGTACAATTTGTATGGAAAATAGGGAATTTACTTGAAATTAAAAATACAGCAGTGAGCATGAGCCATAAGAAGAAGATACGTAAAAAAATATATGCTGTTTTGCAGATTAGCATTCATGAGAACACGTTAAATTTTATTATTTGGATTAAAATGATCTAAAATTAACGGAAACAAGCAAAAAATGCTTGCATATATATCAACAGCTAAGGGTTGGAAAAATAATATAATCTTTTTTAATGAATAAGGTTCAATGTAATTGCCTAAACGGGATAATCATGATTTAAATGGTGAGCAGAGATCAAGTCACAATCAAGCAGATGCTAACAACAATAGTAGATATCTGCAAAGTTTCGGAAAACTGATTGCAAATACTTGTATGGTAAAGAGTTGTTCATCTTATCATGATTTGCAATCTGTGCTTTACATATTACTTATTGCTGTAAAATGATTTATGAAAATCTACTATTTTATTCATTTAAAATCACAGATGCAATAGAGAAAGTGTTGCCTGATATATTCGCTTAAATGGTAAAAAAATTACATAAGCTTAGTATATTTAAAACATACTGTAGGCAGTTTACAGCTCTTCATTGGGGTTGTCTTGCTTAGAAAACACATTTGTAAATTACTTTTTAGAGAATTAATAGTTAATGGGGGAGTCACTCAATCAGGACTTTCATCAATTACCAGATCAAAAAAGCTACAAAGAGCATCTATCTTTATCTGGAAGATTGAGCATGTCCATGCATTACACGAACAGCCCACGTTATGTAATACTTCCTGAACTCTGCATTTCAGGGGGATTCAATATTTCCTGCCTGGTTCCCACCTAAATTAGGCTCTTTTCACATCGGCACCCTATAACTGAACCGGAACGCATTATCGGATCCGTAATAAGTCGAATAACACTGACGCCAGATGGACCCAATTTGCATAATCGGCCTTGTCAGGTTCCGTCAAGAATAGCATTGCCTGCAGCACTGTTCATCATGTAAAATATAACAGTAACTGGGACGGAGTCTTCAAATAGGGCCTCCGATGTAGATGTGAACACAGGCTTACAGCTGATGGCGGAGGGTTCCAGCCGGAAAGAACACCTGCTTAGCTTATTTTCAGGGGGCTCTTCTAGCAAAAAGGAATTGTCCAAAGAGGTGAATGCAATTGTTTCCCACAGAGTTTATGTATTTATAACGAAGATTCACCAAGAGGACGTTGATTTTGTTTACTGAATGGGAAAAGGCTCCTATCGACCATTCCATGAATCTTATCATTAAATAGATGGTAAAAGGTAGGAATACACTGGGCGCTATCACCATCGTGTAGATGAGTATAAAATGGACAATCATTTGAACATACAAAGCTTTTCAAGGCCGGTCTCTCCTTTTCACCAGTTTCTGTTCTACTTTTTCCGGAAAGCTGATGCAGCGGAGTACGGGCTTATAGACTTTCTATTGAGTCCGTACACCGTTACGTCAGTTCCCAGAAAAAAACGAACAGAAATGAAGCGGCTGAGCGCTCACACAAGCGCTTCTGCCACTTCATTTTAGCGATTGGTGGGGGTCTCAGTGCTCAGACCCCCACCAATCAAAACTTCTGACGTGTCACTATGACATGTCAGAAGTTTGTTAAACGTTTAGTTGCCCTTTAAGAGTTCTGTTGGGCAAACTCTTGATTGGCAGTGATTTGCAAGTAGTTCTGTATTCACACTTATACAGGGAAGGCTGTCAATCAATGTTTGAGACCCCCCACATGACTCTAGCCCACAGTGATTAGGTATTTAAGTCTGTCTGCTGTCTGCTCTGGTTAATAATGTAGAGCTCAAGCACAAACTTCCCCTATAATGTTGAAATGCCTATTCAGATCCCAATTGGGACAACCTCTCTAAATTAAGCATTGCTAGCATGTACACTCATTATTTAGTGTCAGTGAAAAGTAATGCTAGGTGCAGGATACTGCAACTCAATGACATGTCATAACTGAACCATGATGTAATTATGGCAGAAGGTACTTCTTAAATACACAAAGGTATTTTGCACTTTGTGCTTATGAGATAACATTTTGAAAAACATAATATCATCACATATGAATAAAGGGCAGCATCATCTGTAGGTAGATGGAGGAGCCCAGGTATTGCTTTTGTATTGAGGTCCATATGCCATGTCTGTGTTTAAAGAGGCTCTGTCACCAGATTTTGCAACACCTATCTGCTATTGCAGCAGATCGGCGCTGCAATGTAGATAAGAGTAACGTTTTTATTTTTAAAAAGCGAGCATTTTTGGCCAAGTTATGACCATTTTTATATTTATGTAAATGAGGCTTGCTAAAGTCCAACTGGGCGTGTTTAAAGTAAAAGTCCAACTGGGCGTGTATTATGTGCGTACATCGGGGCGTTTTTACTTCTTTTACTAGCTGGGCGTTGTGTATAGAAGTATCATCCACTTCTCTTCAGAACGCCCAGCTTCTGGCAGTGCAGACACAGGGTGTTCTCGAGAGATCACGCTGTGTCATCACTCACTTCCTGCCCCAGGTCCTGCATCGTGTCGGACGAGCGAGGACACATCAGCACCAGAGGCTACAGTTGATTCTGCAGCAGCATCGGCGTTTGCAGGTAAGTAGATGTAGCTACTTACCTGCAAACGCTGATGCTGCTGCAGAATCAACTGTAGCCTCTGGTGCCGATGTGGCCGACACGATGCAGGACCTGGGGCAGGAAGTGAGTGACGTCACAGCGTGATCTCTCGAGAACACGCTGTGTGTCTGCACTGCCAGAAGCTGGGTGTTAACGAACAGAAGTGGATGATGCTGATTCGTCAGCATCATACACTCCCATTCCTAATGCCCAGCTAGTAAAAGAAGTAAAAACGCCCCGATGTACGCACATAATACACGCCCAGTTGTACTTTTACTGTAAACACGCCCAGTTGTACTTTTGCAAGCCTCATTTGCATAAATACAAAAATGGTCATAACTTGGCCAAAAATGCTCGTTTTTTTTAAATAAAAACGTTACTGTAATCTACATTGCAGCGCCGATCTGCTGCAATAGCAGATAGGGGTTGCAAAATCTGGTGACAGAGCCTCTTTAAGTTACCCCATTGTAGGCACATACATATCTTATTTGACAGTTAGCAAGTGTATTAGGACACATTATAAAGTTGAACTATATTTTTTAGTCTCTAAAGTTATTGTGCCACCTGAAGATAGACTCATCAGACTCTTTTAGACTGAGGTGCACATTTTCTGTTCTAATGTAAATTTGTTTTTGCTATGCAATTCAGAAATTATTGTCAGAGTATACAATACTATACTATGTAAGCTAGTGGTAGAATAGTACAATATAAAAAACATGATAAAAAAATGTACTCTACCCCAAAGCTTGAACAAGTAAGATTGTTTAGCTTCCCTCTCTTGTTAGTTATTATTTAATGTTTATACTGTATCACTTTTTAGAAGATTTTTTAGTTAAATGTCAATTTTTAACATTTACAGATGTATTGGTATTTTTGCAATGATCTTTATTATTTCTATTTTGTTTCTTTGCCATTTGCAATTTCTCTATTTAACAGGATTCCAATATTTTAGTTTGTTTTATTGTAAATATAAAATATAGTCTTGAAATAAGATAAATTGTACTTTTACTGAAAATAATACAATATATTAGTGTAGTCTTTTGTATACACAAGTAAAATATTCATATAATGCACATTTTAGTGCAAAATATACAACATGAACGTCTACAAAAACGTATGTATGTATCTTTTAAAATCTATCTATCGATCTATCTATCTATCTATCTATCTATCTATCTATCTATCTATCTATCTATCTATCTATCTATCTATCTATCTATCTATCTATCTATCTATCTAATATCTTTTACAAAAGCTACAGAGAAAAAGGCTCAGAAGTACAAAATACGATACCTATAAATACACCATTATTAATTTCATGAAATGTTGCAAAACATTAAAATATGGCGGTTCTAGATCGATCTAGATTTCCAGCACTGGTCATATGTTCTCTTCTCTAGGTTAGTTCCCCAGCACTGGTCATGTTTTCTCTTCTCTAGGGGTGTTCCCCAGCACTAGTCACATGTTCTCTTCCCTAGGGGCGCTCCCCAGCACTAGTCACATGTTCTCTTCCCTAGGGTTGTTCCCCAGCACTAGTCCCATGTTCTCTTCCCTAGGGGCGCTCCCCAGCACTAGTCACATGTTCTCTTCCCTAGGGGCCCTCCCCAGCACTAGTCACATGTTCTCATCTCTAAGGGCATTCCCCAGCACAGGTCACATGTTCTGTTCTCTAGTGGTGTTCCCCAGCACAGGTCACATGTTCTCTTTTCTAGGGGTGTTCCCCGGCACAGGTCACATGTTCTCTTTTCTAGGGGTGTTCCCCAGCACTGATCACATGTTCTTTTCTCTGGCTGTGTAGATTTGTCATGCAGGAGCATAGCTTTCTCTCTGCTCTCCCCTTCCCTTCTGCTGCTTCTGAGGCTGTTTTGCATAACCACCACCTCAGGTACACAGTGTCTATGTAATTCCCATCCTCCCCACTCCCCCTCTGAGCTGATCACGATCTTCTCCCTACCCTATAGCTCTCTGCTGACACAGGGGACATGTTGCACTGTGCATGCCCAGCTATCTGTGGTTGTGGGAGATCTCTGGGCATGCACTGTAGTCCTCAGTGAAGAGGAGATAGTGGCTGCTGAATAACTGAAGGGGACCTGTTCTCATCGGCTCAGCAGACACCAGTAAGTAGGACCTTGCACATGTGCAGATGTCACAGTAAATGCTCGTACATGAGTCTACAGAGGAGGAGCTGCTGAGTTTACCATCAGGGAGCTGACTGATGGATCAGAGAGAGAAGTTAAAGGACCAGTGTCCCCAAAAAAAATTTTTGATAGCAATTTGCTTTTAGTGTTTTATTAAAAAAAAAATTATTTATTTGTGTTTTTGTGTTTTACTTTTTTTTATTTTTTTACATTTTCTTGTCTATGGGGGCTGCCATTTTTTTTCCATCTCTGTATGTGTCGATTAACGACACATACAGACATGGAATACGGCACATACAGCCCCATAGTGAATGCGAACGTGGCCCGTTCCATCCACTATGCTGTACGCTGTCTGTGTGGGAACGGCGCATGCGCCGCTCCCACACAGTCCAAATTGAAGGTCTTCGGCCGAGCGACGTCCGGCGCCATTTTCTTGTGGACCGGGAGCCGCGGCCGGCCAGTAAGATTACTACTTCCGGTCGCGGCTTCCGGACTTGTGCACTTGGAGTGGAGGGAGCAGACGGAGCGGACGGACCAGAGGGAGCGGCGGCGGCAGGAGCAGGTAAGTTAGGTCTGTGTATGTACGTGTTTTACTGTGTGTTTACTACTGTATGTAAACCTACTACACTGTGTGTTAGCTCAAAAAATGGCGACACACAGTGTAGGAGGTTGACCATTCAATCCCCTCCTTTCTCCTTGCACTAGCCAGGATAAAGGAAGGGGGAATCTGTGAGCTCACTAGAGCGAGTGAGTTTTCTCAAATTTTGCAGCATAAAGCAATGTGGTTGCTTTACCACATGCCAATGCTGTAATTTTGGGAATTGCTCCATTTAGTGCCCAGCACTGGGAAATGTTATAAATTAGAATCTAATTTATAATATTTCCTGATTCGTGAAATAATTAAAAAAATTAGAACAATGTTTAATCACTTATACACTAACTGTTTAACTAAAAAAATAAATAAAATTCTAGCGACACATTCCTTTTAATAGAGCAGCTGGCCATGTACCAAAATACACTGCAGGTGCAGAAGACAAACGCTAGACAATTTTTAGTTAAGACCAATTAGAAATGTGTTTTATTTTTTTTAAAACATACAATGCAATTTAAAAATCAAACTGTGCAAAGGTGTACATAGCCTTTAATGGCATACTAAAAAAATTATAGAATTACTATTTAATTTTTTTGTTACTTATCTTATGTAGCTATACTATTAACTTATATATATTTTTATATTTTACGTGTAATGTAGATGGAAATTAGAATTTAAATGGAAACCCTTACAAATGCAGTAAGAACATACAAACTCCATGCAGATGTTGCCCTTTCAAATTCAAACATATGTCTCAAGGCCTGGAAGCCCATAGTACTTATAACCAGGCCACTATGGCTCCCTTTTTTTTTTTTTTTTTTAAATGGGAAATACTGGAGAGCTTATGCATAAATGTCAATGTTTCATATACTTTTTGGGATACTTCTGAAGCTCCTTCACTAGAATAAAATAGGAGATGTTGGCATACCATCCAAGTAATTCTTATTAGACCAAACACCTATACCATTGGTTATTGGTGGAAGTCTTTGACCCAATGAAGATTACTTAGAGGGTATGCTGATATTTTCGTCCTTGTAAATTTACTGCAGGGCAGTAGACCCCATGTGCAGGCATTTTTGGATGTAGAATAAAATCAGTGCTGTTACCCTTTTCTCTGTGTATGTTGAAGATCCTTAAGTTGCTATTCCTACAACTTCCCCGAGCTATATTATTGAAAAGTTCTAAGACTCTATAAAGTACAGTATCTGCAGTCTTCAGGTTTGTCCTGTGAATAAACTAAATACACAAATTCAATCTGTAAAATAGAAAAATTAAAAGGTTATAAAAAAACATAAAAATAAATATCAGCTCACCCAGTCCTTATAGAAATGATAAATGAGGTGCACGAAAAGCATCTGGTTCCTTGGGCCAGTGTCCACTCCGTTAAAGAGAAGGTGTCGTCAAAGATCAGCTTAAAATGCGTAGTGTGTTTTATCTGTCTGTGTGTAACAAGATGTCCTTTACCTTTTAATGGATTTACAATAGAAACTGGATTTTATGACTTATTGTTGTTCTAAATAACAAAAAGTATACATAAGTATATTTTATGATATATTTTTATGTTATATAAATAGAATATTTCAATGCTGTGCCCTTAACATTTACTATACATTGATAAATTGTGTTGCATTGTTTAAATATTAATATCATCCATAGGAGTATGACTAGTTTCCATAGCAGACAAACTTACATTAATTTATTATTTTTCTGCTTAATTTTGTAGAGTGAAAAGCAGATCTATATTTGCATAAATTTACCAACCTTCCTATTGTTCTTTTGTATTAACAGTAATCGTTGCTAGACGGCATGAACTTCGTTTACAATAATTGAATCTTCATAATTGTTTTTTTTTCTTATTGTTAGCACTTTGTTTCGTGATTAATTATTAGACAATATGCAACACAATTTTACACTATTGCATTATTTTACAGCCATTTATTGGCCAATAAATATAAAACCCAGACTCAATTAATAATGACCTAGCTAACCAAAATTTAAAACAACAATGGTGTTGTCAATTTCTAGATACAAACGGATCTATCATGATAACGTTTAGTGTAATCTAATAAAACAATAAAACTCCTTCATTCAATAAATCCCTTATTGACACAATAATAAATAACATACTACTAAAAACTAAAAACAGAATTAAAGGAAATATAGATCGATCTAGAACCTCCATCTTTTAATGTTTTGCAACATTTCATGAAATTAATAATGGTGTATTTATAGGTATCATATTTTGTAGTTCTGAGACTTTTTGTCTGTAGGTTTTGTAGATGATAGAGATAGATAGATAGAGAGAGAGAGAGAGAGAGAGAGAGAGAGAGAGAGAGATAGATAGAGAGAGAGAGAGAGAGAGATAGATAGATAGATAGATAGATAGATAGATAGAAAAACGAAAAGATCCAGCAGCACCGGTTACAGGATGTGGGTGCAGGCCCCAGGGAGCAGACCAAGCTCTCAGTATCAACAGAGATCCAAAAAAATAGGCAGCACACCATAGAAATCAGTGAAAAAGAGGGTACTTTATTAACCCCAAGTGCGACGTTTCAGCTCTATCCACTTGGCTTGAGAAAAGCTCTAGTGGATAGAGCTGAAACGTCGCACTTGGGGTTAATAAAGTACCCTCTTTTTCACTGATTTCTATGGTGTGCTGCCTATTTTTTTGGATCTCTGTAGATAGATAGATAGATAGATAGATAGATAGATAGATAGATAGATAGATAGATAGATAGATAGATAGATAGATAGATAGATAGATAGATAGATAGATAGATATGTGAGAGATAGATAGACAGACAGATAGATAGATAGATAGATAGATAGATAGATAGATAGATAGATAGATAGATAGATAGATAGATAGATAGATAGATAGATAGATAGATAGATAGATTGACATTTAACTAAAACAATCTTCTAAAAAGTGATACAGTATAAACATTAAGTAATAATTAACAAGAGAGGGAAGCAAACGATCTCACTTGTACAAGCTTTAGGGTAGAGTACATTTTTTTTATCATGTTTTTTTATATTGTACTGTTCTACCACTAGCTTACATAGTATAGTATTGTATACTCTGGCAATAATTTCTGAATTGCATAGCAAAAACAAATTTACATTAGAACAGAAAATGTGCACCTCAGTCTAAAAGAGTCTGATGCAGTGGCATAACTACCGCGGTAGCAGCCGTAGCGGCTGCTACAGGGCCCGGGGTTTGAGAGGGCCCATGCCGCCAGCCGACACGCCCTCGCATATACTCGGTGGCACCGCTAGCTGCCGTTATGGCTGCTACAGCAGTAGCGCCGTTACTATGGGGCCCGCGCCGCCGAGCCTCCAACAAGTATGGGCCAGGCAACATGGGCCCTCTCATGCCTGTAGGTGTCGCTAGCACCGGAGGGGGCCCCGGTGTTAGCGACAGCCAAATACATGCATTAGCGCTGAAAAGCCGGGCATGTTCCGTGTCCGACCATTCAGCGCTTTGCAATGACGCTGATTGGCTAGCGGCGCGATGACGTCATCGCGCCGCTTCCATGCTTGAAATGCGCTGATTGATGGGGCAAGTCATTCTGCCCCGCCAATCAGCGTCATTGGACGACGCTCGTTCAGCTCCTGCAGAACCGCTCAGAAGAGAGCAGATTTGCATCACCAGCGAACAGGAACGGGATCATGTGAGTATGTTTCGGGTTTTTTTCTCATAAAACTGTTAATGGCATTATCTATAGTGGGGGCTCTATCTACAGGGGGTCATCTATATGTGGGCCACTATTTACAGGGCGGCCTATATGTGGGGATGTGGGGCACTAGCTACAGGGGTGGTCTGTATGTGGGGCACAATCTACAGAGGGGGTCTATATGTGGGGATGTGGGCCACTTTATACAGGGGGCTCTATATGTGGGCCACTATCTACAGGGGGGCTCTATATGTGGGGCATTATCTACAGGGTCATCTATATGTGGAGCACTATATACAGGGGGAGCTATATGTGAGACACTATACAGGGGTGGGCTATATGTAGAGCACTATCTACAGGGGAGCTACTTTTTAGGGCACTTTCTATAAGGGTGGGCTATATGTGGGACACTATATACAGGGGTGGGTTACCTGTGGGGCACTAGCAACAGGGTGGCTATATGTAGGGCACTGTCTACAGAGTTGGGCTATACGTGGAGCACTACCTATAGGGGAAGCTATATGTAGAGCAGCACGGTGGCTATGGGGGCATCATCTACAGGGGTCATCGTGGGTGTGTGTGTGTGTGTGTGTGACTGTACTATTATAATCAGGGACACAGTGTATGGCGCTATTATAGTTACAGGTGCAAGAGGTGTCAAGAATTTTAACTTTGTTTATAGGTGCAGAAATGTTTTAAAAGTGAGAAGCTGAAGACATCTGAGCGGAAAACTGCAGAAATGGGTCATGGCTGGTTGAAATCCATCATAGAAGTCTGGACCGGAGGGAGAAGAAAAGAACTAGAATCTGAGACGTCACCGGTGAGTCACTTAATGTAAATGTTTATTCTGCCTCTAATCAGCACTGTAGTCACTGTATGATCTGCAGCGAGATGATGAGTGGTATGATTATGATATAATTTTTTTTTGTGAAACAGCATCTCCCAGCATATCCTTACCATTGTTCGGACCATGCTGGGAGCTGTAGTTTTACGCCGTACAAACCTATACGGCAGAGGTGGCACTAAATTGAGCTGTATTTGTTCTGGTGCTGCATATATGTACTGATCTTGGGCCCGGTCAGGAGTTTGCTATGGGTACCAGTCTTTCCTAGTTACGCCCCTGGTCTGATGTGTCTATCTTTAGGTGGCACAATAACTTTAGAGACTATAAATTTAGTTCAACTTTATAATGTGTCCTAATACGCTTGCTAACCATCAAATAAGATATGTATGTGCCTACAATGGGGTAACTTAAACACAGAGATTGTTCTACCTTATCCACCAGGTTTATCTTGCACCATGTGGCGCTGTGTACTCTTTTTTTCCCCTTAGGTAAACACAGACATGGCTTATGGGCCTCAATACAAAAGCAATACCTGGGTTCCCCCATCTACCCACAGATGATGTGGCCCTATATTCATAGATGATATTATGTTGTTCAAAATGTTATCTCATAAGCACAAAGTGCAAAATACCTTTGTGTATTTAAGAAGTACCTTCTGCCATAATTACATCATGGTTCAGTTATGACATGTCATTGAGTTGCAGTATCCTGCACCTAGCATTACTTTTCACTGATACTAAATAATGAGTGTACATGCTAGCAATGCTTAATTTAGAGAGGTTGTCCCAATTGGGATCTGAATAGGCATTTCAACATTATAGGGGAAGTTTGTGCTTGAGCTCTACATTATTTGCCAGAGCAGACAGCAGACAGACTTAAATACCTAATCACTGTGGGCTAGAGTCATGTGGGGGGTCTCAAACATTGATTGACAGCCTTCCCTGTATAAGTGTAAATACAGAAATACTTGCAAATCACTGCCATTCAAGAGTTTGCCCAATAGAACACTTAAAGGGTAACTAAACGTTTAACAAACTTCTGACATGTCATAGTGTCATGTCAGAAGTTTTCATTGGTGGGAGTCTGAGCACTGAGACCTCTACCAATCGCTAAAATTAAGTGGCAGAAGCGCTTGTGTGAGCGCTCAGCCACTTAGTTTCTGGTCATTTTTTTCTGGAAACTGATGTAACGGTGTACGGACTCAATAGAAAGTCTATAAGCCTGTACTCCGCTGCATCAGCTTTCCAGAAAAAGCCCAACAGAAACTTCGCTTCTGCCGCTTCATTTTAGCGCTTAGTGGGGGCCTCAGTGCGCGGACCCCCACCAATCAAAACTTCTGATATGTCACTAGGACATGTCAGTAGTTTGTTGAACGTTTAGTTACCCTATAAGCACAGAGTTAACAGGGAGTGAAATCAATGAATTAAAAGTTATTCTTTTTCTGTTTGTACGCAACTATATATCAATCTGTTCAGCTTCTCCGGCTGTATAAAATGATGCCTGCAGATCTGACTGTTAACATGACAGGTTCTCTTTAAACAAGGAGCAGAGCAGAGCTTAGTTGTGTCTCATTTTCCACATACTGGGACAAAATAAACACAAACAAATCATGAAAACATGTCCTCTACTTTTATTTCCGAAGCGACAAAATATTCAGTCTGGAAACTGCAGAGTCAATTCTAACATTTTCCATTGTCTCTAGTAAAGAGTGTGGTTCTGCAACCCAAGTATGTGGTGAGTGCATGGGAGAGCAGAGGTTTGCAACCACTGTAAACCAAAGCTCACATTCTGTATTGGTTAAATGTATTATAAAACACAGGGTAAAAGAGGTTTATAGGAAGGACAACTCTCTGAAGAAAACACTTAAACTTGTCTTTCCAGCAACAAGCGTTAAGTTAATTTTCAAGGAGCCAAAAAACTAGGATCCATTACAAATAGGATAAGTTCAACTTAGATGTGATTGATATTAGCTGGTTCCTGTGTGTCGCAGACATGCAGAACCCGCTCTCTGCCAAATCATCAGTTATGCTGAACTGACGAAATCGGTTGAGATAGAACTATACAGCTTCTATGTATACATAAAAGCTGTATTGTAAAAAGTAAAACATTTTTTAAATAAAAGTCAGTTGGAAAAGTGATTCAAAACACAAAACACATTCATTAAATTAATTCAAAGGTATACAAAGCCTTTAAGTCTCTTGCAATATTCAACAAAGAAAATTGTATTAGCCTAACTAGCTAATCTTCAAAGTAGGGACTTGCAAAAAATAGCGGCTATCTAAGTTATGATAAAAGAGCAAAAAAATACAGTTGATAATGGAGTGCAGTTCTTATAATTTATTATATGTTAGGCTTAGCAGTCTGTTCTTTTGATATGTTTGTGATTTGTGGCTCAGCTGTCAATGAAAGATTGAAAATGCGGTAGACAAACCTGGTGTGGACCATTCAAAGGGAGCAATGATCAATATTATGGGGAGGAATGATCAGTGACTAGTGACCATTTTTTTGGGCTGTATAAAAGATGCCATTAGCCAATGAAAGAGGGTTTACTAGTTCATCAACTGATTTTTGGCCTGTTCACACATGGCAATTATCGGGAATGAGCGTTCATATGAACCCTTGTTCATTCGATCATTGGTTCATGTAATAGAGAATCTTTGAATCTGTTGAAATTTTGGAAGTATAACCGTAGCAAAAACTCTCCAAAAGACCACCTCTTCGAGAAGACCACACCAGATCTTTTGTGAAATATTGTTGTGTAAATTAACCTTTTTCCTTGAGATCACCAATCCCCAATACTATCATTTTTTTACACTTTGGTCTCATCAAAGAGGATTCACAGTATATTAAAATGTGGTTATAAACTGTTGCATTATGGTACAGATATGACTTTTTTCTCCATTTTTGTATAAATCCATCATCCCATAGAATATCTTAAGTATATAAAAAAAAGTGGTGTGCACTGCCACAAAGCGCATTTTTGTATAACAAAGAATGGCTCCAGGTATTTCGCATTATGTTCTTTTACCTAATATACAAAATGTTAGGTAGAAAACTATTTTGAAATGTTACTTCACGCAAAAACTCCACCATTGTCTCTATACTGGAAATACTTAATTAAAAGTATAAATCAAAGTCAGGTGCATTCAGCTTTACATGTTTTTCTGGTGAATACATGTCTTGTAATTCTTAGGAAGCAAGTAAACAAGAAATGAATGTTTCAAGGCTTCAAGGATAGTAACTCATACAGACTGAACAATGAAAACAAGAATATGATTTCTCTTAGCTGCAACAACATGTAGTCCAAAACAATTGATTGTAATCCCTTGTAGAGCCATGGATACATGAAGTGATCGAACAAGCAGCTAACATGACAGAAAAAAGACCAGGGTTAGATGGGTCACTGCAGAACAAAGAGGTGAGGGAACACTACTATTCCTCTTCCTCTATTCCTCTCTCCCTGAAGTTTTAATAAAAGATGTTTTGTCTGCAATTTTGAGGAAGATTTCTTTGCAGGTTATTGCAATATTAGTTTTGACAAATCTATTCTCATAAAATAAACAAAAGGCAAAGTTTGAATTTAACCCTTTCCGGTTGGTAATCCGTAGATTTATTTCAGGAAAGGGTATTTAAACATGGTGCCCGCTCAGAAGCCGAGCTGGTGCCATAGCCGCCAAGTCTCTGCTGTGTTACACAGCAGGGACCCAGCAGCAATGCTTGCAATCAAAGACATCTCTGATCACAAGCGTTTAACTCCTCAGATTCCGGAGTCAGATGTGACCACCAGCATTTGAATGTTTTTCACTGTCAGTTTCATGTTATTGGCGGTCACCTGCTCTTGCGCGGCGAGATCAAGGAGTCAGTGTATTCCTATAGCAGCTGGGAGCCTTGTGAATTCTCCCAGACCTGCTATAGGAAGATTGCTATTGAGACCTGCCTGCACCGCATACCCTTATCCACGGACGTAATCCGCGTCTGAAGAAGGTCGACTGTATAGACCGAAACGTTAAACCTATTTTTGGATTACTACTTTTCGCTATAT
The DNA here is from genome assembly GCF_050947455.1 of Rhinoderma darwinii. Lineage (NCBI taxonomy): Eukaryota > Metazoa > Chordata > Amphibia > Anura > Rhinodermatidae > Rhinoderma > Rhinoderma darwinii. The sequence continues at coordinate 184,100,366 of NC_134688.1, read as the reverse complement.
CTGAAATAAAAGGTCTCAATAGCAATATACTGATTTTGTCATAGACTGCAATACTGTGATATTGCAGTCTATGACAAAAGCGATCTAATGAGCACAGGTTCAAGCCCTCTAGGGGGGATAAATAAAAATTAAACGATTTTTAAAATAGAGTTTTTAAAACAAATATACATTTCAAATCATCCCCCTTTCCCTAGATCACATATAAAAATAAATAAACATAAACACATTAGGTATCCCCACATCCGAAAAAGCCTGAACTATAAAAATATAAAAATATTTATCCAATACGGTGAACAATGGAAAAAAGATAAAAATGGCCAAATCGCTGGTTTTTGCCACTTCAACCCCCCAAAAAATTGAATAAAAAGTGATCGAAATCCAAGACATTCCCCAAAATGGTATCAATAAAAACTACATCTTTCCCCGTACAAAAATATGCCCTACACAGCCCTTTATACAGAAATATAAAAAAAAGTTAAAGGTGTCATAATATGGCGATGCAAATAATTTTTTGTTTCTTTCAAACGTAATTTTTTTTTTAAAGGTACTAAAACATTACAAAAACTATATAAATTTGGTATAACCGTGATTGTACTGACCCACAGATTAAAGGTAACGTGACATTTTCACCGTACAGTGAACACCGTAAAAAGGAAACCCATAAGAAAATGGTGGAACTGATGTTTTTCTCCAATTCCACCCCATTCTAAAGTTTTTTCCAGCTTCCCAATACATCACACATAATATTAAAGAGGCTCTGTCACCAGATTTTGCAACCCCTATCTGCTATTGCAGCAGATCGGCGCTGCAATGTAGATTACAGTAACGTTTTTATTTTTAAAAAACGAGCATTTTTGGCCAAGTTATGACCATTTTTGTAGTTATGCAAATGAGGCTTGCAAAAGTCCAAGTGGGTGTGTTTAAAAGTAAAAGTCCAAGTGGGCGTGTATTATGTGCGTACATCGGGGCGTTTTTAATACTTTTACCAGCTGGGCGTTCTGATGAGAAGTATCATCCACTTCTCTTCAGAACGCCCAGCTTCTGCCAGATCACGCTGTGATGTCACTCACAGGTCCTGCATCGTGTCAGACGAGCGAGGACACATCGGCACCAGAGGCTACAGTTGATTCTGCAGCAGCATCAGCGTTTGCAGGTAAGTAGCTACATCGACTTACCTGCTAACGCCGATGCTGCTGCAGAATCAACTGTAGCCTCTGGTGCCGATGTGTCCTCGCTCGTCTGACACGATGCAGGACCTGTGAGTGACGTCACAGCGTGATCTGGCAGAAGCTGGGCGTTCTGAAGAGAAGTGGATGATACTTCTCATCAGAACGCCCAGCTAGTAAAAGTATTAAAAACGCCCCGATGTACGCACATAATACACGCCCACTTGGACTTTTACTTTTAAACACACCCACTTGGACTTTTGCAAGCCTCATTTGCATAACTACAAAAATGGTCATAACTTGGTCAAAAATGCTCGTTTTTTAAAAATAAAAACGTTACTGTAATCTACATTGCAGCGCCTATCTGCTGCAATAGCAGATAGGGGTTGCAAAATCTGGTGACAGAGCCTCTTTAAATAGTCTCAATAAAAAATTCAAAAAGTCATGACTTTTTGAAGGCAGGGAGGAAAAAAACAAAAGCATAAAAATGAAACTTAGTCTGGTCCTGAAATGGTTAAGGATCCAGGAAAATAAACTTACAATAATTTAGTTATGGATATATTTGTAGACAACTTTTATTAATTTAGTGTTAAATAATCACATATTTAACTAAGGCCAGCAGGATACTGTGGTGTATTAAAAGAGGCATGGACTCGCGGGACAGGGATGTAATATTACCACTTTACAAAGCATTAGTGAGGCCTCTTCTAGCATATGCAGTTCAGTTCTGGGCTCCAGTTCATAGAAAGGATGCCCTGGAGTTGGAAAAAATACAAAGAAGAGATACTAAGCTAATAAGGGGCATGGAGAATCTAAGTTATGAGGAAATAAGAAAATAATGAAATGTATTTAGTCTTGAAAAGAGACATCTAAGGCGATGGGGCATGACTAACTTGTACAAGTCTATAAATGACCCCTACAAAAAAAAATGGTGAAAAGCTGTTCCATGTAAAATCCCCTTGAAGGACAAGGGGGCTCTCCCTTCATCTGTATATATAAAAAAAAAAGTTCAGTCCCCCGTGGCAATAAGCTTTCGTTACCTTAGCCCCAGAACGACCTGGCCTGTTTTGGGCATTAAGGACTAAATCATCTTTTTCAATTTTTCATCCTCACATTCCAAGAGCCATAACTTTGTATTTCCTTCAATGTAGGTTCGAGGACTTGTTTTTTGCAGGATGAGTTATATTTTTGTGTTCTTTAATTACAGTTTTTCATGCGGCAAAAATAAAACATCACATTTATTTTACAGGTCGGCATGAATGTTGCGATACTAAATATATAAATATATATATATATATATATATATATATATATATATATATATATATATACAGTGAAGGAAATAAGTATTTGATCCCTTGCTGGTTTTGTAAGTTTGCCCACTGTCAAAGACATGAACAGTCTAGAATTTTTAGGCTAGGTTAATTTTACCAGTGAGAGAAAGATTATATTAAAAAAAAAACAGAAAATCACATTGTCAAAATTATATATATTTATTTGCATTGTGCACAGAGAAATAAGTATTTGATCCCTTTGGCAAACAAGACTTAATACTTGGTGGCAAAACCCTTGTTGGCAAGCATAGCAGTCAGACATATTTTTTAGTTGATGATGAGGTTTGCACACATGTTAGATGGAATTTTGGCCCACTCCTCTTTGCAGATCATCTGTAAATCATTAAGATTCCGAGGCTGTCGCTTGGCAACTCGGATCTTCAGCTCTCTCCATAAGTTTTCGATGGGATTAAGGTCTGGAGACTGGCTAGGCCACTCCATGACCTTAATGTGCTTCTTTTTGAGCCACTCCTTTGTTGCCTTGGCTGTATGTTTCGGGTCATTGTCGTGCTGGAAGACCCAGCCACGAGCCATTTTTAATGTCCTGGTGGAGGGAAGGAGGTTGTCACTCAGGATTTGACGGTACATGGTTCCATCCATTCTCCCATTGATGCGGTGAAGTAGTCCTGTGCCCTTAGCAGAGAAACACCCCCAAAACATAATGTTTCCACCTCCATGCTTGACAGTGTTCTTTGGGTCATAGGCAGCATTTATTTTCCTCCAAACACGGCGACTTGAGTTAATGCCAAAGAGCTCAATTTTAGTCTCATCTGACCACAGCACCTTCTCCCAATCACTCTCAGAATCATCCAGATGTTCATTTGCAAGCTTCAGACGGGCCTGTACATGTGCCTTCTTGAGCAGGGGGACCTTGCGGGCTCTGCAGGATTTTAATCCATTACGGCGTAATGTGTTACCAATGGTTTTCTTGGTGACTGTGGTCCCAGCTGCCTTGAGATCATTAACAAGTTCCCCCCGTGTAGTTTTCGGCTGAGCTCTCACCTTCCTCAGGATCAAGGATACCCCACGAAGTGAGATTTTGCATGGAGCCCCAGATCGATGTCGATTGACAGTCATTTTGTATGTCTTCCATTTTCTTACAATTGCACCAACAGTTGTCTCTTTCTCACCCAGCGTCTTACGTATGGTTTTGTAGCCCATTCCAGCCTTGTGCAGGTCTATGATCTTGTCTCTGACATCCTTAGAAAGCTCTTTGGTCTTGCCCATGTTGTAGAGGTTAGAATCAGACTGATTAATTGAGTCTGTGGACAGGAGTCTTTTATACAGGTGACCATTTAAGACAGCTGTCTTTAATGCAGGCACCAAGTTGATTTGGAGCGTGTAACTGGTCTGGAGGAGGCTGAACTCTTAATGGTTGGTAGGGGATCAAATACTTATTTCTCTGTGCACAATGCAAATAAATATATATAATTTTGACAATGTGATTTCCAGTTCTTTTTATTAAATATAATCTATCTCTCACTGGTAAAATTAACCTAGCCTAAAAATTCTAGACTGTTCATGACTTTGACAGTGGGCAAACTTACAAAATAAGCAAGGGATCAAATACTTATTTCCTTCACTGTATATACTTTTCTATGTTTTAGTAATTTTGCACGATAACATCTTTTATGTAAAATGTCATTTTTGTGTAGCTGCATTAAGTTTAGAAGTAGAATACAAATTATAATCTTTATTTTACGGGTCATGATGATTGTGACGGTACCTAATATGTATTTATTTTTAAGGTAAATCTTTTAAAAAATATATATATTCAATGTTAAATTCTTTTGTGTCAAAAAAGACAAAAGTATCTGAGGTATGATACCTTTATTCTAATGAGAAAAATTGTATATGCAAGCTTTCAGAGCACAGAGGCCCCTACTTCAGGCAGGTTTACAAATGAATGACTTAGAGTAGAGCATAACATTTCAGATGTTACACAAAGACAATTAGTACATGAGGTGATACATCATTAAGGTAAGCTGGGACAATAAAACTAAGATTAAAGGGGTGATGACTTAGGAGTCTGATGGGGGATGTGACTTGTGACCATGCAATGGCTCATAAATCCAGGCGTTAGATTGAGGCCTTGTGTCAATGACTGGAAAGTTATCATCAGCTTGAATTCACAATTTTTTCTTTCTCTGTTGTTCTTAAAGGGGATGTCTATAGAATTTTTTTTTTCTTTCAGTTAAACAGTTAGTATTTAAGTGATTAAACATTGTTTACATTTTTTTAATTTTTTCAGAAGTCAGGAAATATTATAAATTAGATTCTAATTTATAACATTTCCATGTGTTGGTCACTAAAGGGAGCAATTCGCAAAATTGAAGCATTGCAATGTGGTAAAGCAACCTCATTGCTTTATGCTGCAAATTTGGTGTAGACACACACGCTCTAGTGAGCTCACACAATCCTCCCTCCCTTATCCTGGCTAGTGCCAGGAGAAGGAGGTGGTTGAATCTTCTAATCCTCCTACACTGTGCATTCGCTCAGAAAATGGCGGCACACAGTGTAGGAGGATTAGATACAGTGGTAATCAGACAGTATAACATGAACATAATACACACATCACATACACAAACATAACTTACCTGCTCCTGCCCCCGCTGCTGCTTCCGATCCTACTCCTCGCGTCTTCGCTGCCTGGAACATATGTCCGGAAGCCACAACCGGAAGTAGTCATATTACTGTCCGGCCGTGGCTTCCGGTCCACATGAAAATGGCGCCGGATGTCGCTCTGCCGAAGACCTTCCTTTTGGACTGTGTGGGAGCGGTGCATGCTCTGTTCCCACACAGACGGCGTACACTATAGTGAATGGAATGGCTCCCGTTTGCATTCTCTATGGGGATGTATGTGCCGTATTCCATCTCTGTATGTGTCGTTAATCGACACATGCAGAGATGAAAAAAAATGGCAGCCCCCATAGTGAAGTAAAAGTAAGAAAAAAGAAAAAAGTACAACACAAAAACACAAATAAATAAAATGTACTTTAATAACTTACTAAAAGCAAATTTATATAGAAAAATTATTTTTTTTCGCGACACCTTCCCTTTAAAATGACACTTCAGTATGAGGACCTTTAAATCTGATAAACTGTGGTCTGGTCCAGAGAAGTGTTTTCCCATGGGTGTATGCAGCTGCTGTTTTATTGTATGTCTGTGAAGATTCATCCTGGTTTGTAATTTTTTTTTATTTCTCCAATGTAGATTCCTTTATCTATGCATCTTGTACACAGTATCATGTACACTACATTGGAGGATGTAAACGAGAATGTGCTAGTGATTTTATAGTCCTGCTGCGTGTTTGGTATGTGGATGGTGTTTTGTGACAAGATGTTGGTACAGGTCTTGCATTTTCTACTGTTGCAAGGAAGGCATTTCGACCAGGAGATTCCTTAGGTTTTGTGGCTGTTTGTATGCAAGGAGAGGTAATTCCGGGAATATTTCCTTCAGTTTATTGTATTTGTTATATATAGATTTGGGGATCAGCAGCAATTTTCCTCAAGACGTTCATTTGGGAGTTGTATATGAATATGACCACTATGGGCACGCTGCTTTTGTCTTCCTTCTCTTTTTACTCCAGAAGATTGTCCCTTGGAATTCTTGTTGCTCTGTAGATCTGATCCTCTATAATCCATGGATGGTATTCGTGTTTATGAATGTATTCCTCAGTGATAGCAGGTGTTGTTTTCTGTCTTCACTGTCTGAACAGATCCGTATGTGTAACGTCTGTGGTCGCTGACCACGAACGCCTTCCATCCAGTCGACGCCCATCTCTCCAGAGTTGTCTGCACATACGGCTGTCATGTTCCACAGTGACCACCAGGGTGCGCTCGCGAGCTCAGTCCAGACTTAAGAAACCAAAGCGCATGCAGGTGGGAGATTGAGCTGATTGCTCCCAGAGCACCCTGGGCTATAAGAAGGTCCCAGTCTCTTCCTCCCATGCCTGAGTGTTGTTTGTCGTATCCTAGTTTGTCTGTGCAAATGGTCTCCTAGTGTCTTCCAGTTCCCAGTGTTTCCCGTACCTGCATCCTGTATCCCGTGCTATCCTGGTCAAGCGCCATGCTGAGCTGTAGTTGTGCTGTGCTGCATACCACGCTTGACCTGCTACACCACGCCTGACGTCTGCCTGTTGCCTAGTCCCAGCCGACCCTGCCTTGCTACTGTCCGAGCTGCTACAGGTACCCTATATGAACTATAGACTGTTTCCTGTGCCCTGTTGGCCAGCTGCCATACTGCCAAGGCGGTATGGTCCAGTGGGTCCACGAAACCCAACGTGACAGTATGTACCACAGAGCCTGGCTGTAGATGATGGATTTCTTTGAGTCTTGGATGAAAACTGTTCCATTTCAGATATGCTGGACGGCCTGTAGGTTTATGGTAGAGTGTGGTTTTATGGTATTTTCTCTCATGTATATGGTCATGTCTAGGAAATGTATGTGGGATTTTGAGTAGTTGAGAGTGAGTTTGATGGTAGGATGGAACTTGTTAATGTTTTTATGGAAAGATAGCAGTTCGTGTTCAGAGCCTGTCCAGATTATCAGCAGATCATCAATGTACTGGAAATATGCTAGAGGGTTAGTCACGCAGGTTGATAAAAACTCCTCCTTTAGTTTGGCCATGAATAGGCACGGCCGGCCTTAGGTTTGTGCGACTGCACTGTAAGTGGGTGTGCATGCCCCACACTTTGGCCACTACTCAGGGGGCCAGCAGGTCAGGTACTGCTCACTAACTGCACCGACCTCAATACTGGCTGTTCCCCTGCCCCCTGGCCACCGCTCAGCCGCTCACTCTTCATGTCCTGCGTCCTGAATGATGGGACAAATGTGATGACATCATTCAGGATGCAAGAGAGGGAGGAGACACCGCGCATCTGCCTATGCATTTCCTGGGCTGGTGGGGACACTGAGGAAAAGTTTTCTCCAGGGCGGCACCAGCTCCAGCAGGCAGTGTTTGTCAGAAGCTCAGCATTTCTGGTCAGTCACTAACTGTGTGCTTTGGTTAAATGGGGGCAGTGGTGGGAATCTAAAAAGGGCAATAATGGCAAATGGGCAGAGGATTTAGTGCCACCTTGGTGCCCATTTGCCACATATTGCCCCTTTAGTGTCTTTCTGTTCTGTGCCCCCTTGATGCCCATTTTCCATTTTGTTACCCCTTTATTCTTCTGTGTCAAAGGTGCTAGGGGGCAGTAAATGGCATGGGCATCAAGGGGCCACCAAACTGTAGGACGCTAAAAGGGGAATAAGTGGCAAATTGGCACGATGGTAGCACTGAAAGTCACTAAAGTGTTAATAAATGTCAAGTGGGCACAGAATTCAGTGCCTTCATAGTGCACATTTACCATTTGTTGCCTTTTTCAACCCTGTTCAGATTATATTAAAAGCCATGTAAACCTTTGAAATCTTTTTTTATTTATTTTTTTAATAAAAATCTGTGTGTTTGGTGCCACTTTGTAATTACATTTTATTAAATTGTTTTTACTTTTTGAGATACAGCTGCTTTGTATTCTGAATTCAGAGCAGCTATATTTAGTGCTGAGACCTGAATCTGTCAGTTCAACGGGACTGACGGGTTCAGTATCAGCGCGTCCTGCATCTCTGACACATAGGGTCCACCTGTTATTGATCACATCTAAGTTATGAACTGTCAGAGACACACAGGACCTGCTCACATTGAACACGTCAGCGCCGCTGACCTGACGGATTCAGGTCTCAGCGCTAGATATGGCTGCTCTGTATAAAGGCCACAAAGCAGCTGTATCTCAAAAAGTAAAAATAGTTTTTAATATAAAGTATTTAGAAAGTTGCACAAAACACACTGACTGATTATTAAAAAAAAAAAAAAAACTGATTTCAAAGGTGTACATAGCCTTTAAAGGGGTTGTCCGGAATAAAAAAAAAAAAACATTTTGTTGAAGCAGCATGTGGAGTTAAAATAAGAAAGTTGCCCATACTTAACTCTCTCCTCCCAGACGTTCCTGCGCTGTGGGCTCCCGTCAGATCTGTTCTCTGTTTGTATATAGTGGTGACATCATGTCGACTATACACCACTGCTGCAGCATATTATTATTAGCCTCAGCGGTGTTCAGCTGAGACCAGTAATAGGCTGCGGCGGTGATGTACTGTCAACGTGATGTCACCGCTGCAGCCTCTCTGTGTGCACACAGAACAGAGATGACAGAAGCCCCCTGTGCAGGAATGTCTGGGAGGAGAGTGGTAATTCTGAAGGGTCGTCTTAAGGACAACAGAGAAAGAAAAATGTGGGAATTCAAGCTGATGATAACATTCCAGTCATTGACACAAGGCCCCAATCTAACACCTGGATTTATGAGCCACTACATGGAGACATGGAGACACTTTACCCCCCCCCCCCCTCACATCAGACTGACTCCAGATCCCTTAACTCGCAAGATCACGCTGTGCTGTGTAAGTCCCCAAGAAACTTTACTGAAGTGTCGGGAGTGTGAATAGACATTGCGTCCTGGCTGGAGGCAATGTCTATTCACTCTCAAGACACTTCGGTAAAGTTAATGTGGGAGTATGTGACAGCACAGCGTGATCTCACGAGATCACGCTGTGTTGCGAGTACTGCTAAAAATGAATGGAGAGAAGTGCATGACGCTGATTGGTCAGCGTCATACACTTCTATTTACAATGCCCAGTTGGTAATAAAGTAAAAACGCGCCAGTTGTCTATTAAGAAACTAATTAGCATAAATCTAAAATTGTGCATAACTTGCTCAAAATTTATCTTTTTTCAAAATAAAAACCACTTTTGTTATCTACATTACAGCACCGATCAGATAATGTAGGAGATAGGCCACTTAATAATCTGGTGACAGAGCCTCTTTAAACTTGATGGACTTATGTATTTTTTGAACCATACTAACTATGTAACTACAGTATATATTAATTGTACAAAAGAGTCTTTTATCAAGAAAGTGTTTATTGTATCACATCATGTAATACGTCATGATTTTAAACACTTGCCGTGACTAGACTATATGGATAACAGCCTAGGCTTCGTTCACATCTGCATCAGGGTTCCGTATTGACGCTCCGTCTGAGCTTTCTGTCGGTACAGAGCCCTGACTGACACAAACGGAAACCATAGGTATCCGGTGCAAACAGTTTCTGTTTGTCTCCATTGTTCAAGGGTCCCGTCATTTTGACGGAATGAATACCGTAGTCGACGACGGTGTTGATTCCTTCAACACAACGGAACCTTTGCACAACTGAGACAAACGGAAACCATTGGCACCGGCTCCGTCACCATTAAAATCAATGGTGATGGAAATGGAAACCTATGGTTTCCGTTTGTTTCAGTCAGGGCTCCATTCTGATAGAAAGCTCAGACGGCACCTCAGAATAGAGCCCTAACGGATATGTGAACGAAGCCTTAGAACTTAGTATCATATTAAACCCAAACTTGGCTTTCAATTGACACCAGGATCAAATGTAAACAAGATAATGAAAGCAGAGCAACATGCTAGCTATAAGTTCTGTACACGAGTACTTCATGCAATCCTGCTGTAATGAAAAATCAATCACGTACTTAAAAGTTTGGGCTGGGATCTCTCCATGGGGACTTGAGCCTACAATTTCATACTGTGGGGAGGAAGGGTATAGTCAGTTAGATAGAGTCTCACCACTAGCCGGGGTTCCAACATTCTACAGTAGTTCTGATTCCACCCACTCAGCATGTATGAATACCGCTCACAGTCTCTGCTGCTGGTTACGGAACGCTGCGTAGATCAATCCACCAACTCTTGTTCTGAACTAGTTGGTTTTGCAACCTGTGCTTAGGTGAGTGATCACCACTGTTTGGAATGCATCCCTTTGGATTTTAATAAAACTTACCAGATAAAAGCTTGGCTAAAAGCATATAACAGTACAATTCATTACATGGAATTTGAAACGGTAACACCCGACCGATTCCGCCTTGCCGGCTTATTTACCCCAGATTTTATCTCACAGTTTAAAAATGATTAGAAACAAGTGTTTCCAGGTTACAAAGGTTGTAAAAAAGTACAAAATATTAAAACAAATGTATATTGGTATTATTTCGCAATAAAACAGTTGGTATTAACTTTGATATTTAAACCATTACTTGTCATAGTTTTAAGGAGGTAAATATATCTTGTTTCTTGAAACAGTTTTAGATATGTACTCTCCTCTCTAATGGTTTTCTAAGTGGCTCAAATTACTCATTGACATCTAGGTTGAAGAGATTTTTGGTCTCTTCAGTTTTGATGATTTTATGCATATAGATATTTCAGAAATATATGGTTACGGGGTATAATATAATTTTTAAATTTAATTATTCAGATTTTATTTGTGTATGTCATGAGTGTTAAAATTGTCCGGGAGCAAAAGGGTTAAAGTTATATAAACAAAACACACTTCAAACAGCATCCATTATTTTCCGTTTAGTGTATGGCCCAAAGTTTTGTTTAAAGTAGATCTTTAGCAAAATACTGAAAATTTTATTTAGATCAGAGAATTGACATCAAAACAACCCCAGGTTGTTGCTCACTGGTAGGAACCTGTTTCTGATATTAGGCTAGTCTAAACAATGCAGGCGATTCTGAGTGCTATTGCCCTGCATCTTTGCTGCTCTGCTTTGTTCAAATTAATGTATCCTTAATATTTCTGTACTGCATTATACAGAGCTTTAGAAAATATATTTATCGTATACAGTTGGTTAATACAATATATTGTATAAAGGGCTTGTAGAGGGACAGGCATGTGAGACAGCCACATAACATTAAATGATATCTGAGTTGGCCTGCAATCACAAAAGGACCATCTATTGTTAAAACAATGCATATATGTGACTCTTAAAGGGGTTGTCCAGTTTTTATCCATTTGCTTATTTCCTTGTGGAAAAGGAAATCATACATTTTTCTAATATGCAAGTAATATACATTTTGTTCACATATCTTTCTTATATAACAGTACAGTAGGACCCTGACACTTCACAGTAGAATGATATAACCCACAGACTACTCCTGTGTAATGTATCCACTGGCTAGCTGAATATGACTAAACATGGCATCAGTCATGTGACTAACACATATACGCACACGCCATCCTTAGCATTCAGGTGTCAACAGGGTTACATGACATACACTGACAGACATAATGAGATATTGCTGTAGGTAGAAATAGTTTATAACTTTTGCTCCTAAATAACCTATTATTCACCTCTTATATACCTGGACAGTATTAACTGAATGCCAGGGGTCACATAATGTGGGTCACATGACTGCCGCCATCTTTATTCCATTCAGTTATCCTATGGATTTATTACTATAGACTAATCTGTGGGCTTTTTTTTAGACAGAGGCTACTCGTACTGATATAAGAGATATATGTGAGCAGAATTCCATCACATGTATATTAGAAAACACATTTGATTTTTTATTCTATAAACAAATTAATACAAAAAATAAAAAGTGGACAACCCCTTCTAGCCCCTCTATATGTCTCCCTAGCTTGTAACAGCTACAAATGTTATTGTGCACTGGTGGCACCAGGGATGTCATAGCATTGCTAGAACTTGATACTATGGTCACAATCATATCACTGGCAGTTTACACTAGGAAAAAGCCATATCACAAGTCATATCTTCAATAGATATTTTCCCTGATTTGATGTATGCATCAAAATAATCTATGCATGTATGGTACATTTTTCTCCCTCATGATGGGTTGGTTAAAGGGGTTTTCTAATCTTAGATATTTATGGCATATCCATAGGATATGCCATAAATGTCTGATAGATCCAGGTCCCGCACCTATATCAAGAATGGGGGTCTCCTGAACCACATTTCGCCTGGTATGGCGGCCGCTCTCCAGTAGAGAGAGGGTTGTGCGTGCACGCGGCCCTCTCCAGTGTCTTTATTAGCAGATCCGGAAACAGATAAACAAGCGCTGCTTGGCTGTTTCCATAACAACGATTCTGTTTAATGGGAGTTCCGAAAACAGCCGAGCAACCGTTTCTCCACCAGACCCAGCCTAGATTCTGCGGCCAGCGGCCGCCGCACCAGGTGAAACAGTTCACAATATAGGTGCGGGGGTCCGAGAGCTGGGAGCCGGATCTATCAGACATTTATGGCATATCCTGTGTATATACCAAAAATATCTAAGATGGGAAAACCTCTTTAAGGTAAAAAATATATAAAAATCAATAATTAACATATAGATTTGTGTACAGGGTGTCTGTTCTGCTTCACTAAATTAGGAATACTTACTGTTTATAATGGCTTAAGGTGCTGCCTTCAAATAGACTGGGATTTAGAGTAAAATATTGCAAACATATAAAAGAAAATTTAAGATAATAACAGTGCTTATAAATGGCTTCCATGCTAGAATAAATCTGAATTCTAAGAATAGATACAGACATTTACATTTCTTTTAAATTACATAATTAAATAAACTTTAGAGATAAGACATGTTACTCAAGGACATGCATAGATATTTTTTTGTAATAATTAGACTGACTACATGGCAACCTATAGTTGGACTATAAGTGAATTATATAAACAATGCTATTTGTCTATGTATAATTTTTTTATTGTTAAAAAATTATCCATTGCCAATGCGTTATCGATTTTTTGCCATGACAAATATACTGTAGGACAAGTAACATAAAATGAAAGAATATCTTTGGTTTTTGCCACTTAAAAGAGAGCATCACGTTTCCATTTTTTCTAGACCAATCTTACTGTATATTTTGATCCTGCATATGCCAAGCTAAAGCTTGGTCCTCACCACGTTTGTTAGACATATGCCAAAAAATGTCCCCATAAGCATAACAATTAGTAACAAAGTTAACATGTTATTTATAGTACGTGATAAATAGTGTAAGAAAAGAAGCACAATTTCTGTTGTTTGCATTTCTGAAAATGAATATACATAAAATGCTATATTATATGTACCCTTAAAATCATGCTATAAAAAATGGCTACTCAAATACTAAAAAAAAGTTATTGAAACATTTTTAGTGCTCAATAGGGCTTTTTTTTTTTTTTTACCATTATTTAAACAAATAGTATTTTTCTTTACAGATTTGTTATTTTATTGTGTGGGAAAAACGTAATATTACAAAGTAAATATCTAATAATTCCCACCATTGAATTGCCCAATTTGCTGTTTATTTTGACATTAAAGAAAGAAAATTGTGGTGGTTGCTGGAGTTTTGTGGGGCGGTGTAGGGGGGATTATTGTTTTTTTATTATTAGTAGGTTTTTTATTTTATTTTTTTTACTTTATCTTTTTATAATGCTTTTTTTAGAACCACATATTTCCATTCTAACTAGAGCTGCCATCACAGCCCTAGTTCGGGTGCAGTCACATGCAGGAGAATTATGTTGCAGACATTTTTCCTGCAGCAGGTACATGGATTTCTGCATATTCCATTCAGGTAAAAGGAACTGATTTTCAATCAAAAATGTTTGTTTTCAAGGTGTCTTCTGTTCTAATTTTATTCATAAATTTCTGCAACAAAATTTGCCACGTGTGTCTGCACCCTTACAGGGGGAAAAAAAGCCCTTATAATGTGACTGTTAACACAATAAGGCCTTATTCACACAAACGTGTTATACATCGGTGATATGCGCGTGATTTTCACGCACGTCGCACGGACCTATGTTAGTGAATGTGGCCGTACAGACTGTCAGTGAATTTCACGCAGCGTATGTGCGCTGCGCAAAACTCACGACATGTCCTATACTTGTCTGTGTTTCGCGCAGCACGCTCCCATTGAAGTCAATGGGTGCGAGCAAATCACGCTCGGCACACGGTAGTAAAAAGAATGAATGAATGAAAACAGAAAAGCACCTCGTGCTTTTCTGTTTGTAAATATAAAAACAGAGTGTCATAATGATGCCGGCTGCGCGAAAATCACGCAGCCACGCACCATATGCTGATGCCACGCGGACCTTTTGCGTGCGCAAAACGGACAAGTCCGTGTGAATAAGGCCTAAGGGATGTGCCCGGTCTAATGACAGCCAGCATCTTGTCTGTTTGACTAGTTTTCTGGTAAATCAGCGGCACTGCCTTCATTGTTTACGCAGCGCTTATTTGAGGGCTGAGTATGTAGTGGTTTAAAAGGCTGAAACAGTCCCTTTTCTCAAGGTTGGCCATAAAAAACACATTACTCTAGAAAGGGGGTCCTCAACGACTGCCATAAAATGGTGTATTAGTGGTCAGCAAGGTGTTTAAGACACAGTACTGTACCTATAATTATTGTTCCAAGGTCACAATATTTAATATCAGGATCAACACACAAAAAAATTTGTAAACTGTGTATTAAATTCATTATTGACATTGTAATAGAATGTAGGTTTATCTGAAGGAAAGTAACAAATGCAAAGTGTACTAGTATTGGATGTCAGCCATACACTTTGTCAGAATGAATTATACAGTCAGAAGGGGAACTGGAGACTTTTAACATCCCCTTTCAAAGTTACAAATTCAAAAACTTGACTTCTGCCATGCATTCTGTACGCTGCGTCTCCCAGAGTAATATTATGCATCCTTGAAGCTTTTGATAACATACAATATGATATTATTCTGTGACACTGACCTTAAGATGCTCAACCTTTCGTATTTAAATGTAAATTAAGCGACAATTTATTATCTAGGAACATTTTGACATATTGAGAATGTGCTTCAGACTCATAAGACATTACTTTCGAATTTCCATTTTAGTGAAAACTGGAAGATTTTTGTCAACTGTAAAAACTGTAAATATTTTAGTAGAGGTGGCATATATATTGTATTCTGCACTGATTATTCCTTTAAACGGAGAACATCGTGCCCCCGCCCCCACCATGCCAAATCCAGCAAAACCAATCTAAGCTGGTATGTGCTTTTATTTAGATTAAGGTGGTGAACTGAGGAATGGTTGCACAGCCAAAACACCTAAACAACCACCTCTGATATTGATCCTTGGAATCTTACAGTTTTGCACTCAATAAACTGGAAAATGTATCAGCTGCTCACAGGGAAGAGAGAGGAGAGAATGACTAAGCCGCTGCCACCCTTTCACAGAAATAGTTACCATTTTCGATTGAATCCCAGTGGATTTTCCCCTCTTCTAGTCACTATTTAGTTGAGGCTCTTTTGGCAGCATTTGCAGGCTCGGTTTTATGTGGATAGATTTTATCAGCACTGCACATATGGA
The DNA here is from genome assembly GCF_050947455.1 of Rhinoderma darwinii. Taxonomy (NCBI): domain Eukaryota; kingdom Metazoa; phylum Chordata; class Amphibia; order Anura; family Rhinodermatidae; genus Rhinoderma; species Rhinoderma darwinii. Next base: position 184,084,671 of record NC_134688.1, on the reverse strand, counting down.
CACTACATTTTTTTTTATCCCATTATTCTCTTAAAAATAGTTTGAGCTCCTATTGCATGGGGACCAAGAGAAAACAACAAATCTAGTCTAGATATAAATTATTATTATTATTGGGTTTACTTCTAGACATTGACATCGCTACTTCAGAACATTAACGTTGTTATTTCTAAACCTCTGCTGCGTAGGTTTGGCTTTATATCTATGGTTATTCTTGCTGTAAATACATCTAAACAAAAGTTTCAGTTCTCATGCAGAGTGTAGCAGGTTTTTCCTCTAGGGTTTACCTGTTTTTTTCTTGCTTTTCTTTTTCCCTCTTCTACACAAGCCTTCCAGGGCCTGAGAAGCGATACCATTTTATGATTTCAAAATAATGAGGGTACATACTCAGTATTTACTGGAGGCACTTGTAGCAGCAATTCCAACGTTGAGGCTTTGTGGGTAAGCCTCTGTCATCTTTGCATAAGCAGACAAGGCAATTTTCCTTATTCTTACTTATAAAACTATTCAATCTCTGTCAGGTTTTATTGGAGGTATTTTACAGTCCAAAGAAAAATGATTATCAATTAGATTACCCCTTTAATGACGAGTGCCCTAATAGTACAGCGCAGGCAGTAGTCTTCTATTGCGCCGAGCTATTAGGGTTCAGTCACACATGGCAGATTTTGTTGCAGAAATTTTCTGCCACTGAAAATCAATTCCATTCATCTGAACTGCGCGATCTTTAGCAGGACAGCGGCTGTAATGCACAACTGCTGTCATGCTATAACAAAGGAGTTCAGAGGATTGATGACGCGACAAATGCTGATGATGGCATATACAAGAGGAAAAGCATAAGGATGGATCCGCTTTGATTTCGTCATAGTGATGCCCTGTAATGTGATCACTATCCATATGAATAGACAGTCCAAGGTCCATTAAATATGTGCTTAGGGCAGACTAACATGTTTTATGGCGGTAAGGGTGTGTTTTTGGGACTGTTCAGTGTTTGACATATGCAAAAATATCATTTTTATAGCCAAAAAGCACAGTTCGGTCTCCTCAGATCACAGAAGCGTTATCCATTTGATTTCAGAGTATCCTGTATTCTATTTGGAAAACTGTAGCTAAGATGTAGGAGTTTTCATTAAGAATGTTTTTCTCTTTGCCACTAAAGCTGCAACTGGTGAAACACCTTGGCAGCAGATCTTTTACGTGTAAAGTTTTCCAAATTAGTCATGGGTCTATAGGTGACCTGCATTACTGGTTCCCTACTTGCACACTCTGAGGACAGCCTGCTTTAGATTTTTAGTTATTTTTAGTGATTTAGAGAATTACCTGTGACCTGACTCAATGCTCTTTGCACAAAGCTGTTTTTAGAGTGTTTCTTTGCATTTTTTTGTTTACATTTTTGGTAAAAAAAACTAAAATAACAACAGTTGGAGCAGCCATGTTTATACTATATTCACCTTAAACACGCTGTATGTGCACGTATATGACTTCTCAAACCAATTTGCTGTTCCAGTGATAAGGTGTGCCGGAGTAACCGGGGTAAATAATTACACATTCCATTATTATTTAATAATTGTGAAAATGTAGATGACTTTGTAGATTTGTTTTTACTTAGACATTAGAATTTACTGTTGATGAATGTTAGAAAAGTCTTGTTAAATCTACTGTGATAGTCATCACACAATATAAAAGTGAAAGGGAGCATACTCTGTAGACACAGTGAAGGCAAACAAAAACACTTGTGTTCTCTGTCTCACTATTAGGCACATTGTACTTCTAAATAGGCAAAAAAGTATACAAATGGCCTTCTGTTGAAATTAACATGATCATATATTTTTAAAAGAGAAGTGTGTTGCTGCTAGTATCCCATTGCTGATATCATGCTTCCCAGTTAAGAATGTTATTATTGTGGAGTGAATAGACCTCCTGTTTCAGTTGACTCTTTAATATTTGCACAAATTTGGCCTTTAGGATAGAACACCAGTTTTTTGCGCCAAAATGTAGGAGTTATTTTGATACACAGCGTCGCATCTAAGCCACACCCTCTTTCTGTTAGACCACACCTGTTTCCTCCTATGTCATACCCCCTTGTCGAGCGCGGTGCATAAATTTTCTAAAACAGTTAATAAATGTGGCGCATCTCATCTATGCTTTATTTTAGTAAATCTACCCCATTATGTTTATTTAAAGATGATCTGTCACTAGTTTATTAACTCCCTATCTCCTAACTAATCCAATCTAATAGGCCCTATGATGCTGATAACTACAGTGTAAAACATTTTCAAAAACGTTTATTATTTGCATTTTTCTAAATATGCTAATTTGGCTATAATTGCCAAACGGGAGGTAGCTCTTTGTTTTTCACTCTGGGTGGGGTAATGTTTTCTGTACAGTCAGTGTCATACAGTTCTCTTCTTCCCATTCCAGCAACCCAGTGTGATCATATAGTATACAGCTTCCATTCTCGACTGTGTTTTCAACTGGTGATATCTCCTGTTGTCACAGCTAGAACTGCGATCCTGGTGCCATATGAAAGATTATAATCCCATATTTCATATGCCACCACTGTTCTAGGTGGTCCACAGCCAGAGATACGGGCATTTGAAGTGATTTCCATCCAGCCTCAGTCTCTCACACTGTGTGAAGCAGCTTCATGCTGATAGGACAGCGTCAGAGGCTGTGAGATAGCTCCACCTCAGGAGAATCACTGGTGTTGACACCCACTTGTCTAGCCTCATTTGCATATTTATAAAAAAAGCTCATAACAATTAAATAATAAACGTTTTGGGATACAATTTTCACTAGTATTATCAGTGTGACTGTGCCTATTGGATGAGCTGGGAGATTGGGCATTACTGAACTAGTGACAGATCCACTTTAAATAAAGTACCAAATTATGAATACATTTCATATGTGCACGTCTAATGAGCTGAGTGCTGGTGGACGTGCATGCTCCATCACTCTTCCTATGGCCAGATCTCTGCATAGCGATCCTCAGTTCATTGCAGAGCAGCCAAAAGAAATAGTGGTCCAGTTGCTGAGAGGGACTGGCCTTAATAGATAGACAAAATGTGTCATGTTGGGATGTGTTAAAGGCATGAATGAGAGTGACTATGGGAGTGTGATGCCAGTTAAGGGCACTGTATGGAGGTATTCAAGCATTGTGTAATAATATTATTTGGTCTCAATATAGAATTATTATTTGAGAACTGTAGAGAACTATTATTTTAACTCTACTTTGGTCCTGTTATCTTAGCAATGTTTGGCACAGTTTTTTTGCATGCTTTTTAGGGGTATTATGTAGATGATGCATCATACTGTTTTTCTGGTATAGTATAGCAGTAGTAAGTGCTTTATTGTGGCGTTGTTTCCGCACTATAAGGCATAAGTTTGTTGACATTGTATTGAAAGGCATTATTATATGGGCCATGTGTGGTGCTATTATGTTGGTTCGGGATGGTGTTATTACTGTATGTGATTTATGCATAAAGAACAGGACACTTTATTGCTCTCAATGCTTGCAATTACAATATTAGAAACACATTAGGTTACATGCGCATATCATACAACATACTATGCAAGTGCATCTAATATTCATGCTGAAAAACGCACTGCAGTTGAAAAAAGTTCTCTCTATTTCTACATATACATGTCCTAATCAAAAGGTAGCTCCAACCAGATGGTAATAAGTCAAATAAAAAGTGAGAAGGGTGGGACCTACTGTATCCTTTCAGATTCTAGTTGCCATGCTAAAACACCTTAGCTTAGATACTAGATAGCTCTAAGAACCATGTGAGAGTTACATAATTCAGCACAATCTTTGTCCACTTTGGTACTCTTATTTGTATAAAATATTATAGAAAAAACTGCAGACTATTGAATAAATGGTGCAATATTCTGTTTTCAGTGCTCAGATCAGTATGAGCTGTCTATATGGCCCTACCTGGTGCTATTAGTATAGGAGGGAATGTGCAGAATGTGACTTCGGAACCTAAATTCATTCTTACTGTAAACGAAAGGGCTGGTGGATATTTATCCAATAAATTGGGAGGCTAGGGGTGGGAATATGTTTGAACACTTAGACCTTGTCTCAATTAATGACTGTTTAAAATGTAGCTTTATATGAACAAAAGCGAGACGATGTAAGTACATTGCAGTGAGCGAATAGTAGATTGATGGTGCAGGCAGAGGATCTGTCAACAGCGAGTGCCAGCTGTAACTTACAGGCAACATCCTGCATTTGAGGTGACGCAAATCATGGTCCTTTAACGCCTTACAAGCTAGGAGTTTTTATTTTGTATTATAGAAGGATGGCAGTAAAAAAAAAAACCGAAAAAAACAACAATTAAACATAATTTATTAAAAAAGAAAAAAGTCTGTTTATGGCAAAACTTGTAATTCTTAACAAAATAACATATTTGGTATCGCCACAGATGTTACGACCCATAAAAGAAAGTTAAAATGTTATTTATACTGCATGGTCTATGTGAATGAGACTTAGGGGTGAGAACTTAGATATGGTGATACAGTATTCCCTTGCGTTTATCTGGGTCGCACAATTGAAATACTAAACATCATATTTGAATTTTTTCTTCTCTTCTATTGCATCGCACCTCTTATTATGGGCATCCATGAAATTGTATGTAATCTCTTGGAAAAAAACAATCTATTTTATAAACAAATTTAAATGATTAACTGTAAAAAATATTGTAGTCTTCCATATAGCTAACAATATAATATGTTGAAAAATATTCTTGCCACATCACATCATTTCACTAATCATTTAGTATTTACTACCCAAAGTGTATTATCTACCTCATGCTTCAGAAAGACAAACAAAAAAGCTATCAGTAAACTCAATGATCTGAAAAATTGAAACAAATCTCTTCATTTTATGCACCAAAGCAATACAAAAGAATAAATGTAAGGTTCATGCAATCTTTCAACTCTTATTTCTTCGTGTTGTCTATGAAATTGCACTTTATTATTAATGAAACGATATACAAACTATCTATAATAACAGAAAAGTTGCAATAATAATAATAATATTACAATAAAAATGGTAATTGTTGTTATTGGAATTATTATGATTATTTTAGTTACAAGTGTATCGTATATCTTATGTTTCTAGAAGACATACATTACAATTGGAAAACAACGATTGTTCTTGAGCAATGGGCAGCAATCCCAAGTCTTTTTATTTCTACTATTATTGACCGCTATCTATTCATTGTATGGATTCATGTAATATTCATTTTTAAAATGATTGACGTTCCATACTTGCTCACAAAAAGTATTGCTCACAAACTATATAAAGAACTTACAATCTCTACAACCATATTATAGCAAAACAGATCATAAACTCCACACCAGATATTAGTACCCACACCAAAACACGAGGGGGGAGTTTTTTTTCTAATACTGTCCTAAATTTAGATAGACTAAAACGATACTGGACAGAAACTTTGCAAAGTTTATCACCGTGACAAACGCTGTATGATTAATTTGGCGCATCTCGATAGACATGTTAGAAACTTTTCTCCTGTCTGGTGTACTTTACGACAATATTTTGCACCCCACTATTCATAAATCTGGTGCATTTTACGGCTTGTTGCTAATCACATTGCAGCTTTTATTTTCCAAGAGCAGTGTAAGAAATTAACTAATTGGTTGCTAATGCCAACAAAGACAGTTTTTTCGGTTAGACAATTTTGGTAAACAAGGCCCATCGTATATTTTCAATGCAGTAGATAAGATTCACAAATATAGTTACTTTTTCAACTTAGTAATTTGGGTGTCAAATAACTTTAGTTCTTAGGGAACATCCAGATGTGGCGGAATTGCTGTTGAATTCCGCTGCGGACAGTCCACAGTGGAATTCTGCAGCAGCCGTTTTTTTACATTTTTTTCTATACATTTTTAGGAAATTTAGTTCAAACATTGTGGAAAATAACTGTGCAGAATTTAGGCTGCGGTGCAGAACTTCCCCTCTGCAGCATGCACATTATGTTGCGGAGAAGAAGTGGAATTTCACTGCGTATTTCAGCATTTGCATTGCAAAGTTTGAAATCTGCAGCAAGTCTGCTGTGATATCCACAACGTCTGAATTAACTGTCAAATATGAAAATGTTGCTGCAAATTCGCAAAGAATCTGCAGCAACATTTTCAGCGGAAAAATTTTACCACGTGTGAACATAGCCTAAACGTTTTACTGCAATATAGTCTCTTGTCAGTATTCATTTTTTTAGTGCCTTTTTTTAAATTTGCGTTTAAGGAGTTTGAATTAATCTACATGCTGGAGCTTCAGTGAGGGTTTGACCAATCACACTGACTGTCACTCAGCAGTGGATATGAAGTCTCATGAAAGGTTGTTTCAATTAAAATACAAACAATACATTCAGTTGGATCACAGTAAGTTATATGAAGAAAGCAACCCTCACATATAATAATTATATTATGCACTATTATTATACAATGACTATGCCAAAAGCATAGAAAAAGAGCATTTAAAGAATAATAATTCAAAAACTTAATTTTTTTAGGCGGGTGAAGTGGGTTTGGTTATTAAAAAAAAAAATGAATAGGATCACTCTACATTTATACAAATGAATGGTATCAAAGTTCTAGGATGTGTTGCAATGGAAAATGTTTACATCATATGTACTATAGTCTGTGCTCTTGCTCTCCGCTTTTCGTTTTCATTCTTATCCAGAACATCCCAGAGAATGGAGATGACAAAAATAAAATATTAACGCTGAAAAAAGAAGATGAAAAAAAAAATCTAATTTCGATACCATTGAGTTGAACAAGTATGATATAATATGTTTTCATCTTGAAGAGTTCATACACTATTTCACGGGACTGCATCCTTCTGAAAATACCATATGTAGATTGAATTCAACTGTTCAATTTTATTCGGGTTAGAGAATGGCAGGTATTCGGCGGATCATACATTTGTCAGCACCTTGTCCATGGAAATGCAGTAAACATGTACATACAAATATAAGGAAATGACAGAGATGCATGTAACTATGTCACCACTATTTCTCTGGGGCGGTTTAACATTAAGTAATTAAGATTACCAAATTACAGAAATAAAGAAATGGATGTACAGTAAATGAAACAAAATGTTCGAGAGGGATCATTACAAAGAGATTCAAAGAAAGCAATCTAGAAGTTTAAAAATAGACAAAATAGCTCTTGGCACTTTGCACAGTTAGAATTTCAGAATGCTTATATCTCGAAAATATACTCCCTAGGGACAAAACACAATCTCTTTCATAACCAACTCAAATAAGCGTGCTGCGTCTGCCCAAAAGAAGTGGTTTCTGGATAATTCATGCAGCTAGATTTTATAACTTTCTTATTATATGTTTATTAACTGTGCCTATACAAAATGGATTTCCCCAGAAAGTGAAATGTATAAATAAGTCCAAATGTATTCAGATGATCCAATAAACAAATCAATAAACATCATTAATATGAGATGTAGCAAACGTTCCTATTGCTCAGTCAGTTAGTCAGTTAGCCTTGTTACTGCCAGTGAGTCAAACTTCTGCAAAATCTATCATTGTACTGTGCTGCCAGAAATCTTGTCTTCTCTTGCATTCAAGCTGCGTATAATAGTTTCCGTTTGACATATACGCTGGGAAAGACTGCAGATGTACAGTTTACTTTAACTCTTTAGTGACCAGCCTATTTTGGGCCTTACTGAGGAAGTGATTTTTTAAATCGTCGCATTTCAAAAGCCATAACTTTTTTATTTGGCAGGGCCTGATAGGCATACACTGAAAGCAGGCCTGGGGGCCTGATTTAAGCCCCTGGCTGCCATGGAAATCATCGGCGTCGCGGGGGTGCCAATGGGGTGATAGAGGGAAACCCCTCCCTCTGAAACCACTTAGATGCTGCGTGTGCTATTTACTGCAAAATCTAAAGGGTTAAATGGGCTGGATGGGAGGTCACAGCGCTGTGAAAAGGCAACACTGTTGTAATGACGGGGTATGGAGACGGACATGTCATCCCTAATCTACCCGCAACCCAGTCCCTGCCTACTTGCACGGCCCGTCCTAGGCGACGGCGTACAACTGGGCGACGGTCCCTACACTCAATATGTGCACGACAGACAACACAAGACAGGGTACACAGAAGAGAGGGAAGTGGGACAGTTGCCCACGGCAACACCGTTAGCAACAGGAGTAGTGAAAGAGCCGAGTCAAACCAGGAGAGTACGTGGTAACAAAAGCAGAGCAGAAGAATAGTCAATCAAGAAAGGGTCGATATGAAGCAGGTCAATTGTAAGTAGCAGGAACAGCAGAGCAAGGAACCAGAGAGAATCACAGGCACAGGACAAGCAGCAAATGCAGGTATACATAGACCAAGGGCGGGAGCTAGAACCGTCTGGCTAGGCTGTGATAGGTACTCCCACTCCTGAGCCTACCAGCCTGAGTGGTAGCAGAACGAGTCACTCTAGCAGAGCTAGGCACAGATGCAGACTGATTAACCACGGGCATCGACACAGTCAGGCAAATCCTTTACAACTGTGGCATACGTACCCTTAATGATTGCCATGAGCCATGGGCAGTTGTTAAGAGGTTTATCAAAGACTAACAGTGGCATCCATCACCCATAGGGTAAAATTGTATCTGCTTAGGATATCATGAACTCCCTTGACCCTTTTTATAACGTATCCGTTAAACAGGTACCATTGTAGTCTATGGGTGATAGATGCCACTGTTAGACATTTAACGCATATGCCACTCATAGACTATGTTGTCATCCGTTTAATGGCTTCGTCATGAAAAGCTATTAAAAGTCCATGACATATACGTTAAAGGAATGCCAGTGACAGATGCCATACAGTGGCATCCATCACCCATAGGCTACCATAGGCTTCTTTTGGCCTTCATCGGTATAATGGAAGCCTATGAATACAATTGGCTCACGCGCCAGGAGCTTTAACTCTGTACTTTAACTTTGTACTTAAATCACATTGTGAATGTGGCCTAATACAAACAATGCATCATGTTGTCTCTACTAGGCCTCGTTTACATCTGCGTTGGAAGCTCTTTTATTGGCCTCTGCTGCAGATCCGGACAAAATTACTGGAAACACCACGATGGAAACCAAACAAAACCCATTAAAGTCAACAAAACTGGTGTGGTTTCGAAATCGGTTCAACAAAATCGGTGTGTCCAGTATTTTCTCTTGCTCTGCTCGTATGGAGTGATAAAAAGCACACTGACACAGAAATCTGAAAAAGCGGAAACGTGTTCTCTGGAGTGATGAAACACGTTTCACTAACTGGAAGTCTGAGGGGTGAATCTGGGTTTGGAGGATTCCAGGAGAATGTTACCTACCGGAATGCATAGTGTGTACTGAAAACTTTGGTGAAGGAGGGATAATAGTCTGGAGCTTTAATAGAAGAAAAGAAGAAATGATCCAGCGCTGAGTCGTACTTTGGATTTAAAAAGGAAGCAGTATTCCCACCTTTATTGGGGTATTGAAATAAAATTGAAGGGAGACGCAGTCCCAAGACGTGTGCGGATAGTAGGCGGTTTGCCCTGGCCTACGCGTTTCAAGAACGAGCTGTGCTCTTACTCATGGCATTCTTTTTGCCATGAGTAAGAGCACAGCTCGTTCTTGTATGCTGTCTGCATTTTAACAAAAGCTCGAGGGCTACTTCACATGCCCTGGAGCCGTCCATAAATAGGAATACAGCTGGCTGGAGAGACGTGGCTAGAAGCAACCGCGCATGCGCCGGAAGGTACGCTCCCAATGTCCCGGCCATCCTCTACATTAGAGGAAGGGGTAAACTGTACGCAAGCAACCCTAGGCAACGAGCGAAAAACAAAGAAGCAGACTTGGCATGTTGCTAAAGGAATATCTAGTGAACACTAAAAGTATTTACTAAAGTGGATAACTTTAGGTTGCATTTAATTTAAAATATGAATAGGTAGATGGAAATACCCCTGTAATGTTTAAAGACTTTGGGGAGGGGGGTCTAAGTGATTAACAAAGACAGTAATACAAAAACTCTACAGATAAATATAGTAACACTGATCACACCCATTTAAATTGTGTAAATTTGATAACATATGAAATATTTACATACAAAAACCTGTAATAAAAAACATGTTTTAAGGTTTGCTTCTTATTTCTGTTTTTTAATCATAGTTACAGTATGGAAAAAAGAGGGGGGGGAGAGACACCTCCAAGGTGCGCTCATAGGGGTATATAAATAGGCAGAAAAGAGAGTGTACAGACGAAAGATTCTAGAAAAATTCACCTTCTGCAATTGTGCAGGATAGTCGGCAAAACGCAATTTTGGAACTTGAGTTGGTTTACAGCCTGCAGGCTTTTGGAGTGGACACCGATTGCTGATAAAGACCAGTACTATATGATGGAAAGACGATTTCAAACAAGGTTCGAGAAGGGTCACTCCTTTGTGAAGGTGCTCATGTACAAGGTCCAATTTCCAGAGAGGCTCGTGGTGAAAGAGCGCAGTTTTCGGCATACATTTTTTATTTTTGTTGTTTAAAATTACATGCATGTGTGAGAGACACAATGCAGACACAATGCAATGCGTTTCAATCTAGTACCTAGGTCTTCATCAGGCATATGGTGGACATCAACAGCTCGCTGTTAAAATACTCCTAGGTAATCTCTTACTGCTGGGTCAAAAATTATAGGTCTTAGTTCAAAGGGGAGTGCTTAATTCTCGTAATGTTGTATTTCCCTGTTTTAGCTAAAAATATGTTTATTGTCTAACGTTGTAATATCTGGATGGCATTTCTTTGGAGGGTGAGTATACTGTGTTTTCAGCTTGCTTATTTTAATTATGGTTGCTATGGGTTATATATGTCTCAAAGTTTTTCTTTGTTTATTTATTTCTTTATTTTGTTTCTTATTTTAGATTTCTTGTCAAAAAAAATTCTTTTTCGTTAAATAAATAATAGAAAAGAGAGCTACTTGGGGTATCGTGGGTATGCTTTGGAGATTATATTTTTTCTCCCCGTTTCAGACCTCCATTTGTTATACCGTCCCAATATTGTCATTTAGACCATCTGGGGTCAGGGTCTGGAGTTTGAAGATACAAAATGCTTTGCGCTTGTTGAACATCACGATGCGGTAATGGGTAGTGTTTGCGATTTGCTCAATGGGGGAAATTTTTAATGTGTCAAATGTTGCCTCATGACAATATGAAGAACTTCAAGACATATATAACCTAGAGCAACCATAATTAAAGATAGCAAGCCGAAAACACAGTATACACACGCTCCGAAGAAATGCCATCCCGATACAACTCTAGACTAGCAAAACCTCGGTCCTCAGCATCAAATCGATCTGAACCATGTTAGCCACCATAGGGATTGAGGCAAATATGGCCCTGCCCCCTCCACCACCCTCGACTGAAAGTCAACCATGACTCATTTAAAAACACCAATCAACACCCAGGAATTTGTTTTCCTGACAACGGAGATGCTCCCACAATCAAGATATAAACAAACAGCCTCAACACGAGTAAGAAACTCAGAAAGATTATTTTTACGTTTGGTTTCTATCCCAGCTTAGCCCAAGAACAAAATTTGCATTAACACTTAAAAATGTCACAGATATTTTCAGAAATTGGGAATCTATAAGCAGGATTCTTTTTGATAGAATACCGATTTCACATCTTTTATAAAATATATTGTTTTACACTGTGCCCCCCCCCCCCTCTGTTTGCACAGTTTTATTGCAATGTTAGACAATAAAAATACTTTGAGCTAAAACAGGGAAATACAATGTTACGGGATTTAAGCACTCCCTCTTTGAACTAAGACCTATACCTTTTGACCCATCAGTAATAGATGACATGAGATTATTTAAAACCGCAAGCTGTTGATGTCCACCATATGCCTGATGAAGACCTAGGCACTAGGTAGAAACACGTTGCATTGTGTCTGTATTGTATCTCTCATACATGAATGTACTTTTAAACAAATAAAAAAAAATTATTATGCAGACAACTGCGAAGTTGCTCTCTCACCACGAGTCCCTCTGGAAATTGGACCCCGTACAGGAGCGCCTTCACACAGGAGTGACCCTTCTCGAACCTTGTTTTTAATCATAGTTGTTTCTCAAGCTACACATACAGTATACACACATTCACATACTCACACACACTAATGTTTCAACGTGTCAAAATCATTTGGTAGTATTTGGGCTACCTGAATAGGCATGTCCTTCTCTTTATGTTGATAATCCATGCATTACATTCATGTATGTGAATTATGAATGATTTGAGCATATTAAATTGACTATCATTTAAAGCTATAGTCAAAATTTTGACTGACAATAACATCAATAGTAACAGAAGTGAATTAGTATCAGTGGCTTAGGCAAAGCTGAAACAGAGCTTTTCACTTTCATCTTGAAGCATGTGTGTTTCTCTTTGATCATCTAATACTTGGGATTGTACTTGAAAAGATTACATGACTACAAGTCTCAATTGAGATTTTCTATCATGTAGTAGAGTACATGCCTTTTTAACTGAAAAAAATATATATATAATTTAGTAAAACAGCATTGGATAATTGTGAATATAGTTCTTAAAATGGGCCTTAAAGTGGACAAACTATGTTCATGTCTATTTAAACACAACAGCTCCATACCTTTGCTAACCACAACATCTCAGCTTAGGCATAGCATATATTGCATTGCAAATCCTTAGCATGAGGCCACTGTTTCAGAGATCTCCTCTGTTACTTAGCCAGGCCACAACCAGAATATGAACTGCCAAGTACTATTGTCATGACCCACCTAGGAGACTGATAGGGCATGCCCAGACGTGGCGGAGTTCTTCCGCCACTGTCCGCATCAATGCCGCACAGAATCTGCGTTGCAGATTCTGTTGCGGCTTTGCCTAAAATGGGCATTAAATTGATGCGGACTAGCCGTTGCGTATTGAGGGGAAGAGGGCTTCCCTTCTCTCTATCAGTGCAGGATAGAGAGAAGGGACAGCCCTTTCCCTAGTAAAAGTAAAAATAAATTCATACTTACCCGGCCATTGTCTTGGTGACGCGTCCCTCTTTCGCCATCCAGCCCGACCTCCCTGGATGACGCGGCAGTCCATGTGACCGCTGCAGCCTGTGATTGGCTGCAGCCGTCACTTGGACTGAAACGTCAGCCCAGGAGGCCAGACTGGAGGAAGAAGCAGGGAGTTCTCGGTAAGTATGAACTTCTATTTTTTTTACAGGTTGATGTATATTGTGAATGGAAGTCACTGTCCAGGGTGCTGAAACAGTTACTGCCGATCGCTTAACTCTATCAGCACCCTGGACAGTGACTATTTACTGACGTCGCCTAGCAGCGCTCCCGTAATTACGGGTGCACACACGTACTCACCCGTAATTACGGGATCTCCATTGACTTCCTCAGTCTGGCTGTAGACCTAGAAATACATAGGTCCAGCCAGAATGAAGAAATGTCATGTTAGTAAAACCAATACGCTTCGCTGCACACATAACATCTGTGGACTTCATTGCGGAATTTTGACTCTCCATTGAAGTCAATGGAGAAATTCCGCAATGAGTCCGCAACAAGTCTGCTACACGTCCACAACAACCAGTGTATGCTGTGGACACCAAATTCCGCACCGCAGCCTATACTCCGCAGCGTAATTGTCCGCAACGTGTAAACGAACCCTACTAAAAAGCTGTGGAAGGCAATGGAGAAACGTGTACGCTGCGGATCTCCGCTGCGGACTGTCCGCAGCGGAATTCCAGAGCAATTCCGCCACATCTTGTCATGCCCTAAAGGAAACACTACTGTTGCTTCATGTGCTCTCTACCCGAGGCTGTGTCCCCCACTACCAGTTTTGTACAGACTGCTGAGGGGCTCGTGATGATGGTTCTCAATGTTTCACACAGACTTGTCTAGTGTCTGTCATCGGGTTCTATACTGTAATTATAGGTTATCTTTGATCTGTATAATTTTGTAGTCCTACTCGGACCGCACTTTTGCATCACAGAAATCAATTAAATCCTTTAAAACATAATTTTCTTTACACTTAAATAAAGAAAAAAAAAGTCAAAAACATACAGACAGATTATAGTGTGAACACAAGCTACAGGTGTTTTCAAGTTCTTACTGGGGATTTAAGTCCATGCAGCATTCATGACAATTGGCATTGGAAACCTTTATTCCTTGTACATTTTTATATGCTGCTTACTAGTAACCCTAGTATATAGAGGTGGTAGTACAATTACAGTGTCCATTTAGATCTATTAAAGGAGTGTTCCCATGTTAGAATGTTATGACATATCGCGGGGACCAGAGGTCGGGCCCAAACTGGTCCTTGAAACACAGACACAGGGGTGCTGCAGGGGTGCCCCATCATTCTGAGGATAATGAGGTCCAGGTAGGCACTCCTCAGCAGTTAAAGAGTGATGGCATTATACCATAAATTCCTATAGTGGAAAAACACCTTTAAAACTGCTTCAAATATAATGTTAAGCAATTTACTAAATAATATTCACTTTCTTTCTTGCACCAATTTCCCATTAGCAAAAGAAGTGCTTCCAAATGAAATAATTCCAATTTATGGCCTACTGGCCCATATTATGTAACTACCCTGCGGCTACAAGATACCCACACATGACCACAACTTCCACTACTTCTGGCTGGTTCATCCGGATACCTGCATCTACAGATATGCTGAGCTCACCTGTTCATGTGCAGATGCAGGCATAATAAATATATGACCAAGTGGCTGTATCTACACATGCGCCAGAAACGATGAGTTATACATAGTTCAGTGCCTGCGCCAATGCATCAGGATACAAAGGCAGTGAAAAAAAGTCATGTGTATATATCACGTAACCTTAGGGCTGGTACATCATATTGACGAGAAGGCTGTGAGTTTGAATAGTTTACATCAGAAGCCCTATGCTTGCTCTTGGGAAAATGGCACAAGAAAATTAATGTAATTTAGTAAGCAGCTCAACATTATATTTCAAACTGTTTAAATGGACATTACCAGAAACTGGACAAACCCTTTAAAAAATATTGCAGCTACCTGCATCTCAATATCAGCTCAAAACTTCACTCACTGGTGAGAACTTGAATTATTCAACAAGGATAAGAGCAAGCGTAATCTCGTTACAACCTGTCATTTACAGCGTAATCTCGCAGGATTACGCTTGCTCTGCTGTAACTACCACAGACAGAGTAACGAAGTACAGGGATTGTGAATAGACATCCCGTGGAATGTCTATTCACTTTCTAAACACTTCAGTACTGATCTAGCAGGATCCCTATGCGCTGACTAAATGAATGGAGAGAAGTACATGACTCTGATTGGTCAGCGTCATACACTCCTCTGTACAACGCCCACTTGGTCAATAGTAAAACACGTCCAGTTGTCCATTGAGAAATTCATTAGAATAAAGCTAAAATCGCTAATAACGTGGTGAAAATAGATTGTTTTTTTAAATAAAAAGCACCGCTGTCCTCTACATTATAGCGCCAATCTCCTTATGTAGGAGATAGGGCACTTATAATGTGGTGACAGAGCCTCTTTAAGGGGTTACAGAAGCGCTGATCAAAGTTACCTCTTCAGCCAAGGATCTGCCTGACTGTTTTCAGAATATTGCAATTTTTACCGACTTATCAGCAGTCATACTCAACAGAAGATGCTAATACTGTTATGTAGATATTGAGAGTGCAAAACATCCTCTACAAGTGGGGCTACTCAGTTAAGTTGATTATCTCCAGAAACAGTTCTGTATATACTTTATGTTAACCTCAAGATGCCACTGAATTGCTCCAAAAAAGGTCACTAATATCACTGGATAAAAATCTTCAATCACCACTTAAAAATAAACCAACGACTATAACTAAAGAATGGCAAACAGTGCGTGGTCACAAAAAGTGACTGACTGCAATGTAATACACTTTACTTATTACTACAAACATCCTCATATAATGAGGGTTTGTCTTTTCTCCTTTCCTGCTGGCAGAAACGTTCTGTTGTTTTTTTTAATATATGTTTACATAAAAGCTCTAGTTTGAACGAGTGGATAAAGGCTACTATACGTACTTCCACTTTTAGGGTATGTTCACACGCAGTGGTTTCAGACGTCATTTGGGCATTTTATGCCTCGAATTACTCCTGAAAAAACGCCCCTAATAGGCCAACAAACATCTGCCCATTGCTTTCAATGGGAATTACGATGTTCTGTTCCCACGAGCCTTTATTTTACGCATCGCTGTCAAAACACGGCGCGTAAAATGACGGCTCGTCTTAAGAAGTGCAGGAAACTTCTTGGGATGTTTTTGGAGGTGTTTTTCATTGACTCTATTGAAAACAGCTCCAAAAACAGCCGTAAAAACGCCACAAAAACGCAGCCAAAATCGCGAGTGTCTTAAAAAACGTCTGCGTGTGAACATACCCTAACAAGTTCACTACCTCCAAATTATACTTATTAACAAGTTACTTCAGTAGGCTCACATTGAACAAAACTCATGATTTTTCTACTCCAAAATCAACTTAGAGGATGGTTTGTTATTCTATGATTTACAATCAACAATATAATCTATACTTTAGCCTCTATCTATGCTAGCAATACCCACGAGCAATCCTTTTTATAGAGAGGTAATATAAATGAATGACCCCTCTAAAGAAGGTCTTCTTTTATTATGTGGAGATTTTAATATGGTGATATCCTCACTTATAGTTAAAACTTTCACTTCATCTAACAAAATACTCAAAATAATTCTAGTATTACTCATTTTCTAACTGTCGAGGATCTATATGACTTATGAAAAGTGCTTTACGCATCTGAAAAAGACTACACATTTCATCAGCACCCACACAAGTCATACTCACGAATAGACCTCATCAGTGTCGATAAATGGTTACTGCAAAACATTAACTCAGCGAGAAAAGGTTCAACTACAGGGTCAGACCACATTCCGTCCTCAATATCAATAAAAGAACAATATATATTTTCTCTTTGCTCCCGTTGGAGATTAAATAACTATTTCTTATCCCTTCCTCAGAATAAAAAATTTATAGAGAAATACTTGTTAGGATATTTATAATTAAACGGCACATTAGAAAAGTCCACCTCCACTATTTTGTGTGCTCATAAGCTTTCAAAAGAGGCGTCTGTATTCAAATTGTAGCAAGGAAAGAGAAGGCTAAATCTGAGCAAACTAAAGTCCATACCGACTGTATCAGTTATATCAACACAAATATGAAAATAATTTAAGAAAATTGAGAGCAAAATATTACTGGCCGGGTAATAGAGCTGGAACATTACTAGCCAATAAAATTAAAACTAAACTGGGTGAACAAAGAATAGCTTGCTTAAACCCTTAACGCACAATTACGTAACTGTACGTCATGGTTTGCCCTGCATTAAGGCACCATGAAGTACAGTCACGTAATGATGCTTTTCTGTCACCATATCAAAAGGCATGGTGACAGAACAGTGACACTGGCTGTCACAGACAATCGATAGTCACTGGGACTCGTCAGGGGAACAATCGCGGTGCAGCGCTGCCTGCGATCGCTGTGATTGGTCAATCTGTAGTGGCTGACCAATCACAGCATTGCAGCATGGTTACCCGGCTAAAAGAGCCGGGTAGTCATGCTAGTCGATCGGCTGTTGGCAGAACGAGGCCTAACAATGGCCTCCTGTCTGCCAAGAAAGATGGTGGCGCGCTCAGAAGCTGAGCCTACGTCATCAGCCGAAGGGTGTAAGCAGTCGCGACATCTTAGTGGTTTCTAGGAGATCGGCATTGCTGCTATGTAGTCGCAGGGATGCCGATCATTGCTGTTATGGCCGGAAGAAGGGGAAGGGGATAAGTGAGCCCTAATCTACCCACCGCCCTGTCCCTGCCTACTTGCAACGACCCGCCCTAGGCGACGGGGTACAACTGGGCGGCGGTCCCTACGCCGACTAAGTGCAAGGGAATACAAACAGGGAACAAGCAAGGGAAGGGGCAGTAGCCCACGGAACACCGTGAGGAAACCAGAGTGGTGAACGAGCAGTCAGAACAGGATGTCACGAAGTATACGAACGCAGAGCAAGGAGCAGGAAGCAAGCCGGGGTCAGAGCGAAGCAGGATAAGCGGAAGCTGCAGCAAGGCTGAAGCAAGGCAGTAGCAGGCTGGAGCAAGGCTGTAGCAGGGCCAGGAAACCAGGAAGAACCACAAGCAATGAGGAAGAGAAAACGGCAGGTATAAATGGACAGGGGGCGGAGCTAACTCTGACTGACCAGGCCGCGATAGGCTCTCCCACTCCTGAGCCTGCCACCCTGATTGGTGGGAGCCGGAGTCAGTCTAAGAGGTCCGGCCTCAGGTGTCGATTGATTAATCCTGGGAGTATCCACAGAAGTAGTGCCTGGCAGATCCTTTACAGTTGCTATGGCAAATGGAGGCCAACAGTGGCCTCCTGGTCTGCCGCATATGGAAGCCTATTAGGTCCCGCCTGGAGCCTAATAGGCTTGCTATCAGTGAATAGCTAACAGCTCTAATGTATTGTATTACGTGGGAAGTGCAATGTATTAGAATAAAGATGAGAAGTGCAGGTCTTCAAGTCCCATAGTCCCAAAGTTATAAAAAAGTTCAGCAAAAGTGTAAAAATTAAAGTTTTCTAAGTTAAAAAATTAAAAACTGCCTTTTTTCTTATAATAATATATATTATAGGAAAAAAAATGAAAACGTTAAAAAAAAGTAAACATTTTTGGTATCACCACATCCGCAACAACCCAAACTATAAAACTATATTGCTATTTTTCCCGCACGGTGAACATTGCAAAAAAAATAATGAAAAAATGCCAGAATCGCTATTTTTTTGGTCACCATCCCATCTAAAGTATATAATAAAATATGATCAAAAAGTTGCACGTACCCCAAAATAGTACCAATAAAAACTACAACCCGTCCCGCAAAAAACAAGCCCTTACACAGGCTTGTTAATGCAAAAATAAAAAAGTTATGGCTCTCAGAATATGGTGACACAAAAAATAAATTATTTTGAAAAAAAAGTGTTGTTTTTTGTGCAAATGCTGCAAAACATAAAAAAAAAACTATATACATATGGTATCGCTGTAATCGTAACGACCGGCAGAATAAAGTAACATTTATTTTATTATCCCAGGGTGTACACTAAAAAGAAACGAAAAAATAATTGTCAGAATTGCTGTTTTTTTGTCACCTTGCTTGCCAAAAAAATTGAATAAAAAGTGATCAAAAAATTGCGTGTACCCCAAAATGGTACCAATTAAAACTATGAATTTTCATATAACAAATAAGATCCGGTAGAGAAAAAATAAAAAAGTTGTGGCTCTCAGAATTTGGCGATGAAAAATGTGCAGAGCGTTCCAAAAGCGGATATGATTGGGCAACATTTATCAGTGCGACACTGGCCACATATCTATTATTTATTTACCCCATTATTATACCCTCTTATTATTCCCCTGATGTACCCTGCACAGCTTGCATATACCCTGATGTACTCTGCACAGCTCACATATGCCCCCATATTATAAACTGAAATACCAGTAAAAACCCAAACAGGTACTAAATCGAGTGGATTATGCTGACAAGAAACTGATACCGTCCGTATTGGTCACGCTAGACGCTGAAAAGGCATTTGATCGCATAAATTGGAGATTTGTGTTCGAAGTGTTGGAAAGGATGGGCTTTGCAGGAAACATTCTTACAGCAATTCTCAATCTCTACACAACCCCATCTAACAGAGTATCTACCAATGGGTTTATATCAGACAGCTTCTCCATTAAAAATGGTACCAGACAGGGCTGCCCCCTGTCACCCCTGATTTTTGTTTTATCCATAGAACCCTTAGCCCAGGCCCTCCGGAATAACAAAGACATACAAGCTATTACTATAGGGGGGAAGTCTCATCTAATTTCACTATATGCGGATGACATACTCCTATCTCTT
Source organism: Rhinoderma darwinii (assembly GCF_050947455.1). Classification (NCBI taxonomy): domain Eukaryota; kingdom Metazoa; phylum Chordata; class Amphibia; order Anura; family Rhinodermatidae; genus Rhinoderma; species Rhinoderma darwinii. Next base: position 184,064,727 of record NC_134688.1, on the reverse strand, counting down.
ACCGACCCCAGCAGATCGTTAGCAACAGTTTTTGAGGTCATACGAAGGTATGGAGATTTATCTAACTACAAAATAAATGAGAAAAAATTGCAAGCTCTCCCGATTAGACTCCTTAACACCGATCTGGCCTCTCTTAAGACCCTGTACCCCCTGGATTGGCAAGAGACCGGCATCAAATATTTGGGGACTACAATCACTAAATCCATATCATTGATTTATAAATACAACTACCTGCCGCTCCTACAAGCTCTAGAGGGAGAACTTAAAGTCTATAGGGCACAGGATATTTTTTTGGATTGGACGCATCGCGTCTTTCAAGATGATGTCTCTTCCTAAATTGCTATACATCTATAAAACCCTTCCAGTAAAACTGCCAAACACCTTCTTTAAAAGTCTTCAATCTATGTTGGCTAGGTTTGTTTGGCAAGACAAACCACCGAGGGTCGCGAGGTCAACATTATCTAGACAGAGGGGAAAGGGAGGGTTGGGCCACCCGATACTTAAAGATTACTATATTGCTACACATATATCTACATTAAAACACTGGTGGGTGATGGATGAAGGGAATAATTGGGTCCACATCGAAACATATCTTGCTCCCAAACATAACTTGAAAGCACTTCTCATTAGCTCATTATGGGGGCTCCCACCTCCGGAGAATTGACATCCTATTATGCGCAATTCGATAGATCTTTGGTGCCAACTTCACGCTTCCTCTAGTAACCAAGCTTCCACACTAACATCGTTAGCTCCTCTAGAAGCCTTGGAACTTATAGTGAGAGATTTGCACCTACATAGATGGAAACAGGGTACTCTTAAATCGGTGTCACAGTTACAGTATATGACAAAGGGCAACTATTAGCCTTCCCTGATCTGTCCAATACATTCCATATCCCTAGGACAGAATGCTTCACGTACCTGAGAGTTAAGCATTTCCTAGATAGCCTGCAGATTTCACCTATTAGTCTAAATTGGGATCTCATCTCAATATTTCAGATACCGTCCGCAGCCTTTAAAACACTGAGGCCTATTTATGACCTGATCGGAGAGAAATCGGACTTTGATAAGTCCCCATGCATATTGGCATGGGAGAGAGATTTGCGACAGTCATTTCCAGAAACAACATGGTGCAAAGCGACTGCTTACACTGCAGAAAATTTTAAATGTACCTCACATTATGAAGCTGCCTTGAAAACTCTCCTAATGTAAAGGATCTGCCAGGCACAGCTTCTGTGTCAACGCCCATAGGTAATCAGTCTGCACCTGCTTCTATGTCTGTGAGACTGACTCCATCTTCCACCACTCAGGATGGCAGGCTTAGGAGTGGGAGAGCCTATCACAGCCTGGCCAGACGGAGCTAGCTCCCGCCCTCTGTCTATTTATACCTGCCTTTCCTGTTCCTCCTTGCTTGTGATTCTTCTCGTTTGGTTTCCTGGCCGTGCTGCAGCTTCTTGAACTACTTGTCCCTGCTTCGTATTGACCCTGGCTTACTGACTACTCTCCTGCTCTGCGTTTGGTACCTCGTACACTCCTGGTTTGACTTCGGCTTGTTCACTACTCTCCTGCTCTGCGTTTGGTGCCTCGTACACTCCTGGTTTGACTCGGCTCGTTCACCACTCTTGTTGCTCACGGTGTTGCCGTGGGCAACTGCCCCATTTCCCTTAGCTTCTGTGTACCCTTGTCTGTTTGTCTGTCGTGCACTTATTGAGCGTAGGGACCGTCGCCCAGTTGTACCCCGTCACCTAGGGCGGGTCGTTGCAAGTAGGCAGGGACTGAGTGGCGGGTAGATTAGGGCTCACTTGTCTGTTTCCCTACCCCCTGTCATTACACCTAAATTGGTATTATACTCCAGACAGACTATGTAGAATATACCCTAACACTACAGCTCTATGCTGGCGAGGCTGCGGACAGGTGTGCTCTCTGCTACACACATTGTGGTCCTGTCCTCTTGTTAAGGCTTATTGGGTCAAGGTTTATGACCTTATATCTGAAATAACAGGAATTACACTAGTGCAATCACCTACACTCGCGTTACTGTTCCTGAATATACACATGATCCCTCTGAGTCAGAGAGCCTTGATAGGCCATATTTTGCTGTCAGCCAAACTAGTTCTTACGAGATATTGGAAAACCCAGACAACTCCACATATGTCTGAAGTAATTGCCCTTCTTAACAACACGTATAACTGTGAGAAGACACTTTCATTCATTGTGTTTGGGAAAAGAATGGAGGAGAAGTGGAAATCATGGGCACTGAGTGCCAACTGTGTAAAGTACTAAATAGACCTTTTTACACCAGATGCCAATTGTGTGTGCAATGTTTTTTTTTTTTTGTTAAGTTGATTGGTTATTTCTCCCTTATTCAGGGGTTGATGCAGTACCGTCCTAGAATTAAGATCACATAATGCAACAGCATAATACATTTCTTGCCTGCATATTGTAATTTAATTCTCCCACTATGCAACTTGGAGCTATGATGGTTCTTGATGTATGTCAATGTATCTTATTTTTTGCCTTATTAGATGAGATATTTATGTCTGTATGTTGTTATATACAAAACACTATAAAAACCTTTGTTTTAAAAAAAACCCAAACAGAACAACTGCCAAGCAAAATCTGCGCTCCAAAACCCAAATAGCGCTCCCTCCTTTCTGAACCCTACAGCATGCCCAAACAGCAGTTTATGTCCACATATAAGGCATTGCCATACCCGGGAGAACCAGCTTAGAAGTTTATGAGATATTTTTCTTCAGTGGCACAACCTGGGGACAACATATTGTGCATTAAATTGGCATATCAGTGGAAAATTGCAATTTTCACTTTGAACCATCCGCTGGAATCACCTTTGGGGTCAAAATGCTCACTACACCCCTTAAAATGCCCTAAGGGGTATAGTTTCCAATATAGGGATCACTACTTGGGGGTTTGTTTTTCTATTTGACCTCAGAGCCTTGCAATTGTGGACCAATGCTGTGAAAATCACCAAAATAAACCTCAAATGCGCATGGTGCTCTTCACTTCTGAGCCTATCTTGTCCAGGCAAATGATAAATGCCTTGAGGGTTGTAGTTTCCAAAATGGGGTCACTTCTTGGGCCTACTACTGTACTCTGGTACCATAGGCGTTTTTCTTATGTGACATGGTGACTAAATACCAATCCAGCAATATCTGCATGCGAAATAGCGCTCCTGCCTTTCTGAGGCCTGCCGTGTGTCCAAACAGCAGTTTATGACCACATCTGGGGTATTGCCGTAATTGGGAGAAATTGCTTTACAAATGTTGGGGTGCTTTGTCTCCAGTATCCCTTGTGAAAATTAACACATTCTGCAATTTATTGGAACAAAATGAAGATTATAATTTTCACGGCCTAATTCCAATAAATTCTGCAAAAGACCTGTGGGGTCTAAATGCTCACTATACCCCTAGATAGATTCCTTGAGGGGTGTAGTTTCCCAAATGGGGTAACTTTTGGGGGGGTTCAACTGTTTTGGCCTCTCATGGGCTTTGCAAATGAAACATGGCACCCGAAAAACAATCAAGCAAAATTTGAGCTCCAAAAGCCAAATGGAACGCCTTCCCTTCTGAGCCCTGCCGTGGGTCTAAACATCAGTTTATTACCACATATGGGGTATTACCATACTCAGAAGAGTTTGCTTTACAAATGTTGTTGTTCTTTTTCTCGTTTATCTATTGTGAAAATTAAAAAAATCTGAGCTAAAACAACATTTTATTAGAAAAAAAAATCATTTTCGAAGCCTAATTACACTAAATTCAGCAAAATACCTGTAGGGTCAAAATGCCCACTATACCCCTTGATAAATTCCTTGAGGGATGTAGTTTTCCAAATGGTGTCTTTTTTGGGGTGTTTCCTTTGTTTTGGCCCCACAAGACTTCTTCAAACCCAACATGGTCCCTAAAATATATTATAATAAAAAGGAGGCTCCCAAATCCACTAGGTGCTCCTTTGTTTCTGAGGCCTGTGCTTCAGTCCAGTAGCACACTAGGGCCACATGTGAGTTATTTCTAAAAACAGCAGGCAATAGCAGGCAATCTAGGCAATAAATATTGAGTTGCATTTCCATGGTAAAACCTTCTGTGTTACAGAAAAAATGGATTAAAACTGATTTTCTGCAAAAAAAATTACATTTGTAAATGTCACCTTTAATTTGCTTTAATTCTTGTGAAACACCTAAAGGGTTAAGAAACTTTCTGAGTGCTGTTTTTAATACTTTGAGTGTTCAGTTAATTGCGTTGATTTATAGGGGGTTTATAATATATAAGGCCTTCAAAACCAGTTCAGAACAGAACCGGTCCCTAAAATAAGGCTTTTGAAATGTTCTTGAAAATGTGAGAATTACTGCTAAAGTTCTAAGCCTAGTAACGTTCTAGAAAAATAAAATGACGTTTAAAAAACAATGCAAACATAAAGTAGACATAAGGGAAATGTGAAATAGTAGCTATTTTGTGTGGTATTACTAACTGTCTTACAAGCAGATACATTAAAATTTAAAAAAGGGCTAATTTTTGCACATTTTCTCAAAATTTTGGTGTTTTCACAAATAAATACTGAATGTGTACACAAAATTTTACCACTAACTTAAAGTTTAATGTGTCACGAGAAAATAATCTCAGAATCGCTTGGAAAAAATAAAAGCATACCAAAGTTATTACCTCTTCAAGTGACACGTCAGATTTGAAAAAAATGGCTTGGTCCTTTAGAGGAATTTGGCAGAGCGGTGTATTATAAATTGAACGTGTCATAGTGTCAAGTGCTTATATTGGGAATTCCTGATTAAAAATCTACAATCTTTACGCTCTTAATATTCATTTCAGTGAGGTAAATCCTCCTTGACTTGCCTTGGTATTCAATTGGTCTACCTGTCTGCAGCCTTATTATCTACAAATCATACAATTCTCTATAATAATTTGAAAACAAATATTAAAACAAAATGTCACAACTGGAGGTGTCCTGGCTTGGTTGCATCTCAACAGTTAAGATAATGATTTAACCACGCATTTACTTTTGATTCCGGAATCCCCCTGTACAGGTCCCTATGAAGTATCTTAAAGAACTTCAGTCCCTTGTAGGGAAATTTAATTGGCTTAATAAACCTTTCTGGATACAAGCTGAATTTTTAGCGCACGCTGTTAATGAAGAAAGTATTACAGAGCTTGTATAATTGACCTGATGTGTTACCTCTGGACCCAGGTCTAAACACTGGGTAGCATTAAAATCTTCTTTAATTAAATTGCATTAATTTAAACTATATTTAATGGCTAAGACCCTGTTTAAGATGCTTTCACAAGACCTACATTCCGCAATCCTAGCTTTTAAATATGTACGGAATCTACTTGACACAAAAATTCCTCTTCTTAGATTTCAATTTGGAGTATCCCATTGAGAGTTTTAAAACTCAGAATTTCTAATTTGACTATCACAGTAAACAACCTTCATGAAATTTCCCAACCAGAATGGACTACTTCCATTTAAAAGCTTGATCGAAAAAAAATTCATATCAAGAACTGACTTAAACAAATACTTCCAGATAAGGCATGCATATCAAATATGGAATACTCCCATATCTGGTCAAATTTTAAAACTAGCTAAATTAATCTCCTGTACTGCAAACCTACTTAGGCCCCATGCACACAACCGCAAAAATGGACCCATTCACTTTCGTTGAACGCGGACACCTTTCCGTATCACTACGAATAAGTGTCCGTTCCACAGAAATGTGCTGGGAATTATGGAGCATGTCCGTTCTTGGTCCGCAATTGCGGCATGGACTCCTCCATAGAAGTCTATGGGGGAAGCCAAAATTGCGTATGGCTACGGAGCTGCATCCGCAAATACGGATAGCCATCCGCAAATACAGAAGTGTTGCTAAGCGACACAAAAGGGATTTCCCATCAACCAGGCCTCTTTTTTGTGGATCCGTATATACGGATGTAATACGGATGCACTACGGACTGTATTTGCGGATACCATTCAGCAGAAATGGGTACCTGGCTGATGATTTGCTGATGACTATAAAGCAATACGGAACCGTATTTACGGTCCGTATTTGCGGATACGGGCACGTGCATGGGGCCTTAGAGGATCTCTTCAAGTTAGTATATTTTATTAGATTTGTATCAGTCATTGCCTTATTCCTTTATGAGTAAATGGGAAAAAGTTTATGGAACCCCTTATTTCTGAGGATCAATGGCTTGAAGGATTCACAAACACATCAAAATTATCCAAAGGGTCTAAACTCAAGGAAAATAGTATATATGTAGTATTATACACAACATAAGTTATCAAAAAAGATACTCAAAGAGTACAGAATTTTGTTGGAGATGCAAAGAATTGATGCAGGCATGAAACATATCTGGTAGGATTGCCCAATTATTATCTAAGTCTGAAAAGCTATAAAGGACTTCCTCACACAACTACTGTATGTGGTTATAATATAATGCTGAACATTCTTCAAAGTTTACTATCCATTCTTTAGATGTCTTTTGTTCTTAACATAGGGCAGTTAGTAGCTTATACTGTTTTGGCCACTAAATCCCCCTAAATACAATTAATTAATGAAAACTGCCTTCATGAACAAATGTCTGCATCAAGTCTAAATAGATACAATTTGTTCATTAAAAAATGGGATTTATGGCTTAAATCTTCTTATAATAAGATTATGCTCTCTGTTTAATTAAATTAAGCCTTCGATTTATTGAATCTTCAAGACATTGCTTATTCAATTATATGATAACTTACCTTATTGTCATTCATAATTATTTACAAAATATTCATGGAACAATATGTCACCAGTGTGTTATTTATGTTTTTCCTTTGTTCTGTATTCTTTGTATTATTGTTATTAAGCAGTACTAACAATCTTTGGATGATCTTTATATCATTGAATAATATGTATACCATGCACAAGCTTGAAAATCAACACAAATATATTGATTAAACAGAAAAATATTGCAGCCACAAGTTGGGGTCTGCTAAAACCAATAGTGCATATAATTAAAATTTGATGATGATTAAAGCATGCCTAACTTTTCAGGAGATTTGCAGAATATGCTGTCATAGGTGTGCTCATGAGGAATAACACTATTTCTACCCATTATTTGTCTTGTAATTTAGCAGTTTTCCCCTCTGCAGGCTCTCTCTCTCTCTAATTCTCAGTTGTCTCAAAGCTAGTGGGCAAAGCCTAATGGCTATCGTGTCTTCTATACACAGCACATAGAGAATGTGAGAATCCTGCCTGCTCTCATTTCTCTATATATCACACATATGTATATATATATATATATATATATATATATATATAGCTACAGAAGCATGGGGGGCATTATGCAGCAGTAATGAGTAGTGTAGTTTAGAATCCAGCACTGGTGCGACATGGAAATCTTACCATTACGTCTGTCTCTCTCTCTCTCTCTGCTCCTACTTCCTCCCCCTGCTCACCCCTCCCCTCCATAGACTTACATGCAGCGTGTGTTGCTGACTCTCTCTCTCTCTCTCTGTTCCCTCCTTCTGCTCCCCATTTCCACTCATCTTAGACTGTTATAGCCAGGCAGTGAAAAGACACACCCCACCTTTTTCAGCTGTCAATTCCACTCTGTAACCAGGGATGGACAATGCTTGACAACAGGAGTGGACCACAGATTAACGAAAGGGAGACACCTAGTAGCAATAACTTCACAAAGAATTTGCATTACTAAAACAACTAAATTCTAAAAGACAGTTACAAAGTAGTTCTATATCAGGTATACTTTAAGATTAGCATAAGTTGTTTGAAAAGTTAGCATCTATTTAAAGGCTATGTATGCCTTTGAATGTTTTTTTTTTTTTAAATAAATCAATGTGTTTTGTTATTTTAAGCATTTTTCATATTGAATTTTAATTAAAATTGTTTTACTTTTTACGATACAGCTATTCTCTCTCAGCTGATTCCATCATTTCAGCTTATGCTTTCAAAGTGAATGCCCTAACATGAGTAATACAGTACATTTCAACAGTACTTCTATGAGTGCTAGTTAATAACCGTTAAAATTGCCTTATTCTTCTTTGATTCTGTCGGTTATTTTGGTAATAACTGTATATTAGGGAAAACTATTTGCACAAATAACTAATATTAACATGTAGGTCTATTGATTTGAGAAATAAGATATCTTTAAAAGGTGTTTACTACTCCTTTAACAGAACAGCACAAACTGGCGCCAACCCAGAAAATAAAAAGAGAATTTGGAGGCCCTAGCACACAATTGTGCTAGAGTATAAACACATCAGAGTCTCTAGTTTGAGAAACAGGCATCTCATCTAGTAGGTCCTCAGCTAGAAGCGTATTTAAACAGCACCGGCAAAATACCCCACCAGTTTCACCTTTAACAGTGAATAGGCAACTCTTAGGTCAAGTTTAAAAAAACCATATCTGAGACTGGTCAATAAAAGAAAAAGAAACGTGAAAAAGAGCAGACATTGGTGGGATAATTATAGAAAACATGTAATGGACAGACAGATCTAAGTTTGAGGCATTGGGCACAGAATAAATAAAAAGATGCTGGAGGGCTGTTTGATTCCATCTATCAAGAATCAAGGAAATTAGATGATCTGGGAATGATTTTTGTGGTGGTAATGGGGGGATTTTGAACAGATTAAAATTAATCTTAGACAAGGAAGGCTAAGATTCATCCTGCAATATCCTGTAGCAGAACAATGACCCTAAGAACAGCTCCAAATTATGGAAGACCTATTTAGGAAAGGAGCCGTCAACTGTTATTCTGTTAGTAATGGATTGGCCAGCACAATCACCAGATCTTAACCCTATTGAGTTGTTGTGGGACGAGCTTTACCGTATAGTAGAGAAAAATTGACAGCTAAAATGCCAAAGGTCTGTAAGGCTGGAATTGCTGCAAATTTTGCATTTTTTGATGAAAGCAGTTTGAAGCAATGGTTCAAGCAGAAATAATTATTTCTAGCATTGTCATTTCTTTTAATTTCACAACCTTTTTAATGAATAAAAGTATTCGTTTTACAAGTTGTACATTTTTATTTTTTTTGTGATTCCCAACTTTAGAACAGTAGTGTATTTAACTTAATGAGGCATCATAATGCACAAAGGAAACAGTCAAATGACAAATTCAGCTCTGCTTTTTCTGCAATTTAATAATTTGCCGGTTGGCTATTCAATTTCCGTTACTGTAGAGGATGATAAATGTTGTAGCACAACTTAAGAAGGATTATAAATCATTTTAAGAAAGTCAATTTTATCAACTGTATCTATATTTGTGTATTTGCGTAAGACACATGAATATCTTTTTTTTATAGGTACATTATTGACTAAACAACAACAACATATGACAATGCTTTACAAGACTATAGAAAATCATTTATTTATTGTGCTGCTCATGTCACAATGCAATAATTGAAGTATTTTCTCAGCATGACGACTACTTAATAATAAAGTTGCCAAGTTTTGAATGCCAAATTATACATTCAGACATTCACATTTTTAAATGTGGTTTAGTATTCATGATGTTTGTGAATTGTGAAGTTCAGATATTTTAATCAACTAATTTTTTTTTAATTCTACTGGTGTAAAATGTATGCACTCAGAAACAAGATAGGGCAAATTTAAAAAACAAATATTAGATAATTCAATACATCAAAATATTCTGAACCCCCCCCCCCCCCTCCCCAACCCCTCAATTCAACCTTATCTACTTCAGGGGGAATCAAATAGAAACAAAATAATTATTTTAATGTCCAGAAAGCTGTATGAATACCTGAATTGTAGAGAAGTGCTGGTCACAGTCTGACTCTACTGAGACCTGCATTTCAACAGTGTCCTATGCTGTAAGACTAGTTTCTAATAACGCTTGGACATTGTGTTCTGCGGAACTGCTTGAACTGTTCTCAAGAACAAATGCTCCAGACATTTGCAAATTTATGTCTCTGCATTGGTAAACTTCTGCTATTGACTCACATTAAAAATAAATATATACCACTCTGTATAAGTTTTTGTTTTGCTAATGAAAATTGCCTATATGAAAAAAAATATAGCACTTTCTCTCAACAAATACACTCTATTTATCAAATATTGGTCTGCATGGCTGGATTCTCCTCTCAATAAGATTATTGTAACTGATTAATCCCCAACCAGACACATTAGTGAAACTCCATGATACAAAGTTTTCCAAAATATGCCATATTAAAATCCCCTACATGTATTGTTTTACATTTATTTTTCCTTTTTTTGATTAATTTCAATTTTTTTAAGTGAACTGTAATCTTCGCTGAAGAATCATGTTGTAAATCTTATTTTTCATCTGAATACAAAACAAAAATCTTATGTTTCAAAAAAAATAAAAAATGCTAGTCAAATCGTTAAGGCAGTCCAGAGTTGCTGATTTTTTTCTTTACTACCCTAGCATTCTTGTAACACCTTTTAACCCAGCATGTATTGCGTTTATAGAATTTACAGTACATTCAGCACCTACTTACATGAATATTTATGACCAACTCTCTGTTACTCAAGACTAATTTTTTTTCCGCTTTCATTGCTTATGTCTTATTCATGTACTACAGCATGAATCACAAACACTAAATTTAAAGGCTTGCAAATAAACAAAATTAAATTAGAATTATAAATGAATCAGAATAATGTGTTTACAAAAATGTTGGTTTCTTAATCAGTCCAGCAGTTGTTCTATTATATGGCATAAAAAGATGACACACATTTTCACTGTCTATATGGTTTACTTAAATTCTAAGGCATACGTAAGAAAATAATATTCTTCAAGGAAGTGCTTGGAATAGAAAAGACACATTTTCTTTAAATATTTAGTGGTAAAGGTTATTGGGTGTTAGAGGGGTTTTCTGCAACATAGATATTTAAGATATCGTTATGATATGCCTTATTTTACTGAACAGTGTGGATTCAACCTATTAGACCCCCACCTATCCCTAGAATGAAGGGGGACCCGGAGCACTTTGAACCCTTTGATCTGGGCATAAGTCGAGGTCCCAGTGTCCTCTTTAACTTTTTCTCTGAACTGCGCCACTCACAAACTGGCACCTTGCAGAAACGGGACTATGCTGAAATTCTCTGTACATTGTACTGTTTGGGACCATGACTGCAGAGAAAAGACTGAAAGGGGTTGGAAACTCTTTATTCTTTCAATTGGTTCTGGTCTTAGCGGTGGAACCTGATGGAACAATATGCCATCTTTTAGTATGGTAGGAATATCCTCATAAACAGTTATTTTTTTTGGGTTAATATTGTCACTAACACACATCAAGAATAGTTTCATGTGCACATCACAAATAATAATTATTTTCTTCTTGCAATACTTAGGTGATATATACGTTTTATTAAAACACAGTTTTTTCACCAATCAATATCTTTTACTAGCTAGTACAGATACAAATTTAACTTTTACAGAGAGCTATAAAAGTAACCAGACATTCTTAGGTTCTTAGACTCATTTACAATTAACAGTCAAGGACTCATGAATTATAAATTGGAGCATCCAACATAACTTATTTTTATATTTAAAGAAACACTGAGTCTTATCTCCATTAGCTATGTAGTTCAATAAATTCTGTTAATCCCTGCCAGAAGCCATTTGCGGTTTTTGGGAAAGCTGAATGTAGTGTTCTTCAAAGGAAATAATGAAAGGAAATCCAGAAAATGTCTGCCCCATGATCACTACTATATCCAGGCGTAGCTAGGTATTCAGCAGACGGGGGTGAAATATATCTGAGTGGGCTCCAACGGTGGGGCTCATTTCACAGTGGTGTGTTACCCCTGTTTTTAAAACAAGTTACTATTAAAAGGTATATTTTACTCAGTTGTCACTTCAGTGAACCCAACCCAGTGGGCCCCCTGAACGCATGTTTATAACTGAAGAGGTGCATTCTAATTATAGTGGTCATCATTCTTAATGATCAAGAGTGCTGTATATGCTGCTATATTATCCATTCTTACGAAAGTTTAATATTTTCTGTGACAGAGGAGTTTGCATTAGAAAGTATTGTAGACCTCTCTGAAAGTAAATGAAAGAATATATAACCCCATCATCCTTGTATATACCAGTCATCAGCCCTGTATATACTAGCCATCACCCCTGTATATAACCCCCATCATCCCTGTATATAACTCCATCATCCCTGTATATACCTACCAGCGATCATCCCTGTATATACCAGCCATCATCCCTGTATATACCAGCTATCATCCCTGTATATCATCCCTGTATATAACCCTATCATCCCTGTATATAACCCCATCATCCCTATATGTACCAGCTACCAGCCCCACCTATAACTCCCATCATCTCTGTATTTAACTTCCATCATCCCTGTATATACCAGCCATCATTCCTGTATATAACCCCTATCAGGGATGATAGGTAGTCTAGCCATCATCCCTGTATGTACCAGCTATCATCCCTGTATATAACCCCCATCATCCCTGTATATACCAGCCATCATCCCTGTATGTACCAGCTATCATCCCTGTATATAACCCCCATCATCCCTGTATATACCAGCCATCATCCCTGTTTATAACACCCATCTTACCTGTATATACTAGCCAGGCTGGTATATACAGATAGGATGGGGGGTTATAAACAGGAATGATAGCTGGTATATACAGGGATGATGGGGGTTATATACAGAGATGATGGCCGATATATACAGGGATGATGGGAGTTACATACGGGGCTGATGGCTGGTATATACAGGGATAATGGTGGTTATATATAGTGATACTGGCTGGACCAGCCTTCATCAATGTATATAACCCCCATCATCCCTGTATACAACCACATCATCTCTGTATATACCAGCCATCATCTCTGTATATAACCCCCATCATCCCTGTATATATGAGTCATCATCCCTGTATATAACCCCATCACCCCTGTATATACCAGTCATAATCCCTGTATATAACCCCCATCATCCCTGCATATACCAGCCTGGCTGGTATATACAGTGATGATGAAGGTTATATACAGGGATGATGGCTGGTATATACATGGATGATGGTTGTTATGTACAGGGATGTTGGGTAGTCTAGCCATCATCCCTGTATGTACCAGCTATCATCCCCGTATATAACCCCTTTCATCCCTGTATATACCAGCCCTCATCACTGTTTATAACCCCCATCTTACCAGTATATACTAGTATATACTGTATATACTGTATATACTATACCAGCCATCGGCATGGTATGTAACTCCCATCATCCCTTTATATATATCGGTCATCATCTCTTTATATAACCCCCATCATCCCTGTATATACCAGCCATCATTCCTGTTTATAACCCCCCATCATCCCTGTTGTGAGGGTTTAGCATCAGGAGAGGTTGGTACAGCGGTTTCTTTGTAGCCAGAGACAGGGACACCGTGCATTAAAAGTCATAACTGGGCTTTGCCTGTGTTTTTATTCTTGTCAAAGAAACAGCCTCTTGTACAACAAGGCAAAATACAAAATAAATCCTGCTCGTCTGAGCACTAACTAAACAAGATATTATCTAACTATACCAAGTGCCTTCCTACCAGGCACTGGACACAAAGTAACACAGGTCTTTACTCACATAGAATACAGGCTACTCCAGCCTTAGTAGTCTCCAGTCTGAGTCAGGGGTGAGACTCACACACACTGTGTCTGCACCTTTTTATACACAGGCTACAGGTGCAGCTAATTGAGCAGCAGCCTTGTCCTACAAACAGAGATGGACTAGGGATTGGGGAACCCGCCCTGCTCTTCTCCAATCCAACTCCAGGCCCTTTTTCCGGCTTTTCCTTAAGCCGAGATTGGAAAGCTAGAGCTTTCTATTGCAAGAACTACTCATTCCCTGGAGCCTAGGATACATATGACAGGATTCTAGGGGAAATGTACCTTCCCTCAATGACTTTACCTGTCACTGTCTCACACTGTATATATCAACCTGGCTGGTATATACAGGGATGATGAGGTTTATATACAGGAATGATGGGCAGTTCAGCCATCGTCCCTGCATTAACACTATCATCCCTGTATATACCAGCCATTATCCCTGTATACAAACCCCATTATTGAAGAGTATTGTGGCATGGCCACGGCGGTAAAGGCGGGGTTGGCGGGAGTGGCGGGGGGCGGTGGCAGTCATGGTGGGAACAGCGGGCCCCACCATCTCAGTGGGCCCAGGGCCATTGCCCCCCCGGCCACTCCACGAGCTATGCCACTGACTATATCTTATATATCTCTAGACACATCTCTAATAATGTGGGTGAATTATAGTAACAGCTCTCTATTAGCTGTAATTCATAAGCTTTAAATGGACACTAACTTTTTAAAAAACGTATACTAATCAAAAAGTATACCTGATATATATCAACTTTGTAATTAACTTACTGTTACATTTTGTCATTTTATCCATCCACGCAAATTGTGTATGAAGTTACTGTCACTAGGTGTCTCCCTTCCTGTAATTTGCTGTCTACCCCCTGTTGTCAAACAAAATCCGTCTCTAGTGAAAAGGAAGAGGAGATGAACTGCAAGTAGTGGTGGCGTGTCTCTTCACAGCCTGCCCATAGAAGTCTATAAGGGGGAGGGGGAGCAGGAGGTGGGAGCAGAGTAATATACACAGATGCTGCCTATAGAAATCAACGGAGAGTGGAGCAGAAGGAGGGAGCAGGAGCAGAGAGAGATATCTACACAGACACGCTGCTTATTGAAGTCTATGGAGAGGGGATCAAGAGGAGGGAGCAGAGTCAGAAAGACACAGACATGCTGCCTATAGAAATCTATGATGATGGGAGGGGAGTAGAAGGAGGGCGCAGGGGCAGGAAGAGAGAGGAGACAAGCTGATGCTAAGAGTTATATTTCCCCCCAAGACTGGATTCACAGCTGCACTGCTTAATACTGCTGTGTAATCTCCTCCATGCCACTGCAGCTTCTATATATGTGATAGATAGGAGAGCAGGATTCTCCTCTTCTATGTATGCAGTGTATAGAAGACATTTTAGCGGTTAGGCTGCACCCTCTACCTCAGAGAAAACTGAGAACTGGAGATAGAGCCTGCAGAGAGTAAAAATGTTAGGAAATGCCATATACAAGTCATATAATGACTATAAAGAGTGTTATTCCTCATGTACACCCCGAATGACAGCTTATTCTGGAAAGTCACCTGAAAAGTTAGGCACGTTTTAAACTTCAGACTTTGTGGCTCTTTGAAGACTGTTCTGTAAAAAGCACTGTTAAAAAAGTTCCTGTATTAATGTTTACATTTTCAAATTTCCAGAATTTCTCCTTACACTTATTAATTAATTAACTCATCGATTGTAAGCTCTTGCGAGTGGGGTCCTCGCTCCTCTTGTTTGAATTGTAAATTAGTTTTGTCAATATGTAATGTCTAATATTGTCTGTACATGAACCCTCTAAATTGTAAAGTGCTGTGGAAAATGTTGGCACCAGTGGCGTATCTACCGCTATAGCAGCCGTAGCGGCTGCTACGGGGCCCGCAGCATAAGGGGGCCCATGCCACCCGCTGGCACAGGCCCCCCCATGGCCGGTGGCTCCGCTAGCAGCTGCTATGGCTGCTACAGTGCGACGCCACTGAAGGGGTTGTTCCTACAAAAGACATGCATCCCCTATCCACAGGATAGGGGATACATGTGAGATCGCTGGGACGCCCAGCGATGAGGAGAACGGGGGACCGAATGTCCCCCGAAGTTCTCCATGAAAACCTCGGACTTCCGGGGTCTGTCTGCAGTTCCATAAAAATGACTTGTGCATCGGTCGCGCTTGTGCGCATGTGTGACCAGCGCTCCTTTCATTTTTATTAAACTGCGCAGATGCCAGAAGTCCAAGGTTTGTCATGGAGAACTTCGGGGGACTTTCGGTCCCCCTCTTTCCTTATCGCTGCCAGCGATCACACATGTGTCCCCTATCCTTTGGATAGGGGATACATCTATTTTGTAGGACAAACTATAGGCCGTTTTTTCTTTGACGGGGGGGGGCTATATGGTGATATCTACAGGGGGGGTTCTGTATGGTGTTATCTACAGGGGGGGTATGTATGGCGTTATCTACAGAGGGGTCTGTATGGCGTTATCTACAGGGGGGACTCTGTATGGTGTTATCTACAGGGGGGTCTATATGGCGTTATCTACAGGGGGGTCTGTATGGCGTTATCTACAGGGGGGCTGTATGGCGTTATCTACAGGGGGCTGTATGGCGTTATCTACAGGGGGATTTGGGGCTGTAAGACGTTATCTACAGGGGGGCTGTATGGCGTTATCTATAGGGGGGGCTGTATGGCTTTATCTACAGGGGCTGTATGCGTTATCTACAGGGGGGCTGTATGGCGTTATCTACAGGGGGATTTGGGGCTGTAAGATGTTATCTACAGGGGGCTGTGTATGGCGCTATCGACAGGGGGCTGTGTATGGTGCCATCTATAGGGGGGCGCTGTGTGGTGGAATCTATAGGGAGGCACTATCTACAAGGGGGGGGGTGTGTGATACCCAGTCAAAAGTTTGCTATGGGGCCCAGTCTTTCCTAGTTATGCCCCTGGTTTGCACTATATAAATAAATGATATTATTATTAATGAACTAGTCTTATAAGTTCATACATGCTACCAGTACTACTGTTCCTTGTTTTCATATAGACAATGATGGCAGCTGAGGAATAATGCAACACTGTAAATTACAAGGTTCTGGGCTCTGTTCACACTACCATTTTTTGATTTCAGTCGGGTGATCTGGTATTTTTTACAATAAGAATAGTGCAGTCTGTAGCGCTATGTTGGCATAAAAAAATAATGGAATAAAATTACATTATAAGTCAATGGGATCTGTCAGGATTATTTTGTATCCTTTTTGGAAATGGTTCTGGTATTACCATATTGTCAGTGTGTGTTACCTTGTGATTTTATTTCTAAAATATTGACTTGCATAAAACTATTGCACATTATACAAATATAATACTATACATTACTATAAAGATGTCAGTTATTTTGATTTCCACTCTCTTATGTCTAGTATTCTCTGCCATTATTCAGAATAAATTTATATATAGAATATGTAAGTTAATTAATTCTCAATCATAAAACTTTAGCTAAAATTCATGTCTAGAATGTTGCATATATTTTTTCCAATTACTGCATTTCACTCAGCTCCCTGTGTATGTGGGGAAAGTCATTGCTTACAAATGAAGAGTAGGTTACATTGAATAAACGTTGCACTGGATACAATTTACCTGTTTTTATTTACTATATCTAAAATATGTATTTTTTGTTTATGACAGGCATGATATTTTTAATTTTTTTGGATTGTAACTTTTAATAAAACATTGAGCTGGATAAGGGTAAAAATGATTCGTAAGGCGTTTTAGAGGAAAACCTGAAGCTCTTATTCAAAGAAGAGGTCAGGAACATGTAACACTCTGTGCATATTAAACTCACTGTCATCCTAATTAAAAGATGCATGTATTGGCAACTCAATAGAGTCACACATGATTTTCCTAAGTGGTCACCCATCACACAAACAAGAAAGCAATTGAATATTACTTATAAAGAAAAATACCAAATAGGCAAAGAATAATAAACAAATACAAATAATAGTGCAAAATTCCATAATGCAAAATGAATTGTTCAAGCTAAAGACAAGGTTGCATCATGAAACATACAAACTAGTATAGTATGCATGTGCTAGGAATACATTGTTATCCAGCCCACACAATTACACAGTATTAGATAAAGTGTGTGGCTAAATGTTGATATGATCCCACAGCCATGTCCTGATTATCTCCGTTGGGACAACTTGAACAACAAACAGGGTTAGCAGTGCTAACAGTGAAGGTCCTTTTACACTGGCCAATATTAACCGAGCACCAATCAACAAGGCAGCTCTTTGACTGGCACTCGTTTGCACCTTTCACAAGGAGCTATGTATGGGGACAAGCACTGGTTACTACGATCATTCATCCCCATACATTTGCATCATGTCGGCAGCACATCTCACTGTTTACACAGGGAGATGTGCTGCCTACAAAGATACTTTATTCTACTGCAAAAAAAACGATACAATCAGCCTATGATCAGGAATACAACAACAATGCTTAGTCAAGGGGTGGAAGGGCAGAGCCCTTTTTAAAGTCCTGGGTGATCTGGGGATTGGTTAGGGAACTTTTTATTGGTGCGTGCTGGCCCTTTAAGGCCGGGGACAAGGGCTTGCGCGCAACCTAGGAGAGGCTACAGGGCAGTACGGCCATGTGTGCAGGCGTCTCAAGGGACGGAGATGCCAGCATGAACTCAAAGGTCTGCAGTCGCGGCCCCCGGGAGGTAAGAGTAGGCATCGGTCCGCAACCGCGGCCGCTACAAAAGGGACACCAGCCAAAACATGGTGAACATTGGGCCCACTGTGGCTCTATCAGCCAAGGTCTGTTATCTATCTAGAGCCACCCCTGAGGGTTATTGTTGTCTGAGCATCTGGACTACAGCAGATTCATGTCATTTTGTACCCTGGACCTAAATATTAGTTAGTGTATTACATGGTGCAGTAATATTACTACATGTATAATAGATATTTGACATATTTTTTTGTACTACTGACACTTAAACACAAAAATATTATTATTATTAGCATCTGCTACACCATTTACTATACAGTAACCATTATTCACTGCAAAACAATCATCTATTCTGTAGATGTGTGCTTCCTTTCCATGCACGAAATGACCAGCTCTGAAAAAAAACATAATTTTTCGATACTGTCACAAGATGTCTATGCTATATATGTCTACTGTATATGTGGCTACCCAGTTGAAGTGATGTGAGTTGCAGTATGTCAATGGTTTTGCTAGCATTGAGCAATATTGTATTGTAATTGTTTAATGATAAATTGGAGTCTTTAACCGGTTCCCAACCACTGTGTATTTACGGCCGGCGGTCGGGGTCCTTAAAACCGTGCCATAACCTATTTACGGCGCGGGTTTCCTTCTAGGAGATTAATCCCTGGCCTATGCTCTGGCTGGGGATTCCCATGCTAGAAGAAACCCATGAGGTCTGTCCATATATCGACATTGACATAGCGGAATCCCTGGGCAAAGTCGGCAACGGGGTTTCCGCTCAATGAGTAGCCACTGACGTCACTATCTATATACGGACAGTGATATCAGGGATTCCATCTAGAAGCGGAATCCCCGGCCTGCATTTACAAGGGTTACTTGAACTAAGGGATGGTACATTAATATCCTAATTTTATTTGTTTATTTTTATGTTTCTATACATTATATTGCAGCAGACGAACTGTGCTCAGAGGGCAGCAGTTCAAGGTGGTTGAACTACATACAAAATCTGTTTGCAAGAAGACTATGTTATCCTATGAGAAGATAGGGATTGTGGGGAAGCCATTGCACACATCAGCCAGCAACTAGTAAACCAAAGAGTGTCAGGTTTACTATGTGCCATTCACTATCGCTATAGCAGTACCTATCTTCTTTTAGGGGGACTTATCATTGCCAATCTCAGACAGACTGTGAGTCAAACTACTCCATATCCTGCCTCCTGTACTGCTGCCGCATGGCTGTCAGGCAGCTGTGATTAAATTTATCTTTGCACTCCTACTCCTCCACGAAGTTTCCACTTGCATCACCCCTCTCAGGATACTATACATCTAATGGGCATGTTTATATATGTCCATGTTCCCTTAAGTGTATGAGTGTATGCACTGAATATATATATGAGTGTGTGTGCATGTTCTGTACAGAAGCAAGTGTGTGTATATGTGCTATATTTCAGGTTGTGTTAAGGGCACTGTTTGGTAGTATTGTTTTGGTGTGACAATGTTATTTTGGCACCAACAATGTTATTTAGCCACTGGGTGACAATATTATTTGGGCACCATTGGTTATATTATTTAAGTAATGTATGTTACTATTATTTGAGCACAATAGTGTGCTATTTTGTCTGCAGTTAACATTAGGCATTGTATAGAAGTATTATTCACTTTATGGTGATGGTTTTTCTTTGCAGTGGAGATAGGAGTTAGTACAATAGTATTTTGCACCTAATGCCGCTATTACGTTCGAGTTCTTTTCGGTTGTCATTGTATGCCACTTGGCATGAGCAAATTCACTGAAATTTGGTTTGAGTCCGATTCGGTTGAATCAGCCGTCAGATTCGATTTGGTCCAAGTCAAATATATTTAAAAGTGCCCTAATTGCCCTGAATAGTCATGTATGACACTCTGAGGTCTTCTAGGACTGTATCCAACCTCTTTTAAGCTTTTTAACGGCAAAACAGCATTAGTAATGACAAAGTGACAGCAACATATATGGCTATGGGTAAACGAATGGTAGTTGGTGGTATCCTTCAGGCTGTTCAAAAACACAGATGTCTGCCAGTGTTCATGCACTTACCGTTGTTTTGGAAGAAGCAATGGTTTTTTAACAAGCGTCTAAAAATTTTCCCTTTTTGGGGAGTAGCACCAGGTTTGGTGTTATTTTATATACTCAACCAGGTACACCGCCACGACTACATCTGCCAGTGACAGTGTGCCAGATCGTCCTGGAAAGTAAAGAAATAATGGTTTTCAACTATATATATATATTTTTTAATTGTTACTTGCATTATAACTTGCAATAAGACGCAGAATAATACGCCATTTTTTTTACATTTTTATATAAAAACTAAAGTGCCAGAATGTTTTTGGTCACCTCATCTCCAACAAAAAAATTAGAAAACCTACAACTGGAGAGGGTCAATAATTATACAATAGTCATAATATAATGAAAAAAGGTTTGGACTTTATTAACATATATTAAAAAAACGATTAAAAAATGAGTCGTACAATGCAAATGAAGGAATCAGCCTGTGCCCGGAATATATAATGAAGTCAAAAAGATATGTGCAAAATGGCAAATAGTTTACTGGTATGTATATGCAAAAGATAAAAATATTGAAATGAGACCAAAAGGATGTCTGTACAGATACAATAACTGATGGAACTCGTGTTGGAACAAATTCCATCTAGCAATGACAGACAAGCTGTCAGGACTAACAGGGAAATGATATAATACAGGTCAAGCATATGGAGAAAACCACGTCCACAAGCATGAATAAGAATAAACAAATGTAATAACAGCCAGAAAGAAGCCAAAGAACCTGTCCCCAGAAAAAGTAATGATAAATGTGATCAAATTGTAGGCACACTATTCAGCATGGCAGTAAGGCCTCATGCAAACGACCGTGTTTTTGCGGCCGCAATTCCCCCGAAAATCCACGGGAGAATTGCGGCCCCATTCTTTTCTATGGGGCCGTGCACACGACCGTAGTTTTTGCGGTCCGTGCACGGCCCGGGAGACCGGACCGCAGAAAGAACGGGGATGTCTTATTACGGCCCGGTTCTGCGGTCCGGGCTCATTGAAAACAATGGCCGCGGCCATGTACATGTGCGGGCGGCCTGCGGCTGACAGTCCGCTGACAGTCCGCAGCCGCCCGACCCGAAAATCACGGCCGTGCACACGGCTACGGTCGTGTGCATGAGGCCTAAGACAAATAGAAAGTGGATCATGGTTTGACATGGCCATTTGCACACACATGGATGGAGGTAAGAGACCATGAAAACTGGCACAAATAAACACATACCGATGTTGGAACTCCTGCACAGGAAAAAATGCCAGACCCGACGCACGTTTCGTCTGATGCCTTCGTCCGGGGGTTTTTCTTTTCCACAAAAAATGGAATAGAAAGTGATAAAAAACTTGAATGTACCCTAAAATGGTAAGCCCTCATACTGCTCAATCAACTAAAAAATAAAAAGTTATGGCTCTGAAAATGTGGCGACGCAAAACAAATTTTATTTTTAACTATTCGTTTTCTCCTTGTAAAAGCAGTAAAACATACAAAAAAAAAAATTGACGTAATCATATTGACCCGCAGAATAAAGTTGACTTGTTTTTATTGCACGGTGAATGCTGTAGAAAAGAAATCCAAAAAAACATGAAGGAATCGCTGTTTTTTTTCCAATTACACCCCACAAATATTTTTTTCCCAGTTTCCCAGTACATTATATGGTACAATAAATGGTGCCATGAAAAACTACAACTTGTTCTGCAAAACTAAAGCCGCCATACAGCTTTATCAATGGAAAAATATAAAAGTTATGGCTTTTGGAAGGGGGGGGGGGGATTCAAATCCTAAATATTGCTGCAGTGGGAAGGGGTTAAGGATATTTTTTTTTCTAAGGGCAGACTGCTTTAAATTAGAGCATCTAGTAAATACCGCAAAAACAACATCAGCGTGTTCCTTTACAAGACACGTTCCATTGAGCCAACAGGGATTCCATCTTGATAACTCAGCCCAAGAGGGACATTTTATTTAAGGTCTGTCTATGTGATAGATTCTTATTTATTTAGATTGACAGAAGACCAATGATAATTTGCTGGCTAGGTCAGAGTGCACCACCTAATGAACTGTAAGCTTGAGTATGAAGTGCATGTTGCGGACCACTGATCTGCCGTTTGGGGGCATATAGAAGCACAATTAGTGAAAAATAATTACAACTTCTAAGAGTTTCTTTAGTAAAATCTATGTGTCATAGAGAACATTCAGCTTTACCAATAAAAACACAAAACACACAAAAAAAAATTACTTATCTGAGGATTTCACACAATAACCCAGTATTCTATTGTTTTCAGGTTTAGTAGCTTTCACACAATAAAAAAAATACTTCTATGATAAGGAACCAGTATTGTGTTTCTCTGAATGTTAGAAGACCATGCTGAGATATTTTTTTTTTCTTGTATCTTTCAATAGAAACTAGAGTGAAAATGGGCATACATTTTAAATGAAAGAAATGCCTCCACTAGTGCATGACTTAATCATTGCTGGAAGGCAGGCAGCAGCAACCAAGATAATGTTTTTAAATAGCATTTAAATATACATAAAAGCCTTACTTTGTCACATTTTGCAGTTTAGCCAGCTGTATTCTAAGATAAATTAGATGCATTTAATTTTAATGACAATTAGCAGATCCTGAAGTTCAGTATGTTGCAATTTCATTGTAAAAGGAAGGAGTGGGAACATAAATATTATTCCCATTGTAAGCAAGTTTATAAGCATATATTTCAAGCCACACAGTGGTTATATGACTAAACGTATTTTACAAAATCATAAAAATATAATTAAACAGAAAATAAATATTGTCTAGGGGAACTTATAAATAAGTCTCTTGGTCAAATCTATTTCCGATTGAGCATTTGAAAGTTGCAAGGAAGAGGGGGAGAAAATGAGAAAGCTGTTTTATCAGAAGATTATAGTATAAGGATGAGGTTTATGCACTATTCTACATTATCCCAGGAATCTTATTTTTATTTGTGTATTTGATCAATTCATAAAGAGACTAAACAATTCCAGTATAACATTGGAAACTAAATAAGGACACCAATAAAATGGCCAACATACAGTATAACAAATGCTACATTTGTTAGACCTTTGGACTTGGGGGATTACTGTTTAGTAGCTGGAAATGCAACCACTAGTTTATCCTTGTTAGACCATCACATACAGGGGATATGCTAATCTAATCCGTTCATCACATCTGGTCATAAATTTATGCCTTGACGTGGGTGTGATGTCCCACATGAGGCTGTACATGTCCTGATGCTAAATCGGACGCAAGCACTATGTCTGTGCAGGCATTAGAGAAAGTTGTTTTTTTTTAAAGAGAAACACTTTGGTGAATTCTTCATCACATAAAAAAACATAGAAAATATAATTTTCTACATGAACAGGCAGATTTGAAAAAAAAAGTATGAAAAAGTAAAGGGGGTAATGGGAAACGCATAATTTTAATAATGATTATACCATAACCATAAATAATTGACCTGGACCATAAAACAGATTTTGACAGATTATTTTTTAATATGTTTGAATACTCCTGGTCTAATCACAATATTCATTAAACTTCTTGCCATCCCAGGATCATGCACCACATAATTTGCCACATTCCTGTTCTCTTTAGTTTACACTCCTGATGTTCTCACCTGGAAAATATGTTAGACCAGGAATCTTTTCGTTGATAGGCTTTCTTTTGTATTTACTTCTAGTTTACCAATAATTCCATGCATATTTTCCTGTAATAACCTTGAATATAAGGTTGAGTCCTGCTACCTACTTCTTGTCTTGATATATACAGATCATGTGATCAACAGTTGCCTCTAAAGTTTTTAGAAAACTAGACAACATAAGAGGTAAAATAGTAATTTACCCTAATGTTTTGTTGTTGACAGGAATACCAAATAGACATATTTTTTGCTCAAACGTGGACTGACAATCGTCTCAGGTTCAATAGCACCATGAAGATTTTAACTCTCAACAGCAATATGGTTGGATTAATATGGATTCCAGATACTATCTTTCGGAACTCTAAAACTGCAGAAGCTCATTGGATTACAACTCCGAATCAACTTCTACGAATATGGAATGATGGGAAAATTTTGTATACATTAAGGTATGTTGTCATTGTCATTTGCTATTTTCATATTTTTGTTTGTATATCTCTTTATTTTCTTCATGCCTACTTTTTCTTTAGTTTTATTATTTTCTCTAACTTTATACATTCATGAAAAAAGTGCACTTGCGTTATGTGGGTTGTTTCCCCCTTTTTTTCACGTGAAAGAAATAAAATTACAGATTTTCAACTACAGACCACATTTTCTTATCTTTCCTCTTATGTCATGATAAGAGATGATAAGTCAAGAGCTGTGTCCCGTATGACACTAAGCTCAGGAGAGCTGGAAAGTGCTTACTGGAGACAGTGATTTCATAAAATGCATATTTGCATGTTGCACTTCAATGGAACCAATATGCTTGAAAGGTTCAGATCGTTGGTAATAATGTGCGGAAGAGTATGAGAATAAATGGAATTTATTGATAATATGACTACGCGTTTCAATGCCGTACTGGCATCTTCATCAGGTCATGGATGAACAAACAAAAGTCACTGTTTAAATAGCCATGTTAATGTTGAAAAAAACCCGCCAATGTGAACGGGGTCAAGGTGTTTAAGTGACGTCATAGTTCAAAGTTCAAAATACACAGGACCGGAAAAACACACAAAAACAGTAAAAGTATGTCATATAATAAAAACAATAAAAATGAATAGAGAAAGAAGAGTTTAAAATGTATGAAAAGAGAACATAATGAAAACCATGTAATTAAGAAGACTTGAAATGTAGTACGTAATGTGTGCCGAAGCGACACGGCATTGAAACGCGTAGTCATATTATCAATAAATTCCATTTATTCTCATACTCTTCCGCACATTATTACCAACGATCTGAACCTTTCAAGCATATTGGTTCCATTGAAGTGCAGCAGCGCCCGCGGTGACTCCTTTTTCTGCCAAACCAGCATAACCTTCGCGGTCGTTCATTGAATCACCGGTCCCGAGTCCTGGCAGCAGCTGTACCTTTATTCTTTATTGCCTTCTACCATCCGTTACCAGGTGAGTACCACTCTTCTTTTACACCACTCCATACCTGGGTAACCTGCACTATGTGGCGCCGTGTTTTTTGTTTTTTCTCATATTTGCATGTTGCATTCAATAAATATTCTGTAGGGAGAACTGCAGCTATAAAAGGCACTTCCCCAACTTCTCATCTCAGAGGTGTCCAACAGAAAGTCCCTTTGTGATCAGCTTGTCCCTGGAGACCTATAATATCAGGTTGTTCAAAACAGAAAGACTGAAAGAAGGATCAAGTCAAACAATATAAAACCAATTAAAAGGAAAATAAATAAATATAATAATCCAATTATTAGAAATAAGCGAATCTATTCTACATTAATCTAATTTGGTCTGAATTTCCCAAACGTTTTTTTGGGGCTTGTGGCACACGAATCGCGCCAAAAGAATGGCCGCTGGTGAACACTGACCTCGAATGGGCTTCCCCATAATGCCTTGCAGACAGACTTCCCCAAAATCACTGCGGTTATCCCTCCCTCCAGTACAGCCTGTCATGAGATGTATACAGTAGGTAGATGACATTACTCCTGCTGGCTTGACGTTAAAGAGCTTTAACCCTTTCATGCCGACAATCTGTAGATTGACGTCCTATCCGCATATACCCCGTGCAGTAAGGACGTGAATCTGCAGACCTCTGCTTCTGCCGGCATAGCGCTGGGGAGATCGCTCTGACGCCGGTGGTGTCAGTGTCCCCAGCTCCCCAGCAACCTGTTCTCTAATAGCCGAACCGATTGGTTCCCCTTTCCCGGGGAACGATTGTGGGTGCTGCCGTCGGTTGCATGGCAAAACCGGAGGCCAGATAACGGCCTCCGGGTCTGCCATTCATGGAAGCCTATGAGGACCAGCTGATCCTCATAGGCTTCCTATCAGTGTGATTATCAACGTCACACTGACAGTTTGTAACACGTTACATTACCTAGGTAGTGTAATGTGTTATAGCAGTCATCAGTGCTGCAGGTCTTCAAGTAAAAAAAGTAATAAAAATGTTTTAGAAAAGTGTAAAAACAAAAAATGCTTCTTTCCTATAATAAGTCTTTTATTATAGGAAAAAATGAAATGTTAAAAAGTACACATATTTAGTATCAACGTAGCGACCCAAATTATAAACCTATAATATTATTTTTCTGCATGGTGAACACCGCAAAAAATAATTAAAAAACAATGCTAGCATCACTATTTTTTTGGTCATCACCCCTCCCAAAATATAGAATAAAAAGTGACCAAAAAGTCGCAAGTACACCAAAATAATACCAATAAAAACTACAACCTGTCCCGCAAAAAACAAGCCCTTACACAGCTTTTCTGAGTGAAAAATAAAAAAATATGGTGACACAAAAAAGAAATAATTTGATAGAAAAATTATTTTATTGCTCAAACGCCACAAAATATATAAAATAAACTATATACATATGGTATTGCCGTAATCGTACCGACCCGCAGAATAAAGTAAAATGTCATTTATAGTTCACGGTGAACAATGTAAAAAAAAAAAGGACAAAAATTCGTCAAAATATAGTTTTTTTTTGTCACTTTGCTTGCCAAAAAAATCAGATGAAAAGTGCCAAAAAAATCACAATAAAATTGTACCAATGAAAACGATAGATTGTAATTTAACAAATAAGCCCTCGCACGGCTACGGTGGAGAAAAAATAAAAAAGTTATGGCGCTCAGAATATAGCGACAGAAATTGTGCAGAGCGTTCCAAAAGCAGATAAGATTGGGCACCATTTATCAGTGCGACATCGGCCACATATCTATGAATTATTATTTATTTACCCAATTATTATTCCCTCTTATTATGCCCTGATGTACTCTGCCCAGCTTACATGCCCCCACATTGTAAACTGAAATACCAGCAAAACCCCAAACCGAACTATTACCAAGCAATATCTGTGCTCCAAAATCGAAATGGCGCTCCTTCCCTACTGAGCTCTGCCGTGGGTCCAAACAGTAGTGTATTACCATATATGGGGTATTGCCGTAATTGGCAGAAATAGATTTACAAGTTTAGGGGTGCTTTTTATTCTTTATTCCTTGTAAAAAAAAAAAATTTTTTAATTTTTCAGAAAAAACGTTGATTTTCATTTTCACAGACAAACTCCAATAAATATAGAAAAAGACCTGTCGGGTCAAGATGCTAACTATACCCCTAGATAAATTCCTTGAGGTGTGTAGTTCCCAAAACCACTTTTGGGGTGTTTCCACTGTTTTGGCACCACAAGAAATCTTCAAACCTGATATAGTGCCTAAAATATATTCTAAAAAAAGGAGACACCAAAATCCACTACGTGCTCCTTTGCTTCTGAGGCCGGTGCTTCAGTCCATTACCACACTAGAGCCACATGTGGGATATTTCTAAAAACTGCAGAATCTGGGCAATAAATATTGAGTTGTGTTTCTCTGGTAAAACTTTCTGTGTTACAGAAAAAATTAAATTTTTACATTTCACCTCTACTTTGCTTTAATTCCTGTGAAACGCCTAAAGAGTTAAGAAACTTTCTGAATGCTGTTTTGAATACTTTAATGGGTGCAGTTTTTAAAATGGGGTGATTTATGGGGTCTATCTAGTACATAAGGCCCTCAAAGCTACTTCAGAACTGAACTGGTCCTTGAAAATATAGCCTTTTGAAATTTTCTTGAAAAGGTGAGAAATTGCTGCTAAAGTTCTAAGCCTTGTAACGTCCTAGAAAAATAAAATAATGTTCAAGAAACAATGCAAATATAAAGTAAACACATGGGGGATGTTAATTAGCAAAAATTTTGTATAGTATTACTATCTGTTTTACTAGTAGATACATTTAAATTTAGAAAAATTATAATTTTTGCTAATTTTCTTTAAATGTTGGTGTTTTTCACAAATAAGCTATGAATTTATCGACCACATTTTTCCACTAACATAAAGTACAATATGTCATGAGAAAACAATCTCAGAATCGCTTGGATAGGCAAAAGCATTCCAGAGTTATTACCACATAAAATGACACATGTCAGAATTGAAAAAATGAGGCTGGTCCTCAAGGACCAAAATGACCTCGGTCCTGAAAGGGTTAAAGGTGTTTCATACAATCCTAGAAGACATCAGTGATTCAGGCATAAGTTTTGAGGCCAATTTGTGATTTGCAGCTAATTTATTGAGACCGAATTGAATCGGACGAACAATTCGATTGATTCGGACACAAAACAAACGTCTGGAAATTCCCTGATTTATGATTATTATATATCAACATTAAAATATTAGTTTTCTCAACATGCAGAAGTGCAGGAGCAATATTAAATAATAGGTATGCCAATAAATGGTCTTTAAAATGTTGTTTATTTTTTCTAAGCTGTATTGTTTGCTATCAGCCAATTCCGTCAGCACAGCTAAAATCAACTTTTTTGAAAAGGAAATAAACATTGATGTTTGAAAGAGTTCATAACAAAGTTTGAGATTTCGGAACTGCACTTTGTATGGTGAGAATGCTTCAGAAGATGGGGAAAAAGCAATACAGGCAGTTGAAAAGATAAAGTGGTGGGCAGGGTAAAAACAAAGGAAAATAAATGTATAGGGGCATATGGACAGGAGGGATATAATGTATAAAAAAAATTGTATCTACCTCTGTTGTATTTTCTTACATAAACAAATATTTAATGGATAAACGCACAAACACATAGACTTTTCACAAGATTCAGGATGCAGGACCCCATCATAAAAGTTTAAACAGGGCAACTTAAAAACAAGTCCCATGCATCAGATCAGGCATTGGCTGCCGGTGCATGCTGTCAGTTGTAGTGTTACAACAGCTGGAGAGCCACAGGTTGGAGACCACTGCATTAGATGAAACCCTTTCCACCTACCCAGGTCAGCTTTAAGAAATATATCAATTATTTTAAGTCTGTGCTCAAACATATAGGAAAACAAGCACATACAACTAAATGTATTGTGAAACACTATATAAAAATAAGTCATTTAAAATCTATATACATGAATATACTTACATTGAAATATACTTTCTTTTTTCATTATTTTTTGTGTCATTCAAGAACCAACAGAAATCCACATACAGATTTGACTTTTAGAAATTAACTTTAAAACTCACGCTTTCCAAACTATTTATATAATCCCCTTACAGCTAATCTATTATTTCACCGCCATCTCACAAGGGTGCCAGTTATATCCCATTATGTTTTTCACAAAGTCAGAAAGAATTTCATCTATAAAAATATCAACACAATAAATATTTTGCCCCCTATGTTTTTATAATTTTCTTTCCAAAATGAATTGTGTATTCTATGAAGCATGATATTACAATTTGTAGTTTTAATTTATATATATCTATATCTATATATATATATATATCTATATATATATATATATATATATATATATATATATATGCTTAGACTGATATTAATGCTGCACAAGGCATGATCCATTTGGCACAGCTCGCAAAGCATGTCAGACACTTCATGCCTTGTGTACATATAATGACTCAGTTCCTCCCCTTTTAGACCATTGCATTTTGATTGGTAAAAGTCCCACATTGTGTAAAGCAAAATATCCATACACATCAATGTCTATATACTAACTGTGACTATTAAAGAGGCTGTCACCAGATTTTCAAATCCCTATCTCATATTGCAGCAGATCGGCGCTGCAATGTAGATTACAGTAAAGTTTGTTTTTTTTCTCAAAAATGAGCATTTTTGGCCAAGTTACGAGCATGTTTAAATTTATGCAAATGAGCCTTTCTTAAGTACAACTGGGCATGTTTAAAGTTATGTACAAGTGGGCGTGTATTGTGTGTGTAACATCTGGGCGTTTTTACTTCGTTTACTAGCTGGGCGTTGTGAATAGAAGTGTATGATGCTGACGAATCAGCATCATCCACGACTCTTCGTTAACACCCAGCTTCTGGCAGTGCACAGACACACAGCGTGTTCTCGAGAGATCATGCTGTGACGTCACTTCCTGCCCCAGGTCCTGCATCGTGTTGGACGAGCGAGGACACATCGGCACCAGGCGACAGAGGCTACATCGACTTACCTGCAAACGCTGATGCTGCTGCAGAATCAACTGTAGCCTCTGTCGCCTGGTGCCGAAGTGTCCTCGCTCGTCCGACACGATGCAGGACCTGGGGCAGGAAGTGACGTCACAGCGTGATCTCTCGAGAACACGCTGTATGTCTGTGCACTGCCGGAAGCTGGGTGTTAACGAAGAGAAGTGGATGATGCTGATTCGTCAGCACCATACACTTCTATTCACAACGCCCAGCTAGTAAAACAAGTAAAAACGCCCAGATGTACACACACAATACACGCCCACTTGGACTTAACTTTAAACACGCCCAGTTGTACTTAAGAAAGGCTCATTTGCATAATTATAAAAATGCTCATAACTTGGCCAAAAATGCTCGTTTTTGAAAAAAAAACACGTTACTGTAATCTACATTGCAGCGCCGATCTGCTGCAATACGAGATAGGGGTTTGAAAATCTGGTGACAGAGCCTCTTTAAAGCCTGTTTAGATGGACATTAGCCCCTTCAGGACCAAGCTCATTTTGGCCTTCAGGACCAGACCCATTTTTTCAAATCTGACATATTTCACTTTATGTGGTAATAACTCCGGAATGCTTTTACCTATCAAAGCGATTCTGAGATTGTTTTCTCGTGACACATTGGACTTTATGATAGTGGAAAAATGTGGTCAATAAATTCAATATTTACGAGTGAAAAACACTAAAATTTTGTGAAAAATAGCAAAAATTAGCATTTTTCTAAATGTAAATGTATCTGCTTGTAAGACAGGCAGTTATACCACTCAAAATTGTTGCTAATTAACATCCCCCATATGTCTACTTTAGATTGGCATCGTTTTTTGAGCATCCTTTTATTTTTCTATGACATCACAAGACTTAGAACTTTAGCAGCAATTTCTCACATTTTCAATAAAATTTCAAAAGGCTATTTTTGCAGGGGCCAGTTCAGTTGTGAAGCGGATTTTAGGGCCTTATATATTAGAAACCCCCAAAAAGTCACCCCATTTTAAAAACTTCACCCCTCAAAGTATTCAAAACAGCATTTAGAAAGTTTCTTAACCCTTTAAACGTTTCACAGGAATTAAAGCAACGTAGAGGTGAAATTTTCAAATTTCATTTTTTTTTGCAGAAATTCATTTTTAATCTATTTTTTTTGAAACACAGAAGTTTTTACCAGAGAAACGCAATTCAATATTTATTGCCCAGATTCTGCAGTTTTTAGAAATATCCCACATGTGGCCCTAGTGCGGTAATGGACTGAAGCACCGGCCTCGGAAGCAAAGGAGCACCTTGAGGGTTTTGGGCCTCCTTTTTATTAGAAAATATTTTAGGCACCATGTTAGGTTTCAAGGGCTCTTTCGGTGCCAAAACAGTGGAAATCCACCAAAAGTGACCCCATTTGGGAAACTACATCCCTTGAGGAAATTATCTAGGGGTATAGTGAGCATTTTGACCCCGCAGGGTTTTTGCAGAAATTATTGGAAGTAGGCCGAGAAAATGAAAATCGTCATTCTTTCAAAGATAATGTAGGTTTAGCTAATTTTTTCTAATTTCCACGAGGACTAAAGGAGAAAAAGCACCACAACATTTGTAAAGCAATTTCTCCCGAGTAAAACAATACCCCACATGTGGTTATAAATGGATGTTTGGACACACGGCGGAGCTTAGAAGTAAAAGAGCGCTATTTGGCTTTTGGAGCTCAAATTTAGCAGGAATGGTTTGCGGAGGCCATGTCGCATTTGCAAAGCCCCTGAGGGACCAAAACAGTGAAAACGCCAAAAAAGTGACTCCATTGAGAAAACTACACCCCTTGAGGAATCCATCTAGGGGTGTAGTGAGCATTTTACCCCCACAGGTGTTTGATAGATTTTATTAGAGTTGGGCAGTGAAAATAAAAAAAATCCTATTTCTTCAATAAGACATAGCTTTAGCTCCAAATTTTTAATTTTCTCAACAAATAAAGGAAAAAAAGAACCCCAACATTTGTAAAGCAACTTCTCTGGAGTACGGCAATACCCCACACGTGGTCATAAAATGCTGTTTGGGCACACGGCAGGGCTCAGAAGGGAAGGAGCGCCATTTGCTTTTGGTGTACAGATTTTGCTGCATTTGGTTTCTGGTCGCTATGTTGCATTTGCAAAGTCCCTGTGGGACCAAAACAGTGGATCCCCTTCAGAAGTGACCCCATTTTGCAAACAATACCCTCAAGGTATTCACCTAGGGGTGTAGTGAGCATGTTAACCCCACAGGTGTTTTGCAGAAATTCGTGTGCACACGATGTGGGAGAATGAAAATGGGAATTTTTCCTTAGATACGCCAATATGTGGTGCCCGGCTTGTGCCACCATAACAAGGCAGCTCTCAATTATTATACGGTGTTTCCCTGTTTTAGAATCACCCTACATGTGGCCCTAATCTTTTGCCTGGACATTCGACAGGGCTCAGGAGTGAAAGAGTACCGTGTAAAATTGAGGCCTAATTTGGCGACATATAAAGTATTGGTTCACAATTGCAGAGGCTTTGATGTGAAATAATAAAAGAAACCCTTGAGAAGTGACCCCATTTTGGAAACTGCACCCCTCAAGCCATTTATTAAGAGGTGTAGTGAGCATTTTCACCCCACGTGTCTTTTCCATATATGATTGCGCTGCGGAAGGTACAAATTAAATTTTTTCCCTAGATATGCCAATTCAGTGTCAAATATGTTGTGCCCAGCTTGTGCCACTTTTTTTTTTATATACAGTGTTCACCGTACGTTATAAACTACATGTTACCTTTATTCTGCGGGTCAGTACGATTCCGGCGATACCAAATTTATAGAACTTTTTTATAACTTTTTGCACAATAAAATTACTTTTGGAAAGAGAATGTATTTTTTCTGTCGCCAAGTTGTGAGAGCCATAACTTTTACATTTTTTCGTCGATGGAGCTGTGTGATGGCTTGTTTTTTGCGAGACGAGGTATAGATTTTTTAGGTACCATTTTTGGATACATGCGACTTTTTGATCACTTTTTATTTCAATTTTTGGAAGACAGTGACCAAAAAAACAGTAATTATGGCAGAGTTTTTGAGTTGTTTTTTTTACGGCGTTCACTGCGCTGGATAAATAACATAATATTTTTATAGTTCAGGTCGTTACGGTCGCTGCGATACCAAATATGTATGGCTTTATTATTTTTTTCTATAATAAATGACTTGATAAGTGAAAAAGGGCGATTGTGTAAACTGCCTGAAGAAGGGGCCTCTGTGCTCTGAAAGCTTGCATATAGAACTTTTATGGTTAGCCAATAAAGGTATCATACCTATTATACTTTTGTCTTTTTTGACACAAAAGTATTTAACATTTCATGTTATTATTTGAAACTTTTATTGTATGTTTTACAACTTTTATTTTTACTTTTTTTACACTTTTTTTTTACACTTTTCTTTAGACCCACTAGTGGACTTGAATGTCCAACTGTTTGTTTGATGTTCTAATACATTGCACTACCTATGTAGTGCAATGTATTGGAACTGTCAGTTGTTCACTGACAGCAAGCCGATCAGGCTCCGCCTCTGGGCGGGGCCTAATCAGCTTACGTAATGGCAGACAGGAGTCCATTGTTAGGGCTCCTGTTGCCATAATAAGGGTATGTTCACACGAGGGCGTCCGTAACGGCTGAAATTACGGGGATGTTTCAGCCTGAAAACATCCCCGTAATTTCAGCCGTAACGGCATGTGCAGGCGCTTGAACGCCGCGTCAATTACGGACGTAATTGGCGCTGCTATTCATTGGACTCAATGAATAACGGCTCCAATTATGGCCAAAGAAGTGACAGGTCACTACTTTGACGCGGGCGTCTATTTACGCGCCGTCATTTGACAGCGGCGCGTAAATTACGCCTCGTGTGAACAGACAAACGTCTGCCCATTGCTTTCAATGGGCAGATGTTTGTCAGCACTATTGAGGCGCTATTTTCGGACGTAATTTGGGGCAAAAACGCCCGAATTACGTCCGTAATTAGTGCGTGTGAACATACCCTAACAGTCGCCAGCCTTGCCATCGCATGGCAAGGCTGCCGATTTTCTTCAAACCTCTAGGATGCAGCGATCACAATGGATCGCTGCATCGAAGGGGTTAATGCCAGGAATCGGAGCTAGCTCTGGTTCCTGGCGATAGATCGGGGTGTCCGCTGTAACATACAGCGGACACCCACTGCTGATGACGCCGGCTCAGCTTCTGAGCCGGAAGCTGAGCCGGCGCCATCTTGCCGATGGTACCGGAAGCCTCCTGGGCCCCGCCGACGACGGGGCATAGGAGGATTCCGTTACTGGCGGACCGGGAGGTAAGCATTAGCCCTCCGATCGCCTTTGCAGCCACCGGCAACCCAGCGATCACGTTGCTGGGGTGCCGGTGGCTATAAACTCCTCACATGCTGCGATCTCTATTGAACGCAGCATGTGAGGGGTTAATCGGTCGGATCGGAGGCTAGGTCCGGTCCTGTCCGATACCTCAGGGTGCCAGCTGTAACATACAGCTGTCACCCGGCGGTGATGTCGCTGGCTCAGCTCCTGAGCCAGCTTCATCTCCATGACGTACAGTAACGTGAAAATGCGGTACGACACCAGTTTTCTTGACGTTACTGTACGTGATCCGGGGGGAAGGGGTTAAGTAGGATAGAATTTTAGATTTACACAATGTTACTATGACAACACTGAACAACCAGAGTGCAAGGTAGGAAGTTTTGTCATGGGGATTCTATAGCAGAGTAGCTGTAGAAGCTTGACAGGTATGTTCAGGTATTGATCATATAAATGTGTTATTTTTAACCTTTTATATAATGGTTCATTTTCATTTTTTCTTTGCGAGATTTAGAATTCTAACATAAAATATAACTGGTATGATAAAAATAGCTTATACTGGGATGATAGAACATTGCAGAAATAGTATGCCAGCTGATAAATGCATAGGCCAGAGTGGAGCTTCACTGAATACATAATCCTCTGAACTTGTAACTATCCAGGGACCTAGTACATATGACTGTAGGCTTGAATAAAATGACTCTTCACTGCTCTCAATGTATAGTAGGACACATCTTTTATGTTAAGTAAAAACGAACTGTCTAAAGCAGCATTTAATCCATATACAAAGAAGATGGACCATTAAACAATTAGAAAATTCTCTAATGTTAACTAACACGGTTCTGTCAGTTAAATATGTTTCCCTAGGTAAGGGCAGCATGTTACAGGGACAGGTTCCTACTCGTATTAGCCAAAACGGCACAACAAATATTGTGTCACTTGGCTAATGGGAATGATCGAAGAATACACTAGACTCATAGTTCTGAGTCTGGTGTATATATGATGGGAGCGCTATCCTGCCTCCCTCTGCCCTTCTCATCGGTGATTGATGGCTGGTTGCAGTGTATATCCAAACAAAACAGCCCATCAATCACTGTGAGGAGGGGGGCGGGGATAGGTGGGAGTAGCGCTCCACTCAAGAATACACCGGACAAAAAACTATAAGTCTGGCATATTCTTTGATTGCTCCTAATAGCCAAATGGTCCAATATTTTTTGTGCCAAATAGGAGGACAGACTTGTCCCTGGAATTCAGCTGACATATTCACTTTAGGTACACCCTATAGTATAAAGATTATATCATCATAATCATTATGCAAGGTGCAGGTCAACTGTAATACACTGTGCACATTGAATTAAATTAAACTTTTTCATTTTTAGTGGATTAGAACGCAGATTTTTTTTTACTTCAGTTGTTATAACCATTAGGGATTCATTTGTGGATCCTACCAATATACGAAGATTATGTATGACAGATACTCTGGAGTCAACCTGTTCCAGACATATGTTTATATTAAGACTGACTTTGTAAATTGGTGATTAGCTATGCTTTTCAGCATCGCTGAC
The DNA here is from genome assembly GCF_050947455.1 of Rhinoderma darwinii. NCBI lineage: Eukaryota > Metazoa > Chordata > Amphibia > Anura > Rhinodermatidae > Rhinoderma > Rhinoderma darwinii. The sequence continues at coordinate 184,028,282 of NC_134688.1, read as the reverse complement.
TATTCGGCAGAAGAGCCCAAAAATCATTTACATATCTTTATTGAAGTCTGCATTCAGGGATGTCGGGGGAGTGCAATAATTTGTGTTGTGTGGATCGTAAACATCTATATGTGATTAATCATATAAATAAATGTTTATACTTTTTTTTCCTATGATAAGCAGTGGTCATAGCAGTCACTCACAGCAACGACTACACCTCCAGGCATAGAATAAGATTTCAATCACTGACAAAATGTAAATTGCTTATAAAAAAAACCCCTAAGCTTATATAGTGAAGAACTACTTTTAAAATCTGCTTGCTAACTTTTAAAGCCATAAACAACTTGGCTCCTAAATACTAAACATGGCTACTTAAGCCCCTCGCTCCTTGCCATCCCCTCAGATCAACGGGTACTAATAAACTGTCAATACCAAGGATTTCAGCCTTCAGCCATGCAGCCCCTCTCTCCTGAACTCATTGTCTGGACCAATCAGAGAGATATTATAAAAAACAAAATTTTAACCGCTTATGTTTGGTCTATCTTTTGAGGGCAAATAACACACTCGCTCTATAAAATATTTGTTAGTTCACCCCAGGACTGAGCTTTGAATCCCTTGGGCAAAAAGCACATTTAAAATTTATGTTGTATCTTTATAATAAACCTACAATATATACACATTTTTGGAGAAATAAAACAAACAGATTAGGGCACAGGAAACAACAAATTTGCTTTTCACTAACATTTGTACCTTTACTTAGTCTTTTGGATGTGATAACCAGTTATTTTCTTATCCACAAACATGTCTCGGTATAACCCCATATTAAGAAGGCCATCTTTTGACCCAGTGTAGAAAAAGCATAGTACAGTATAGATCAATATCAATATTGATTTTTTGGAAAAGGTATAAAAAAGAGAAATGGCGCTCCTCTATGGTAGAGTTGTAATCGACTCACCTGGTGTTGTTGTGCAGGATCATCAGCACAACTTGACTTAATTGTTTGCCTGGTGAACTTTCACTGTGCAAGCCTCGGGCGTGGACCCACGGTGGATGCCTCCAGGATTGGAGTTTCCTCTACGTGGTCTTTACACTTGCTTTTAGATATAGAGAAAAATAGCTCATTGCATCGGGCGCTTCTGTGTAGCTGGTGTGTTTTTCTTTACAGACCCATTTTTTGAGGTAGAGATGTTTTATTATACATTGCGTGTGATAAAAAAACAATAAATAAATAAGAGAATAAAAATGGATGTACTGCTACACGTTTCAATGCCGGACGGGCGTCTTCGTCAGGCAGGTAAAAAACTTTTTAAAGATTTTTGGAAGTGTTTGAAAAATACAATATCGGACCTCTATGTTGGACCTCAACTGTAGATACCTCATGTGCCTCCATATGATGCCTTATTCTCCAATATATTGTAAAGCTTCTAGGGGAAAATACTTTTGTAATTAGATATGTAATGAAACATGGCACAATTTGTTTTCCTGTGGACTCATAGACTTCCACGGAATCTATGAGAAAAAGCCTCCGTGTGCTTCCTTATAAAATTGGAGGCAGTATGTACCCATTAAAGGCTGAAATGTATCAACCTTTCTACACTAGCTTTTTGGTATAGAAAAGTCACAAAAGGGATCAAGAGTCGCAATTTGAAATGAAAATTTTGAATTTTGGGCTTATGCCACCCATGTCATTTTTGGAAATGGGCATGGCTAAACAAAAGTGGCAGGGTCACCACAGTTCAAAAAATGTGCTCGAATTTACGCTAGAAAACTTGCTCCCTAGATCAGACATCCCCCTTTCCCCGTCGAACAATAAAAAAAACAAAAAATATATGCTCACCTCACTTTTCCACTACACCCCTTCGGTCCCCTTCGGCTCCCTGAGCATGCTGTAGCACATACAACATTGTATGTGACGCAGCACTTAGGAAATTAAGTGTTATAACACATTTAGGGCCCTAATGCTGCTCGGCTTAAGGACCTTGTATAAGCAGCGGCATGCTGAGTGAGCCTGAGGGGACCTGGACGGGAGAACCAAAGAGAACTGGTTAAGTTTGTATTCTGATATTATGTGCGATGGGAGGAGGGAATGGATGGCACTTGGCCAGAAGAAAGATGCAACACATTTATTAAAAGCCTTTTGGGTATATGTCTCAGAGCCTACATTTTTCCTGGCGTACTACTTGCTAAAATATATGACTTTTAGCTACAATTTCAATTAGAACAGGAAAAAAGTAGTTCAACTAACATCAACCCCTATACGCAATACTAAATGGTAGTTTAGCCTAAGCTGCTGCGAAACACAGGTTGGGGCGTGATGGTAGGGACTTTGGCTGTAGTTGGGTATGCCTCTGCATGGTATGATGATTGTTACCTGATTGGCTTTTATTATGACCACCTGGTGATTTACACTGTAGATAATCTTATGTTAACTACTATTTATGGTAAATAGTTGTGATTTTTGTGTTATAAACTCTGATAATTCCCATTTCACTTCTCCTTGTAGTGGGATTGGGATATTTTCCTTTCATACACTTCCTTATCTATTTTCTTTAAAAATTATAAAGGAATTGCAACATTGTTAATACAGATATTTGAGTGTTTTATCATGGTACTGTTTATGGTGTGGTCTGCAATTTAGTATCGTGAAGAGAGAAATTAAAATATTATTTTTTTGTTGTTTTCACAGATTTTTATTAGTTTAGAAACCATCTATTGCTAGTCCAAATTAATATCATGTGTTGAAATAGACCTAAAGAAATAGTTATTTATTTGTGTACTCTTCCTGGTACTTCAAGCACTGGCACTGTCGCAGAGAGCTTGTGTATATACAGAAGCCAAACGAAACATGTGGTGATATAGCAAAAAGTATGTAATGTGAACCAATTTGTAATAGTAGTAACATTGTGAACTAATTAATAATAATTGTAATTATCACCTGTAAAGGATCTGGCAGACACAGCTTCTGTGTCGACGCCCGTGGGTAATCAGTCTGCACCTGCTCCTAAGTCTGAGAGAGTGACTCCATCTTCTACCACTCAGGCTGGGAGGCTTAGGAGTGGGAGAGCCTATCACAGCCTGGCCATGCAATGAGACTCACCAAAAGCTTCTATAGTTAGTGGCCACACCAGACGGCAGTTTTATGCAACGTCGGGCCGATGTGAACTACATCGTGACGTTGGTGAGAGGCCGCTTCCCTTCAACTCCCGTGCCTGCCCCACCCCCATGGCCGCTCCACTCCTCCCACCTGGACCAGTGCTCTCCGTGTAGCTTCATACCAGCCCAATGAATGAGCCGACACGATAAGTATATAGCCTACTAGATGTTACTTGCAATCATGAAATACATTCTGCACATGATTGCAAGTAACCCCTTTAGTGCAGCCGTAGGGCAGGCGTCAGTACCCGGGTAAACCCGGTCAAGTGCAGGGGACTCACTCGGCCGCCGGGTGCTGACACTGCTATCATGTCTTCTCCAGCAGTAGAATCCCCATCAGAACCGTTGCCGGCACTCTTGACAGTGATTCCGCTACTAGAGGGAGCCCCTGTCTAGGAGTGGAATCCCCCCTGTTAGTGCCACCCAACCTCCCTCCCTATTAGTGCCATCCCAGCCCCCCTCCCTGTTAGTGCCACCCAGTCCCCCTCCTTGGTAGTGCCACCCAGCCCCACTTCCCTGTAGGTAGCGCAATTGGGGATCCCTCTAGCCAGTGTATTGTCGATGCTTTGGCTGGGGGATTCTCTACAGGAGGTGTTCCTGAAAACACTATCCATATATATGGACAGTGACGTCTGAGGCTTCTCCAGGAGGGGAATCACCGGGACAAAGTGTTGGCAAGGCTCTGGCCGTGGATTCCGCTACTGGAGAAGCCCATTATGTCACTATCCATATATAGACAGTGACGTCAGGTGCTTCTCCTGAAGCGGAATCCCTGGCCACAGCGTTGCCAAAGCTCTGGCTGGGGATTCCCTCTACGAGAGAGCCACTGACGTCACTGTGTATATATGGACAGTAACATCAGGGGTGGGAGCGGAATCCCCGGCCAGAGCATCGGCTACACTCTGGTTGGGGTTTCCGCTGCCATAGTGAGTCTGAATGGCGGTAACTACAGTGAGGGGGCGCGATCTGCAGGGGGATGTGTGCGGCGCTATCTATAGGGGCAGGTTGGCGATTTCTGCAAGGGCAGGGTGGCGATTTCTGCAGGGTGGGGATTTCTACAAGGAAAGGGTGGCGATTTCTACTGGATCAGGGTGGCGATTTCTATTAGTCACGTCATCCAAAAGTTTTAGATCACACGGTAAATAATTCTATGTCTCCTTATAAGGTTTTCAGTTTAGCATGCTTTCAGACAATACGTACGACGTAAAATAAACCTAACTAACTAAAACATATGCAAGACATACACATATGTGCACAATAATTACAAATGATATGATCATACCTACCGTCCAGCGGTCTATTCCTTCACAGCTGTGTTGCATTCCTAATCCTCTTTCCTCCTTCCTTTCGTTTCACTCTTCCACCTACTCTCTCTGGACACTCTTTTTGTTCATATTTTAGCCATTGATCACAATGTGGCCTGTCCTGATTAGTCATATTATAGGATGATTGTGCATTTTCTGATGTAATTTGTTTGTAAATATCCAAATAAGGAAAGTTGGAATATGTCATCATTCTATTCTGAAATGTATGGCTGTGCCCAAGCTACCACCAACAGGTGTGATATGGGTTTTTGCGACTTACAATAGCTCACTGCGTATTCCATCATAACAAACACATCCAGCACCATACTTGGGATACAAAAACATGTCCATAGATATGTATGTTGTTGCTATGATACATCTATATTCATACACACAACGCGATTAACAAATGCCTGTATTAATACATGTATACATGTATTCTGACAATCCCTTATTACATGGCAATTGTTTTCAGTTGACTTTTTCTGCTTGTCACATCTTGTTTCCACCGCTGTGGTGCACTGGCATAAAAAGTCTTGTGTGTTTATATGTGTATATATTTCCTTTACTGCTTAGACTGTAATAATGTGAACCACAGCTACAAGTGTGTCGGCGATTTACAGTGTGAGTAGTAACATGAAATGAAGGGAATCAGTGCCTGTACGAGCGTTGCGGCCCCTTCAAAGCAGATGAACGGTGGGGGTGCTGGGAGTCGGACACGACCAATGAGATAATGATGGCCTTAGGATAGACCATTCATTTCTCAGGACTGGAAAACCCTTTTAAAGTGTTTGAAGAACAATAAACAAAAAAATATGGCAGAATGGATTTAAAAAATTTAGAATTTTTTGCCACAGAACACAGTGGAAAAATATGCTGCATCAAGGCCATATGAGCTACGCCCTTACGAGGTTAATGAGAGAAATATTTTAACAAGTTTAAGAGTTGCAGTTATTGTTAAATTGGGCAAAAGTATTAGAGGACAAAGAGGTTTGAAATTGTAATAAAGTCATGTTTCAAGGCACTGTAAAATGGATCTGTCATGAAAATAGGGCAGCATGTTATCATCACAGGTCTGATGTGCTATTACACCAAATGGCACAAAAATATGGTGGCAATTGTATAACAAAAGAGAAGAAAGAATACAGCAGACTCATAGTCCACTCCATTCAGAAGCTTGATGCTTTCTCTGCCTCCTCCAGACCTTTTCACCAATGATTGACAGCCACAACAGTCTGTTCAGGCATATATATCAGCACCATCAAAATTTGGTAAGGGGGCAGGGAGAGGCTATCGAGTGATGGACTAAATTACTTGCCAGTACTTGCCAGTTCAGGTGAAAAGACTGCAATCACACACTTTCTCTGCTCGCTCTTGCTGTGGCACTGTCCATATCTGATTGGACAGTGTCACAGCCATAGTAACATGCCCCCTTGCCAGTACACACTCCGTTGACTGTTCAGGGGGTTATTTAAATATTGGGCCCCAAATATAACGTCACCGATATATAAATAACGGAGGGATGTAGAAAAAAAATGTAAAGTGCCCCAGGGTTTGTTCTGCCCTCCCCATTACATGCTGCACTCAGCTGCACATGTATGGGGAGGTGAAAGGTTCTCTTTAAGACTAAATATTCCACAAATATATAATTATTAGGTTAGTGTCATTGACTTTAAACCCGGCAAGAAATTCATTCTGTAACATATATAGTAAAATCTTTTGCATTCAAAATTTTGGCTATGACAAATACAAATCACATTGAGACTTGTTAGTGAAGTTGGGTGATAACCACAGAGGCCAATTATTGGTGTGTTATTCTTTCACAAATATCGAAACCTTATTCTATTATGTTTCTAACTAATTACATATCATGTAGTCAACAAGTCCCACTTTTAGAAGTTATGCTAGTGAAAAACTCATTGCACAGCAAATTTATGTCCAGCTGTCATGACTTAATGTATAACCAGCTCATCTCCATTTTTAAGCATACAAAAAAGGATTTTATGGCAACTATTTTAGAACCATGTGTGCAATGGTATAAATCATATATCTCATTTCTCTTAATTTGAGGCAGTATACAATGTAATATTAATGTACATTCCTTAAAGGGAACCTGTCACCAGCATTTCACCTATTTACCTTTACTTATCCCTCACTGGCCGCTGCTATAAAAAGTTAATTGCCGTTATCCCCACTCCTAAACTCCTCCTCCGACTGTAAATAACGGTTTTAATCCGGTGTCCCGTTGTGCGCACACACCAGAGGAGAACATCAATGAACAAGCGTGGGATTTTGTGTGCTGGCGGAAAGTGAGGAGCTGTCAATCAAAAGTAAGTAGGCGGGGTAAACTCGGAAACACTTGAGGAATGAAGATTTGACTCTTTTTTAAACAAATATTTGACTCTTTTCAAACGAAGATATGACTTTTCTGCTCATTAGCATACGGTGTGGGAACACTAAAAAACTGAATACTAAAGCTACAGAGCCGACTAAGAAGACAATTATAGGTTATGTAGAAATTATTTTTCACCCACTACCACCAGTTATTGCTGGTTTAATAGGTGAAATGCTGGTGACCGGTTCCCTTTAAGCAGGTTTCTGTTTATTCCATCCATAATAAATGAATAAATGAGCAGGTAAGAAAGTTTCACATTGTTTATTATTGAATTAGTATAGTGATACATAATCTCTTTCTAGGCTCACCATCAACGCTGAATGTCAACTACAACTGCACAACTTTCCCATGGATGAACATTCGTGCCCACTCATATTCTCAAGCTGTAAGTATTCAATCTGTGAATGTATGTCTTCTGAGAGGTAGGGAGTGATTCATTTCATAACATTTATGATGCTATGTATTTTGTCCCGTTATATTTGCTGTTGCCTACCGTAATATTTAAATTTATAGCAGCTATGTATCAATTCAGTTGAATGGCATGATTTTCCCTTTGTTTGATTGTTAGAACTTTAAAGTTTAAATTTCAGTATGGTGTAAAATATTGTACTGTTTAATTGAAGGGGTTGTTCATGGGGTTGTATGAGATTTAAAAAAAACATGGCTACTTTTTACCAGAGACACACCAATCACTTGAATGGTACTGAGTGGCAATACCGGACACAGCCCATTTAAAAGAGTAATGTAGTTTCTGGAAGGAAGCAGCCATGTTTTTCTAATCTCATACAAGCCCTTTAATTTTCATGTTCATAAACCCAATATAGTTATATGATGTGCTGTAATAAATGAGTTCCTTTCATAGAAGATGCTCAGCTGAGGACAACATTCAATGAAAATAAAAAGGGATCAAACAAATTTGCAACTGGATTTTTTGAAAATGGTGTCACAATGTTACTGATATATTATAATAAATGCTAGGGGTCCAAAACCTTTTGTACCTTGCAAGCCACATTAAGTTATGGTCAGGTGCCACGTTCAACTCAGAAATGGAAAAAAGCCATATTAACCTCAGGGAATACAAGAAAACTTGACACTGCAAACATTTGCATATACATATTTTAGTGAGTATCAGATATTCATCTGCTCCTCTTCAATCCAGATTGACTGTAGTGAAGAAAGTAATACAAGCAATACTGCATGTTTTAGTTGGTACATGCCGAAATACTAGGGTATTACACTACAAAAATTTGGGGGTTAGGATATGTTTAATAAGACTGTCAATGTGAAAGACTTATTGTAACAAGTGAATCTAGTCACAACTCAGGGATTATATCACAGGCCACACAGGAGGTGGTTGCAAGCCAGATGTGGCTCCCGAGCCACTGGTTGGAGACGTCTGCTATACATGAATAATACTGGATTAATATCAAGGAAGAAAACTTGTACCAGTATAGTCACATTAATTTAAAATCATATACTATTACTCTTATCAAGTGGATTTAGTAAATAATTACCATTTCATTGTCAGTAATGGACGTGGAATGGGAAGCTCACACAGGTATGAATAAATAGTTTAATAAGAAATATAATAAAAATGTAATTGACTAAATAAACTGCAAAATCAAAACAATGAATTTGATAAAATGTTACTTTACTCAGAATTACCTACCTGAGGCAGCAATAAACCGAGCTTAGCCAACTTGACAATTATTCAAAATTGTTAGTATGTTTTCTTGTTATTTGCTTTAAGTGTATGTGTTATAGCCTCCTAAAAGAGAAATCTTTTGTGTTAAGCTAGCCGTCATTAATTTAAAAGCAGTAAAAAGCAGCATAGTAGAAATAAATATCTTCCTGCAGTACTTCTTTGTATTGATTATGTGATTGAAATTTGTTTTAACTAGAAATATAAAGTAAATGACTGTTTTGTGTCTCTTAGAATATTTACAAGTTTAAAGAAGTTTTTTCTAGATATTAATAGTACATTTATATAAAGGTAAACTGCTGAAGAGTATTTCATGATCATAAACATCTTAATAATAACATCTTGGTCTAAAATAATTTGTTGTCTTTCCGGTTTAATGTCTAATTTTAAAACTTTTTTTATATTAGTTCATTCAACTAATGCTATAACGAAGCTCTGTTTACATTTTTCTGTGTTTCGTTACTGGGTTTTTGAGGGCAAGAATAGCTACAACAAGAAACCTTATTATAAATCAATGGGCTCTATCAGGATCCACCATGACAACCTTTTAAGTTGTCCATAAACATTAGATATTTCGTAATACACCTCAGTGATTTTAGTGATATCAACCGGCAATCTTATATCAATGGGGATAACTTACCTGTACCCAATACCTGATTTTAAGGTAATATTGTGCAGGTTTTCCTTTGTCCAATTCTATTGTTTTTTCACCATTATAAGTAATGTCAAAGATCTCTAATAGCCAGTCATCTTCCTCCAGCTTCATAGGATTTTGATACAACAGTACTTGGTTTTTCCTGTAGCTCCATAGACCTTAATGGATAGTGCCATATGCGGCCACCTCTCCATTTAATTTATTGGGAAAGTGGCTGCTGTGAATCCTTGAAGGTAGATTGCAGGTTCCCCATTTTCCCGATAGGTGAGGTTCCCAGAGTTGGACCTTGGAACTCAGACAAGTACAAGCAGCAAATAATAAGAAAATCAACAATAAGTATCAAGCAGGATAATCAAATGCATGAGCCCAGAATTTATAGAGGGAGAATACTTTTGGGGCATCTGAAGGTAATCCAATTATTGGAGATTAGGATGGGATGCCAATATATAGTGAGTTTTATGAATTAATTGTTAATTGTGCAAACATGATGCACTATCCTTATAACATTCTATTAATCAATAAATCAATTATAAAAGTTAACTGGATGCATAGCAATCCTTATATTCTTAGAATTGTGTTGCTGATTATATTGTTTGAAGATTCAAGGGAGTAATAATGAACCATATTTAGGGATATAAAACATTACTTTCAAATCAGAATAACAGATGCCAAGTGGAATTACACATTGATCAAATCAAGCTGTGCTGAAAAGTATTTCTCATCTATCAAACATATAGCCGATGGCAGAGTGATGACAGAGATGTAGGTTCTAATGCAGCCTAGATTTGAAGATAGAAGAACACTTTTTAAAGGAAAAATCAAACAATTGAAAAAAAAGAAGAAAGCCAAACATGTTATTACAAAAGAAGGAAGGCTAAAACTAAAGTGTAATTTTGCACTCTAGTTCATAACAGTTTCAAATTTAATTATGAAAAAAAAAAGATAGATAAGAATATGACTGAAAAATTAATATCCCTTTTTTGTTAAGTCGCACTGATTTTCTAAATAATACATCAGCTAGCAAAAAGGCAAATAATAATAATAATTATAATATTAATCATAATAATTACAACAGCAGTGATAAGAATAGTTCCGGAGGTAAGTGTGACATTAGATGCAGTATTTGTAAATTAGATTTTTATTATGAAAAAGAATTGTAAGTTTTTATCACTCTCCCACACCTTCTTATGGCTGAAATGCAGGTGACAGGTTGTCAGACAATGGTGTGTAAATGAAGCATAGAATGGAGAAGAGTTCAGAGCAGGTTGTCTTTATTCTAAAAAAAGAAAATGTACGCAGACCTTATTGGTGATTCTAAATCAGATCAGAATCAACATATAAGATTTTACTATTTTAATTTTAAACCTGCGCTATTGATGAATTTTTTTTATAAGCGTTTCATAGAAGTACACTTTAGGTTTTATTACACACATTTCCACATCAGTTATCTTAAGTCAACGTTAATGCCTTATGCACACATTTAAACCGTGTGCAAAAAGGTTGTCCGAAATCATGAGGAGTCCCTGTGGCTCTATATTATGGAGCTATAAGTCCTCTGTGCTTTGCCCTTTGGTGCTCCATACGGCTCTATATTATAGATTATTCTCTGCCAGAAGCAATTTTTCTAGGTTCAAATACCTCCGTAATATGGTATCCAATGGAAATCGGTGGTATATGGATATACATTAGGGCCCCATAAAAGTCTACCGACATATTATATCTCCATCCAAAGTGGAGGTTGAACAAAGCCATGAATCGCTCAAGTGAATGAGATTTTTGGATTTACTTGTTCCAATTTTATTTTGTGGTTTGCAAATTAGCAAACTACTCAGATTGGATGACAGACCTCCATTTGCTTTTCATATTAGCATTCGCTAGTGAGTGGTATCATCAGTAGAGGTTAATGGGAAAACCACAGAAAAGACAACCCAAAATTCAAATACATATATTTTTTATCTAACAAAGTACTAACTGACCTCATCCATACGTTCTTTATATGAAATCATTTACTACCCCAGTTGTTTGGATAATACCATTGACTATTGGCCATATATTTATTCTCTCTGGAAGTTTAAACATTTCATGGAATGCAGTGATACTTGCTTCTTAAAAGGATATTCCCAACTCACACATTTATGGCATATGCCCAGTATATGCCATAAATGTGTGATAGGTGTGGGTCACCACATCTGGAACAAGCACTTATGTGGAGAACGGAGAGCTCGTCGGCTTCCTTAATCCCCATAAAACTGAATGGAGAAAGCTACAGCCATGACTGCAGTCATTCTCCATCCAGATGCGGCAGCCACCTGGTGGGACGGAGGTTGGTGGACCCGTGTTCTCCACATAGAGGTGTGACCCGCACCTATCAGACATTTATGGCAAATATGTGGATATGTCATTAATGTGAGTAGGAAATAACTGTTTAACACATAGGTCAATGCTATCCCATTTCACCCCCGTTCCATATAATGTCAGATTTTTGGAGAACATGACACTAGTAGTCATTTCTAATGAATTTGCTGAGGTTGTGGTTTTCAAATAGCAGCATGACTCATGTAACAATATTCTATGCCTTTGGCTACCGTTTAAATTAATTATGAGTACGATTGCTGATATTATTGTGCATTTTATATTATGTTTTTGTACTATTATGTAATAACCCCTCAGTCAAGCTATTAATAACAAATATAAAAGACCATTGAAGGTATTACGATACATTGTGACCACTACTGGCATAATTAATGTCGAGCTGACATTGACAGATATAATGCTGAAGGTCAAGAATATTCAACTTTAAAGAGGTTCTTCTGGTTTTATGTTAGTAATTATTGTAAAATGAAAAGGTATGAAACTTTGCAAATATATCTTCTTGTCAGTAAATAGAAAATTTATATCAAGAGGTTGAAAACCTATCCAACTTACACAGGAGCATAGCTTGATAAATGTGCATAAACTTTGTTATGAGCAGAGTGCTTGAGTCATTTGGACAAGACAGGTTTTCAGCCTCTAGATGTAAACAGAAATGTTTCCAATCACCGACAGTCGTTTCATACACCAGTCTTAATCAAAAACATGCTGAAGTAAGATATGCCTAATTTATTAAGAGGCGCACGCCTCATAAATAAATAAGTTGTATCTCTGCCGTCCGTGTGCCAGAAAGTCAAATCTATGCCAGGCATGAGCTAGCGTAGATTTGCGCTACAATACACGCCAGTTTCTGGTGTAAATAAAACTGCGTTTGTCATGCTGTTGGTGGCCCTGTCCCCTTCCACTAAGCTCTGCCAACTTTTTAGAAAAGTGCCGTAAGCAGCGCAGATTGCACAAAAGTAAAAAATATGTAATTTGTGACTTTTGTGCCATTTGCACCTTTTCTATGCTTTAAAACTAGATGGGCTACCAACAATGATGCAAACTGATTATATTAACGATCATTCGTCTCACTACAGTATAGCATCAACAGGAATAAAAGAGCCTGTTAAGGAGCGGCAATCGACTTGTTATATCCTTGATCGGTGCTCGTCATGGGCAGAAATCTTCCCATATAAAGCAGCCTTTATTTCAACAATGAGAGCGCTTTAGTCCACAAGTTTTGAACTAAAGCAGCAGTATTTGTTATTACCATATTCCACAGGAAAACTCTGTTTTTGGTTTCTACCATATTGACTGACACGTTTTTCCCTCCTCTACTCAAACAAATTAGTACTTCTGTGAAAATATGCTGTGTTTCTGATTCATTTTTGGAAAATATTTGCAGACCTACAATGTGATTGGAACATGTATGCAGGTGAAAATCTAAATCATCATGTGAATATAGCACTGTGTATAAATAGTGTATGGTCTAAACAGAGTCGCTTCTTTTCTGTGTGAAAAATACATTTATATCAGGATAAATCTTAAAGAGGCTCTGTCACCACTTTATAAGTGCCCAATCTCCTGCATAATCTGATCGTCACTGTAATGTAGATAATGAGCAAGTTATGAGCAATTTTAGATTTATGCTAATTCGTTTCTTAATGCCCAACTGGGCGTTTTTTAACTTTTGACCAAGTGGGCGTTGTAAAGAGAAGTGTATGACGCTGACCAATCAGCGTCATACACTTCCCTCCATTCATGTCCATTTGTACTCAGCACAGCGTGATCTCGCTGTGCTGTCACATACACCCACATTAACTTTACTGAAGTGTCTTGAGAGTGAATAGACATCACCTCCAGCTAGGACGCGATGTGTATTCACACTCCCGACACTTCGGTAAAGTTTGTGTATGGGACTTAATCTCAGCACTGTGTGAATTTGCGAGATCACGCTGTGATGAGTACAAATGGACACGAATGGAGAGAAGTGTATGACGCTGATTGGTCAGCGTCATACACTTCTCTTTACAACGCCCACTTGGTCAAAAGTTAAAAAACGCCCAGTTGGGCATTAAGAAACTAATTAGAATAAATCTAATTTGCTCAAAAATTATAATTTTTCAAAATAAAAACAATGGTTGTTATCTACATTACAGCGCCGTTCAGATTATGTAGGAGATAGGGCATTTATAATGTGGTGACAGAGCCTCCTTAAGAAAATTCTGTATTATTACATTAGATCTCTGCCTCACTAAGATTGCCCACCCCTGCTTTAGTATATATCAAGTAAATGACTGTTAACCCAATGCAGGTAATAGGGGAGAGCAGCAGAGAACTATGCTGCTATGTGCTATAATAAAATATACTTTTCTATGACCATTGTGTTACTACAGTACTATGAATTAGGTACATTTACGATAGGATGATCTGTTGCTTACTCTGTACTTGATATAATTTGACATGCTTCGACTTGAGTCCACATATGAAATATTCATCCATATACCACCCATGCCCATTAAATAATCGTGTACCTACAATTTAATATTTTTATTCCTGTAGCTATGACACTTGGAAAAATCACATTATTTTCATTCCTGCAATTCATTAATTTTATTTCCCAAGTTTATATTTTCCAATAAGGGAATAAACATAATAAACAAAACTTTCTGGCAATTATCCAATGAAAAAATGATGTCAAAATGGAAGAAGATGTACACAGACATAACTAACCATTTCCTTGCTGCTAAATGCATATACTGACACTAACACTATAGAAGATTGAAGCAAATCACTATTTAACACATTAGTAAATAAAGTAAATTTACTCTTCAGGGTTCGAAGAATAGAGCTCATTATATTTTCAATGCAGGTTTTTTTACATTCATTAAAATGTTAATTACAATGCAAGGTTTATATAGATGATAATGTTCCCTGTGGCTGCTCTACTTTGTGCAATTAATCACTGTTTACCCACAAAGCAATGGTAAATGCATATACACAAGAATGAAAACTGAATACAGATGTGTCCACCATTCGCTTTTCTTGAATTATGTTAAGTTATACAATTTGTCATACAATCCAGTATGCTTCCAGTAAAAAAAAAACAGATATATTAACATATACGTTTTTTGAAAATGGGATTCTATGGGTGACGAATGGCCATGCGATGGCATCTGTTAGAAGCACCCGTCACAGCTATCCAGTAAAAATAATACACCTTAAAAGTTTTACATGGTGTTTAACATCTCACACAATACATCTTGAGATATGTTAGGTTCAAAGAATCGGAGGGTTTTTATGAAGCCCTAAAATCAGAATTACTTTTTACTTACACATTGTACCTTTTACTCCCTGAATTGCTTTGATGTTCACTGAATTTCTTGAAATCTACCTAATCAAGTTGCCATCAACTATATTGAGTAGGTGATTTATTGTTTATAGTGTGATTTATAATAGGTGATATAATTAACATGACAATATCTGTTAAGTAAATACCCAAATCTCATAGTGTGCAGTCTGACCATGCAGTCAGAAGTGCGTGACTGCAGGATCAGACTACACAGAGGGTTTATTTATAGTCTGTAACCATGGAAACACATAGCTCTGCATAGGAGCTGCAGAAACAAAATGGTAGGATATTTTTAATCAAGACAATTTGCAAAGTTGTTTCATTTTTATGTCAGATGTATTAGGGCAATAAAAAAAGGTAAACATAGACTTTTAAAACAGGAGAAATACAGCCTCAAGTCACCCTCTTCTTAATTTTATAATACAATAATACAAAAGTTTTATAACTTCTTTTATATTCAACAACCAGAAATGTGATTAGTAAACTTATACATATTTTAGTAACATTAAAAAGTATTACACTCTTGACAAATGTGAATTATAATATTGCAACAGTGACAATGTAATTTTCCATATGCTTTAGTTACTTACTATACATTTGCACTAAAAAGCCAGCTGGAAAATATTCCTACAATACTTGAAATATGATAGTTCAGTTGCCTTGTTCCCTAACGTTTGCGAAGTAATATTACTTTCTAAAATTATATTGCTGCTGCTACTTATTCTATAAGAAAGCTACCACATCTATCAAAATAATATTTTCATACTTTTAGCATACTTTATTACTTTAATAAATGAAAGTCTTGAAAATATACACATTTAACTAGTGAAGATGATGGCTTAGGACAATTAGAAATGCATAAAACATTTCTAGATACTATAAAAGGAAAAGCACATTCATTACAGCTACTCTCCAGTAATTTTAGCCCACTTTGGGGTATTCTAAGGAGTGGTGGGAGCTATAGATGAGCAAATTTCCCAAAATTTGATTCGGGTCCAATTCAGTCAGACCGGTCGTCAGATTCTATGTGGTCTGAATAAATTAATCGAAAATTGAATGTACTCCAATAGCCTAGAAAAGTCGTGTATGACA
The DNA here is from genome assembly GCF_050947455.1 of Rhinoderma darwinii. Taxonomy (NCBI): domain Eukaryota; kingdom Metazoa; phylum Chordata; class Amphibia; order Anura; family Rhinodermatidae; genus Rhinoderma; species Rhinoderma darwinii. The sequence continues at coordinate 184,012,298 of NC_134688.1, read as the reverse complement.
CTCTGAGGTCTGCTAGGACTGCATTCAACCCTCTGTAATGCCAAGACTGCATTAGTAATTTCAAAGTGACAGCAACATATACAGATGTAGCCGTCATTATCTTGACGTTTAACGCATTAAAGAGGCTCTGTCACCGGATTATAAGTGCCCTATCTCCTACATAATGTGATCGGCACTGTAATGTAGATAACAGTGGTTTTTATTTTAAAAAACAATCATTTTTTAGCAAGTTATGAGCAATTTTAGATTTATGCTAATTACTTTCTTAATGACCAACTGGGCGTGTTTTTACTTGTAGTTTCTATTGGTACCATTTTGGAGTAGATACGACTTTTTGATCACTTTTTATCAAATTTT